>NC_053492.1:65984283-66300116 GCF_905171775.1 Rana temporaria | reverse complement strand
TAGGACTTACGCAAACCGCGTATATTATGCGCCGGGCGCAACTACGTTCGTGAATCGGCGTATCTCCCTCATTTGCATATGTGCATAGAAAATCAATGGGAGCGGCAAATGCGCCCAGCGTAAATATGGTCGGATGAAGCCTATTTTCAGGCGTATCTCAGTTTATGGGCACGGCACATAGATACAATGGCGCATACTTAAACTTACGCGGCGTATCTGAAGATACGTCGGTGTAAGTGCTTTGTGAATCCGGGCCTATATATATATATATAAATGTAGAGCAAACCTCATAGGAGCGACTGGTAAATAGGGATCCACCACCCTCCACAGCCAGGCACACCAAATTTCCACAGGCTGGCTTGAGACAGGAAAACAGTGCAGCAACACCTCTTCAGGCACTGCCAAGCAGCCTTGCTGCAACTGCCCCTTTCATTAGTCCTCCTGGCTACTTCCCATAGTCCTCCCAGACTGCCACTCTCACCAGCCACCCCGCTGTCTTTTTCCTTGAGACCTGGAAATGCTAGCTGGTTCCTGTTGTCCTCACTCTTGCTCCTGTGCCGCTGGACAGAACTGCTCTTGTGTGTCTTAAGAGGAGCACCCGAGCCCCAGGCCTGAGGTCACCACCCCCCCCTCCCCAGACTAGGGGGCTACCATTAAGGGCCTCTGACAGCCTCATCAGCACTCCATCTCCAGCTTCCACCTGAACTCTCTTGCCCCTTTTAGCCTAACTGTGAATATTTAAGAGGTGCACTCCCCCTGCCAGCCTATTTGGCCAGGGTATGGCTGGGGCCCTCCTGAGTCACTTACCCTGACCCAGGTTCAAGCAAGCTAAACCTAAATTTACCTATACTATCAAAAAACTATTTTTACACTAGCACTCTCCACTAGAGGGTGCTATATATATATATTTTTTTTTTGCAACTATTGTAAGTACCTGAATTTGATTTGATATCAGCTCCTTGGAATCCCTATACAGCAGAATTTGCTACAATGTAAAGTAGTGAGTGTGCAGCTTGTATAACCGTGTCAATTTGCTGTCCCCTCAAAATAACTCAACACACAGCCATTAATGTCTAAACAGCTGACTAATTGGGCCCCAAGTGTCATTTTGTGTGGCCACCATTATTTTCCATCACTTTCCTTAACCCTCTTGGGCAAGGAGTTCACCAGAGCTTCATATGGTTGCCACTGGAGTCCTCTTCCACTCCTCCATGATGACATCACAGAGCTGGTGGATGTAAGAGACCTTGCGCTCCTCCACCTTCGGTTTGAGAATGCCTCACAGATGCTCAATAAGGTTTAGGTCTGGAGACATGCTTGAAAAGTCCATCATCTTTACCCTCAGCTTCTTTAGCAAGGCAGTGGTCGTCTTGGAGGTATGTTTGGGGTCGTTATGTTGGAATACTGCCCTGCGGCCCAGGGAGGGGATCATGCTCTGCTTCAGTATGTCACAGTACATGTTGGCATTCATGGTTCCCTCAATGAACTGTAGCTCCCCAGTGCCGGCAGCACTCATGCAGCCCCAGAGAATGCCACTTCCACCACCATGCTCGACTGTAGGCAAGACACACTTGTCTTTGTACTCCTCACCTGGTTGTCGCCACACGCGCTTGACACCATCTGATCCAAATACGTTTATCTTGGTCTCATCAGACCACAGGACATGGTTCCAGTAATCCATGTCCTTAGTCTGCTTGTCTTCAGCAAACTGTTTGCAGTCTTTCTTGTGCATCATCTTTAGAAAAGGCTTCCTTCTGGGACAACAGCCATGCAGACCAATTTAATACAGTGTGCAGTGTATGGTCTAAGCACTAACAGGCTGACCCTTTCAGCAATGCTGGCAGCACGCATACATCTATTTCCCAAAGCCAATTAACCTACCAGCATGTCTTTGGAGAGTGGGAGGAAACCCACACAGGCACAGGGAGAACATGCAAACTCCAAGCAGGTAGTGTCATGGGTGGGATTTGAACCAGCAACACTTTTGCTGCTAGGCCAAAGTGCTAACCACTTAGCCACTGTACTGCTTAAAAGGTAACGTTTAATACCATATTATTACAATATGGCTTATGTCACAATTTTATATTAAATATTTTTATTATTTTTTAGCAACATATTTGTGGGGTTTTTTCCCCACAAAAGTAGAGTTACCCTTTAAACTGGAACATAGGCAAGTATTAAAATGTGAGAAAGCTGTATACTCAGTAAACGACACAATAATTTGCCAAAATGCTTAAAAAACTGATGGTTTAAAATAACTTTAACAAGACAAGAAGCAGCATAGCCTGTAGAACAGGAAAGGTTGAAGCATCCTTGCAAAAAAACAGAAGCGCATAGCAAATAGTTTTGTAAACTGTATAAAGTGGGTGGTGAAATACTGCAGATGTGAAATTTCCCTTTAACGATTTCAGACGGTCATGCACACAGTGATGTCGTTTAACAATCAACTGTGCAGAATGGCTGCAGCTTAATTCACTGATGCATCACTGAAAACAATTCTGCTAAGGTTACATTGACGGTCATGCCGGATGTGCCCAGAATTATGATGGTTAGTTTGGCAGCTTTGTAAATGATCTGCAATGAAGGACTTCCATTGGTCCTCTGCTCTTCAGCTTAATAGCTCACTCTTACAAAGCTTTTATAGGGCTAGATTTTTATTTTCTGTTTTTTTAATCTGGACTTTGACAGTGTTTTATTATTTTGTCAGTTTAGTCATGATTCAGTAAGATTTGCATTTATATCACGGCAGAGAAGGCAAACTCTGAACTATAGATGTAACTGCCGATCTCTGGCTTCTAATTGGATGGGATAGCTGTAGAGCTTTTCCCTAAGGCCTCATGCACACATGTGGTTACTTTGCTACTCTGAATACCAGAACTTTTAGCAGGAGAAAAGCTGTCTAAAAAGAGTGCCTAAGGCCAGGTTGACATATGTGCAGCCGTGGGTTTGTGCCTGGGGTCCGGGCATGTCTGTTCACCGGCTCAGGTGCAATTCAGGTCTGAATTTTTGCCTGAATTTGCACCTTTTTCAATCTTGACCATGGCCACCCCGGATATGTGTGAACTGGCTCCATTGAGAGTAGGGTGACCACGTGTCTCGGATTGCCCGGGACAGTCCCGCATTTTGCAGGTCTGTCCCGGTACCTTTATTCCAGGACAATACGGTGTCCTGAATTCAAACTGACACAGCCACCCCCCGGGCCGGTCTGATGCCCCCAAAAAAGGCCGCCACATCACCACTTTACTCACTGACAGTACTTGTCCTGGCCAATTTTGCCTGGAGGAGCCCAATCCCGCCCCCTGCTTGTGATTGCGGAAATCATAAATCCCGCCTCTTGTGCCAAATCACTGTGCTATGATTCGTTACAGCACAAATTGATTTTTGTGAAGGAGGGTGTCCCTGAATGGTAGTTTGGAAATGTGGTCACCCTAATTGAGAGACCGTCACACTTGCAAAGAAAGGGAAGGCCAACACCGTTTCAGGTAGGAGTAATCCTCTCCTTGATGACCAGAACTGCTACAAAGGATCTTGGGGAAGGCAACTTTTAAAAAGTGGATTTTGATGGACTTTGTATTTTCTGTATTTATTGGTGTATAACACTCACTTTTTTACCCTGAAAATAGAGGGCAAACTGTGCCTGTGTGTTATACGCAGGGGGGGCCGTGGAAAGTTTTTTTTCTGAAACTTCCCTCTTAAAGTTAGGGTGCGTGTTTTACGCCTGTGTGTGTTATACGCAGATAAATACGGTAATTGAAGGCTGGTAATGAAGAAGATTCTAGAGGGTGGAGGGTGCATTAGAAATATCTTGTAGCCATGCATGGCGTGGGACTAGGAGGATAAATTAGGAGGTTGGGATGAGCAGGCCCGTCGGAACCCGACAGGCAAAGCAAGCATTTGCCTGGGGCCCCGAGCTGGCCAGGGGCCCCGAGCAGGGAGGGCCCTTGCCGCACCGCTGCGTCCTCCTGCAGTCCGGTCGGTCATGTACCATAACCGCGCGGTACAGGAGAATCAGGTTCCTGTTCCCGGCCGGACTGACAGGAAGTGCACACACTGAGTGTTCACTTCCTTTTAGTCCAGCCCCGGGAACAGCAAAGTGAATCTCCTGTACCGCGCGGTACACGGCCGACCGGACTGCAGGAGGACGCAGCGATGTGGCAAGGGCCCTCCCTGCTGGGGCCACTGTGCGTACACCAACATCTGCCGATGTGTGCGTGTGAGGCGGAGGATAGGGGTAAGCCCCCGCTTCTCAACTTGAAATGTCACTTTTTTATTTTTTGCATGGGGCCCCCAAATGTCTTCGAACGGCCCTGGGGATGAGTAAGGGAGCAGAATTGAGGCCTGTACACACGAACGGATTTTACGACGGGAATTGTGTGATGGCAGGTTTTGGTGAAAAATCCAACCGTCTGTACGCTCCATTGGACAATTGTTGTCGGATAATCCTCTCCTTGAAATCCGGAACTGCTACAAAAGGATCTTGGGGAAGGCAACTTTTAAAAAGTGGATTTTGATGGACTTTGTATTTAATTGAAGGCAGGTCTGGTAATGAAGAAGATTCTAGAGGGTGGGGTGGATTAGAAATACCTTGTAGCCATGCACGGCATGAGACTAGGATGATAAATTAGGAGGTTAGGATGAGTAAGGGAGCCGAGTTAGAGGTTTGGGATTATATTTGCATATGGGGTCAGGAAATATTTGGGGAATAGGTTGTGAAGTATTTTGGGCATCTTGAGTTAAGATCGGTCATTGATTAGAAGCTACTTTGCAGATCTACAGTGGAGGCAGCAGATTAGGAGTGAGAACAATGGAAATCTCCAGGATGCCCATAAATCTCTATGGCCAGACACAGCATGGGGGGTGGGGGGAGTATCACTCTAGGCCAGGGGTCTCAAGCTGGCGGCCCTTGTAGCGAAACTACAAGTCCCATCAGGCATTGCCAAGCTGACAGTTACAAGCTTGACTCCCACAGGCAGAGGCATGATGGGACTTGTAGTTTCGCAACAGCTGGAGGGCCGCCAGTTTGAGACCCTTGCTCTAGGCAAAAAACTAAATGCTCTGTTTGAGATTTATATACATGAGTATTTCTACTTCTACTCATCCAGTCCTGATATTTAGACATCTCTGCCACAAAGTAAAGCCAGAAGGATGGCACTTTTTTTCTCCGTTTACAGTTAAAGCGGAACCAAACCCATCCATTTGACCGTTTCCCAAAATAGTTCCATTTAAGGCATGCCATGATTGATAATTGGCACAGTTGCTAGTACTCTCAACATGACTGTCAAGTCGTCAAATGGCTGGTGTCATAACTGATCACATGTACAGCACCAGGGCAACTGCAGATCAAACAGGCTAAGATGGCAGCTTCCTTGGCTGAAAAGGAGAGACCATTGGTGACACCACCCCACCCCTAACCTGTGATTGGATAGTGAAGGGGCAGCAGTATACTGTGCAGGTCATTTCTCTGTTCCCTCTGCTTTCTCCTGTAATCAAGGTTTTTTTATAGCATATTTGCATGCAGCACACCTAATAATACTTAATTAAATATAAATAATGTAATGATTAAATTATAAATGAATAAATAGTTGCATTAGTGTGTGTCTTTCATATCCACCTTTAGTTTATTTAGCTCATCAGGAACAAGATGAAAGCATGCTGTGTACAGCTGTGATGGCCGAGTGGTTAAGGCGTTGGACTTGAAATCCAATAGGGTTTCCCTGCGCAGGTTCAAATCCTGCTCACAGCGAGTATTTTTTTAAAAAAGATTCAGCTTAATGAAATGTAATAATTAAAAGAAAATACCTCCCAACTTTTTGAGATGGGAATGAAGGATACCTAATAGCAAATGTATGTAGGCATAGGACACACCCCCTGTCATGCCCTGTGTCACGCCCCCTTAAAGGAGAATAAACCAAAAAAAGGTTAATTAAATCCACAAGGGCTTTTTTTTACCAATACTATTCCATAATTGTCATATTGTGCCTCGCTGTTGCAGGGCAGGTGGTGGGTGTGTTCAAAGGTGGGTTTTGTCTGTGTTGCAACCCACCCTTACACACAGGCAAAACCTGCTGTTCAACACACCCACAACCCGCTGTGCAACATACACAAAACCGGGCCTTCAGCACACTGTAATCCACTGTTTGCATAGCTTTCAATTGTGCCCGTGAAGTGGTATCTTCCATCGAAAGATACCTCCTATGATGTGCGCATGCAACATGGTGACGTAATGCCATCTGATCGGGAAATCAACTAGTAAGCCCTTCAATACTGCGTATGCGTGGGCACTTTTCGATAGAACACCCAGAGTGTCTAGCGTGGAGAAGTGGCTTTGGTTGGCAGTGGTGCCATTTGGTTTGGATGATGTAATTTCATTAGTGAATTATAAGAATATGTAAACCCAACATTTCATATTCCTGATATGTGCCTGCTGTACCATGTACTTGTATGAAACATGATACTGTTCTCTTCGTATTGCTTCCTTTGTGTGGAATCCCTGGTGTTCCTGCTAGTCCCTCTGCGTTCCTATTAGAAACTGAGCACACTAAGCAGGAGAGCACAACGTGGTCAGTTCTCACAGCCTGTCACTGGAATGCTCAGTGTGCTCTTCTTCCCCCTTCCACTCAGCTCTTATGCAGCTTAGAACATTTGGAATGTGATCACTTATAAAAAAAAAGAGGGGAAAAAGGTATTTATAATGTCTATAAACAAATGTTTTGGCTTTTATTGCTATTTTATACTGAATGGCTTGTTTTACAAGGTGACCAATTATAATCGCTTTAAGGTCTGAGTTGGCCAATTGATATCAAGGGCCAGAGTGAGGCTGATAGTGTTGCTACACCACTGCTCCAGTTTTATAAAACAGCCTTACATTATATGAGTCAAACTCATCTGTAAGACAATATACAACTATTATTGTTAGAATGATTAATGCCTCATCAAAAAGTCCCTTCTAGAGATAGGAGAGGCTGCATTTAAAGTAGAGCTAAAGGTAATACTTTTTTTTTTCATTTTGAATGAAAATTATCTGCTTGTCGACCGCATCACTTAGATGTACAGTGGCAAGGTGGCTTTCTTGCACTGGATCACGTACCTCATACGTGATCCTGCACTTCTGTGTAGGGGGCGTGTGATTAGACACATCGCGTGATTGGAGACAGCATAAGCTGACCAGCGGGTGCCGGCCAATGGATGTCTACTGGCACCCACTGATTTTTTTTTACCAAAAATACATAGCAGAATACATATTGCCCTAAATTTATGAAGAAATATTTTTTATTTTTATTATTTTATTATTATTATAATTGGATATGTTTTATAGCAGAAACTAAAAAATATGGGCCAGATTCGGAAAGGACTTACGACGGCGTATCTCCAGATACGCTGTCGTAAGTCTGAATGTGAGGCGTCGTATCTATGCGCCTGATTCAAAGAATCAGATACGCTAGAATTTGTCCAAGATACGCCTGACGTAAGTCTCTTACGTCCTCGTATCTAAGGTGCATATTTACGCTGGTCGCTAGGGGCGCTTCCGTTGATTTACGCGTCGAATATGAAATTGAGTAAGATACACTGATTCAGAAACGTACTTGCGCCCGTCGGATTTAGCTACGCCGTTTACGTAAGGCGTATGGCCGGCGTAAGTTTACCCCTCATAAAGCAGGGGTAAGTCATGTTAAGGTATGGACGTCAGAAACTTCGGAACAGTGTCGTATTTTACGTCGTTTGCGTAAGTCGTATGTGAATGGGGATGGGCGTAGGTTACGTTCACGTCGACAAAGCATTGAGCCGACGTATCTTAGGGAGTATTTGCGACGTGATTATGAGCATGCGTGCGCATGCGCCGTTCGTTCAGCCCCTCATTTACATGGGGTCACGGCTCATTGTAATACAACACGCCCACTGCCTTGATAATTTGAATTAGGTGGGCTTACGCCGGCCCCATTTACGCTACGCCACCGTAACTTAGGGTGCAAGTTCTTTCTGAATAGGGTACACGCCTCTCTAAGTTACGGCGGCGTAGCATATATGAGATGCGCTACGCCCGCCTAAAAATACGCCAGTCTTTCTGAATCTGGCCCTATATATTTTTTTTGGGGGTCTTTTTTTTGTTTATAGCGCAAAAAATAAAAGAACCCAGAGGTGTTCAAATACCACCAAAAGGACACAAATTGTATTTGGGTATAGTGTTGCATGACCGCGCAATTGTCAGTTAAAGTAACGCATCACAAAAAAATGTCCTTGTCATGACTTTTGGAGAGCTTTCCCATCATGTAGCCCAAACTGGAAGTGAGAGGTAATCCCTCCAAGGTGAGCTAATCCCTGGTTGTCACAAGAACTGGAACCCCCTGGGAAAGTTCCCCTCTATTCCTTTTCTGATGACACCCCAAAATTTGTGATTTTCTTTCGCTTTCTCTCTCAGTGATAACAGTAAATGGGACAAATAGAGAGAGCGAATGTCCTGGATGGGAACACCGACAGCAATAAAAACCCGACCGGTGTTCTAATCCCTCTCCACTCTATACAAATCTAAAAAGAAAAGTTTTTCCTCCACTTACACTTTTAAGTCATGGAAATGCTGCTATATGTAAGACATCTTTCAGGAAGTGCCAGTTGAAAGAGCAGACCATTATACAGATCTACTTGACAGCTGAAAGTGTAATCATTTTCCGCCGTCTCCCTGGCTCATTTTACAAGAGCTTTTTGAATTGCTGCCACATTATCCAAGAAGCAAAAGGGGATAAAAATGCAAGTGAACTCCTGACATTGTGTAGGATAAATCTTCATCGAGAGTGTATTAACCGTACATCTTTACAGTCACCAAGCTAATCAAATCAAATGTCATTGACCGCAAAACTAATTTAGCGCTCCAGTGACGTATCAGTGATCTGCGTACTGTACTGGAAGCAGCTGCCATCTTGTAATCATTTGCCCACAGAGCATTCATCTTGAAAGCTTCTGGTCTTGCAGGGGGGATACGAGAAGACTGTAAGTGTAGATGCATTTATTATTGAGTGCTGCGGCTTATATTCATTTTTTTAACAGGAGGCCATAGTTCTACTTTAACTTTAGAAGAGAAAAATCAGGTGTGTGGTCCTGCCAGACAGGACCGTGTGAGTTGTGTAAAGTCTAGCACAGAGGTATTACTATGAAACTATCAAAGAAAAGTATGAAGAAAGTATTCACCACCATAGGACAAATTGCCATTTCGGGGACACTTGTGTCTTTTTTTTTTTTTTTTTGTGTGTTGATATTCCCATCGCACACTTTCCTGGATAAGGCTTAAAGCGGTTGTAAACCCATCGATGTAACACTTAAAAAAACTGTTAACATTCCCGGCATGCCGGGAATGCTAACTGCACATTGGTTGTGCTCTCAACCAAACTGTCAAACCATCCAATGGCTGGTGTCATAACTGATCACATGTGCAGCTTCATGGCAGTTAAAGATTGAACAAAGGCCAAGATGGCAGCTTCCTTGGCAGAAAAAGATAGGAGGGTTTACAACCGCTTTAAGGAGTAACGGGTGCTGCAGCAACAACCAGCTAGAATTGCAAACATCACAAATCAAATGCATATATTGGCCAGCACACCACGGATCATCGATTATGTCCAAATCTTTATTAAAAGAAAGAAGATCCTGTGATGCCATCTTGGTCTCCTTTTCCTAGTTGCAGCGAGTGAAGGCAGCCAGGCTACCGATGATGTTACCGATCCTGGAGCCTCTTGTGAGATGTGATGTTAGTACCCCAGGAGGCTTCAGGATCAGGGGACATGTCATTCTGGTCTAGGCCAGCATGGCGGCCAAAAGGGGCCAGACAAAAAATTTGCAAGGAGGAGCTAGACAGAACTGAATATCTTTTTTGGAGTTAAGTTGCTCTTTCAGATCAGACAGACTTGCAAAATGACTTATAGCAAGCATACAGAATCCTTTACAGGCACACAGCATATCAGCCATTGTCAGTATAACATATTCCAGTATATGGCAAGCAACATCTGATTGGTTGCACCCAGTTACGGGTCTTCCTGAACTAGTTTCTAAATAAGCGGCATTATCAATTCTTCACACGAGGAAGGTTCAATTACTGCAGAGGAGCTTGATGATTGGGAAGGTACTGCTTCACCCCACGAGCCAGACCAAAGGCTCCTTTTAAGTAGAAGGCTTAGGCGAGCCAATTAACAGAGGGATAAGAGAGACATCATGTTGTACTATTTTAACAGATCTGATGAGTTCCACTGAATAAAATGTTTAAGTAAAATAACAGTTTATCCCTGTATAGTTGCTGTTGGATAGCTGCCTCATTGATTTACAAGGAGGGAGAGGGAAAGGTCAGATGTGTTCATGGGGAGGCTGTGGACTGAGCGCAGACGTGCTGGGAATGCCGTGCCTTGGCTAATTTCAGAAAGCAGTATTGTTCTGGCTTGCTGATATTACAGGGAGCATATATTGGATTGAACAAGTCATTTGGAATAGCAAAAAATTGATTGAGTAGGTGTACCCTAAGTATGCAAGCCACATGAAAACAGACGGGTTTATGGGTGTGATGCAAGTTTTATTTTAAAGCTCATGCCTTGTACACACAATCTGTTTTCCCGACGGGAAAACTGCCATGTTTGCTTTTTGTCGAGAAAACCGGCCGTGTGTGTGCTCCATAGCAATTTTACAGACGAGAAAACTGGGCGCAAAAAAAATTAGAACCAGCTCTCTTTTTTCCCCGTCGTGATTTCCGGCGGACTTTTTACCGTTGCGAAAACCGCTCGTGTGTATGCTTTTCCCAAGGGAAAAAAACCGTGCATGCTCAGAATCAAGTATGAGACAGGAGCGCTTGTTCTGGTAAAACTAGCGTTCATAATGGAGATAGCACATTCGTCACGCTGTAACGGACTGAAAAGCACGAGGCTGAAAAGCGCGAATCGTCTCTCACCAAACTTTTACTAACACGAGGATTAGCAAAAGCAGCCCAAAGGGTGGCGCCATTTGAATGGAACTTTCCCTTTATAGTCCCGTCGTACATGTTGTACGTCACCGCGATTTGGTCGGGCGGGATTTGGCATGAACGTCTGTATGCAAGGCAGGCTGGAGAGAAATCACGTCGGGAAAAACGTTTTTTTTCCTGACAGGAAAACTGGTCGTGTGTAGAAGAGAAAGGAGAAAAAAGAAGCTGATATGAGCACTCCACTGGCAGATTGGGTGAAGTGCTTCTATTGATCCTTTAAGTGAAAGAGAGGGCAGATGGCTAAATTCACAATATGAAATCTGTCCTACCAACCGCTTTTAAATTGCAAACCATAGAAATACAGAAAGGAGCGTCAGACCAAAACCAAATGAAAGAGACCAAGAGAATTGTAATTGTTGGTAAAAAAGTTATATAAAAACATCCAACACTTTTTTGAGGGGCAGCATCGCTCCGTCTTCCCAGGACTTCCATCCTCCATTACTGCTCAGCAACTGCTGTTAAATTGTTATGTGGGGAGATCCAACAGAGATCTGTGAAGTCCATGAAAGTTTTATCCTGTGCTGAGCACTGATGATGGGGGAGTGGTGATTCCACCCAAAATACATTACATTTTTTACCAACAATTCAAATTATCTTAAAGGAGTTGTAAAGGAAAAAACATTTTTGCCTAAAATTAATGTCTGCAAGGTAGACAGACAGAATAGTGTAATGATTCTGTTAAAAAACTAGTAAATACCTATTACATTTCTTCATCTATATCACCTCCGGCGTTCTAGTTTCTGTTCTCTCATTCACTTCCTGGTTTGCGGCGCTCGTTCATGTAAGAACTACATTTCCCAGTATGCATTGCGGCACACCCAGTATTTCACACCTCCTTGAAGTCTCTAACATGTAGAGAGCGTCCTGCCGCACAGATGTAGTTCCCAGGAGGGGGTGAGCACGTTACTGACCACCGCAGTAAAGCCTCCCTTCACGGTGGTCAGTAAAATCAGACAAGCAGGAAGTGAGCAGAACAGAGAAGAAATAGAGCAACTTCTGAGCAAAAACGAACAATGAAAGTGAAAAGAGGAACGTCTGCAGGTAAAGGATGCTTATTATGAAAAAAAAATGTTCCTTTACAACCCCTTTAAGCTCGTTCATCCAATTTTAGTCTATACTGTATTTCCAGGATTTGAGCTACAGTTGGCTGCCCATTGCTGTGTAGGAGCCGCCTCACCAGAGCTATTGAGCTTTGTTTGAAAGCTTTCTTCATTTGATTACACATGCAAGTTCAAAAGTTCCCTGCTCCTCTCTGAGTGCGTTGTTTCAGACATCCCTGCTACACAACACTGTGTCCTCACTTATTTTTGCTGCAGTTAAAGCCACAGTTTGTAGTTTGTTCTGGGACCACCCTAGCTTGTGATTGGATAGTGAAGAAGCAGCAAAATACTGATGGTTGACAATGCTGACCCCTGCTCTTCTAATCTAAATTATGCTACAAAGAAGACTACAAGAGGCCACTATGAAGACAGACTGAGGATTTATTTAAAATATAATTAAGGATTTTCCAAAGACCACCTCACTGGTTTATATACAGTAAAACTGTGGAGCACAATTAGTTCTAGAAACATGCTTGTAATCCAAAGCACTTGTATATCAAAGCAAGTTTCTCCATAGGAAATAATGGGAATTCAGATGATTTGTTCCACAACCATTTATTATAAGTCCTTCAGTTTATAGTCCATATAAAAATATTATAGCAATGTGATAGGTTGTATAAAATGTCCATCCACAAATGGAAGCCTCCACAAGGGGATTAGAAGCAAAATCCAGCAGGAGGTACAGAGTAGTAAAGAGAAGAGAGACGCCTCTAAGTGTAGCAATAAGTTGCTAAATATTATACCTTCATTAAATGTAACCATATTGCTATACTTCGAGGCACCTCTCTTCTCTTTTATTTTCTGTGCTGAGAGAGCCCTCCTGGCACAGTGACAGAGCTGTCATGGTCGGGAGCTGGTGGGGCGGGCAGGCTCCCAATCAAGTGACTACTGTGACAGCCAATCAGAGTGTTAATGTGATCAGGAAGTCCATCTCTCCCATCAGGCATGCAGACTCACTTAAAATAAGGTGACCAGATTTTTAAAATGAAATCCAGGGACATATTTTTTTTTTACTAGTAATGGCGGCAATCAGCGACTCTCTGCCCGTCGCCCCCGCCTCACAGCCTCTCAGCCTGTCACGTCTTACTCTCCGGGCCCCGGCTACTACTAGGTGGGGAGCGGAGGAAGATCACTCTGCCAGGGAAGGCAAGGAGATAAGCAGGCAGGCGGCTGGCCGGGACGTGAGCCAAGGCAGAAGAACATGCGAGCGGAGCTGAATGGGCATGCACCCGAAACTAAAGAAATATTCCCTCTGCTCCAACCAGCACATGATAATCAGAAAGGGGTGCAGATAATGGGAAAAATACACCCCCCTAAGCTAGTAGAGCAGGGGGTGTAATTCAGATTTTTTTTTTTTTTATTCTGCACTGACTGGCCCAGATTCACATAGAATTACGTTGCTCCTGGGCAGCGTAACGTATGTGATTTACGTTACACCGCCGCAGGTTTACAGCGTTAGTGCCTGATTCTCAGAACACTTACCTGTAAACTTGCGGCGGTGTATCGTAAAAGCGCACGGCGCAAGCCCGCCCAATTCAAATGGGGCGGGCACCATTTAAATTAGGCGCATTCCCGCGCCGAGCGTACTGCGCATGCTCCGTCGGTAAATTACCCAACGTGCATTGCGCTAAATGACGTCGCACCAACGACATTTGCTTAGACATTAACGTAAATGGCGTCCAGCTCCATTCACGGACGTCTTACGCAAATGACGTAGATTTTTTAAATTTCGACGGCCATACTTAACATTGGCTGCGCCTCATAGACCCAGGGGCAACTTTACGCATCGCAAAGGCTATGGAAACGTCGTAAATTCTCTGCGTCGAGCGCGCGTACGTTCGGGAATCGTCGTAATTTGCTAACATAAGCGACGGGGAAAACGACGTCGGCGACACCTAGCGGCGGGAAAAAAATTAAATTTAAGATCTCACAGCGTAAGAGCCTTTCGCCTGTCAGATCTAATGGGTATCTATGCGTAACTGATTCTAAGAATCAGTCGCATAGATACCCGGGGCCAGATTAGGACTTACGACGGCGCAAATGGTGTTGCGCCGTTGTAACGCCTTTGAGAATCTGGGCCACTGTCTTTGAAATTGCCCCAGCCCCTGTTCAAATCCGGGCACAAAACCAGGGACAGACTTGGTCCGGGGACAGTGTCCCCAATCTGGGGACTGTCCCCTGAAACCGGGGATGTCTGGTCACCCTAACTTAAAAGGACACCGAGGCTTAATGGGGAAGGGTTTACATCTATTTTATTTTAAGTATGCTTTAAGACACTTACTGAAAATACACTGTGGTTTCCCTTCCAGCATCCCTTCAGGTGACACAGAAGAAAACAATTTTCCAGCACTTAAGCAATAATTGTCTTCTAATAAAGAAAAACCATAACATTTTTCTAAAATTTCGAAATCTATTCCTCTGCGGCTAGCTCAGCACCTTTTCCATCTCGTTCTCCGTTTATAATCTAAATACATATTTGCGTTGTCACCTGCACTCGTTCCCACAAGTTCTGCCTTGTGCCATGTCACTTTATTAATCTTTGTCAGACAGGTCAATAGTTTTAAGTTCACCGTGTCATCTTAATTCCCACTCCTGTCGGTTATATTTAAAGCCAGTGCCTCGCCGGAGTTTCTCATTCTGTAATAAACAGCCTCTAAAAATCACTCATGTAGACACTCTATGTATTGTGTAAGCGATGGTTAATAAAGCATGAAGGTAGGAAAAGGAGACAAGAATCACATGGAGGCGCAATTGTCTTATTGGCAATTTGTGATTAAAGGAAAGGATGCTGCAGTATGGAATGACGGTAACAATTCTTTGTGACATGACTAAATCAAACAATACGCATTAATCATCTGAAACAATGAGCTATACAATGTTTCAAAATAAGGAGGTAAATGGTAACATAATGGAACATAAGCATGGGAGGTCCAGCTATACTTTCCAACCTGGTAAGATGGGAAAGAGGTTTGCATGAAGTACACCAGATTGTCAAAGGTTGGCCAGTCTTAGGCTGGCCATACATTATACAATGTTCTTATTTAATTTCCTTTAGATTTACCTTGTATGTAGTGCAAGGGCCTGCCTGATTACATACAAATTGAAAGTGTTTAAAGGGATGTTCCAGCCAATTTTTATTTATATTAAAAGTCAGCAGCTGCAAAAAGTGTAGCTGCTGGCTTTTAATAAACAGACACTTACCTGTTCCAGCGTTCCAGCAACGCGCCTGCCGGGGCTCCGCTCCTCTCCCTCCCTCCCCGGCCGGCGTCTTCATTTCAACTGTGGGCACCCGGCCGTGACAGCTTTCGGCTGATTGGACAGGAGATCGCCTAGGTCCTGTGACGTGTCCTAGGCGATCGCCTACAGGGAGGGGCTGCTGTAGGCGATTAAGCTTAATCGCCTAACCAGCCTCTCGGCGGAAGGAGGAAGTGGGACAGGAAGTCCCACTCCTCCTGAAGCCCCCACTCCCCCCCCAAAAAAGTACATGCCAAATGTGGCATGTAAGGGGATGAGGAGTGGGATAAGCGGAAGTTCCAATTTTGGGTGGAACTCCGCTTTAAGTTTGACCTCATATTATAAGGTGTTGGTAAATATTAAAGGTGAAGTAAAACCTCCGTAAAAAAAAAAAAAATACACCCTGCAAGACAAAGGCATAATGAGCTAGTATGCATAGCATACTGGCTCATTATGAAGTACTTACCTGAGATTGAAGCCCCCGCAGCCATCCTCGTTCCCCTCCTCTGTTGCCGCCATCTCTCCCGGGTGACTTCCGGGTATCGCAGCTCTGGCACTGTGACTGGCCGGAGCCGCGATGACGTCACTCCCTTGCATGCTTGGCATGATCGCCGTTAGAAACGGTACGCTCAGTGCGCCTGCGAGCCGTTGCGCCGTAGACATCGGTGTATGACTTTTGCAAATATCTCCTAAACCGTGTAGGTTTAGGAGATATTTCTTGCACCTACAGGCAAGCCTTAATCTAAACTTACCTGTTGGTCTGTAAGGGTTGGCCTGTAAGGGTTTAAAACCACTTTAAGGAAAATTGTACAAGGAACTTAGCAGAGGCGCATTGTGGGCGGTATTGCCGCGGTTCCCATTGTTTTAAATGGGAAGGAGCGGTATACACGCCGCTCCTGTCACCACTCCAAAGATGCTGCTGACAGGAGATTTTTTTCCTCTCCCGCCAGCGCATCGCCTCAGTGTGAAAGCCCTCGGACTTTCACATTGAGTATGCAGTGCAGGAGTTTTTCAGGCGGTATAGCAGCGCTATTTTTAGCGGTGTATCGCCTGAAAAACTCCTCAGTGTGAAAGTGGTCTTGGGTGAAAAAAAAAAAGTGAAATCGGGATCAGGAAAAATTCCTCCTTCCCTGGTGCATGCTGTGATTAATCTTTCCACCTCAAATATACTGTAGCGTGCAATTATTAGAATGTAGTAACTATTACTAATAAAATGGGTATCTAAGCCCAATGCTTTTTAATGCCTCGTACACACGGTCGGACTTTTGACCATGCAAAAGTCCGCCGTGAGACTGTCGGAAGTCCATCGGAAAAGATAGAGAACAGGTTCTCTATCTAAGGTCCGTCGGACTTCTGAGAAAAAAAGTCAGATGGAGGCAACACACGGCCAGACTTTCCGAGAAAAAAAACATGTCTGACTTTTTTTCTCGGAAAGTCCGGCCGTGTGTACGAGGCATAAGAGTTACTATAGTACTGTATGCCTTTCTCAACCCTTTTTACCCCAGAGGAACCCTGGAATTTAAAATGTTCTCATTTTTACTTTTTAAACCTCCCCCCGCTAAAACTCTATTCAGGGGTCAGTGGGAAAATGCTCCCCTTACAATGATAATGACACCCTTGCTGACGGCGAAAAACATTGATATGCTGTTGACTCTGCCAGTTGGCAAAGTATCATCAGTTAGGAGGTCAATTTGCCATAGATCAAAAAACCCCTAGCAATCTCTGGAGGAACCCTAGGATTCCAAGGAACCTTGGTTGAAAATGCCGAGTATAGAGCAGTACTCCCAGTTTATATGCAGTGTTCAAGTTCAGAAAAGCCTCGTACACACGATCGGATATCTGATGCAATCTAATCCGATAAATTTTTTCGTCATATATCCGATGAAGCTGACTTTCATCAGTCTTGCCTACACATCATCAGTCAAAAATCCGACCGTGCCAAAATGTGGTGACGTAAAACACTACAACGTGCTGAGAAAAATGAAGTTCAATGCTTCCAAAAATGTGTCAACTTGATTCTGAGCATGCGTTTTTTTCTATCGTTTTTTTATCCATAGGAAAAATTTAAAACATGTTCTATTTTTTTTCACCGATGGAAAGCAAACCGATGGGGCCCACACACGTTCGGTTTGTTCGATGAAAACGGTCAATCGGTCTGTTTTCATCGGACAAACCGATCGTGTGTACAGGGCATAAGACACACTATTTTAACGAGCTGTAACATAAATACACCAACATAATTTGCTGGGTTCAAGCCTGGCCCACCAACTTGCCTACTTTACCTCACCACTGGCCCATTATTGTAATGGGCAACCGCACTGACCAATAGTGAGGCATGAGCAGTATAAGTGGCAGGGCCCATTGGGTTCCATAGAACCCCAGTTTGGAAATTGATCCATTATACAGGTGTCCTGTTGCTATGGCCAGTGCTAACCGATTATCCTTGGGAAAAGGCAGAAGGTAAAATCTCAACAACCTTACTTTAGGCAATATCAAACCTAATTTGCTCACAGCTAATATATCAACATTGGGCAAAGCTCAATAGCAGGTCTTAGCATATACAAAAAGCAGTATGTAATTGGGATGCGAGGTATGCATTCTTTAAATACCCATCTTCCTTGCGGCTATCAACGTAATGAACTATATTCCAGGGACAATTCAGCACTTGGAATATTTGTGATTGTCTTGTATCCATCTAAATGTTAACCTCCTCTTCTTTCTGGACTTGAGCACACAATGACCAGTGTTCTTTATGTGTGCAGAGCAGGCTGACGTCATAGCAATTGTGTTTCTGTGCATTACTGCATAGAACCTTAATTCCTTTGGCATAAAGGATCATGGAATGTAGTTCCATGTAACAATTAGAGATAGAGGCAATATGACAATGTAACATGGATGTATCTATTGATTCATGCATATATACAATGCATGTTCAAAATACTTGCTCCTAAAGTACAATAGGAGCTTAAGTGCTCTAACCTTGCAAGTCTGGCCTTTTCTTCCTACACATCCATTAAAAAAGGATTACACATAAATGTGAACTGTTTAAGTTAATGTACATACTGTGCTCCTATATATATACCAAAAAGCTATAATATTATGACCATCCACCTAATATTAAGTACTAAGTAGGTACCCGTTTTGCCGCCTGAACAGCCCTGACACATTGAGGCATGGACTCCATTAGACCTCTGAAACTATGCTGTTGCATCAGCAGAAGATCCTTTAAGCCTTTGCCATCTTGTCCTCTTGATGCTACCTCTTCCCCAGATATATGACACACACGCACCTGGCCATCCAAAAGAAAACATGATTCATCAGACCAGGCCACGTCTTTCCATTGCTGTGTGGTCCAGTTCTGATGCTCACATGCCCATTGTAGCTGTGGACATGGATCAGCATTGGCGCCCTAACTGGTCTGCGGCTACACGACCCCATACACAGAAAACTGCACTGTGTGTTCTGACACGTTTATATAAGAACCAACATTACCTTTTTCAGAAATATGAGCTACAGTAGATCTTCTATTGCAGTGGTCATCAACCCTGTCCTCAGGGCCCACTAACAGGCCAGGTTTTTATGTATTACCATGGGGAGATGCAGACTAGAATACTGCAATCACTGAGCAGCAAAATATGTCACCTGTGATGTATTTCAGTTATCTTGCAAACCTGGCCTGTTAGTGGGCCCTGAGGACAGGGTTGATGACCACTGTTCTATTGGATCAGACTACATAACAAGCCTTCACTCCCCACATGCAATAATGAGCCTTGGCTGCCCATGGCCCTGTCACTTGTTAACTGGTTTTCCTTCTTTGGACCACTTTTGGTAGGTCCTGACCACTGAAGATCAGGAACATCCCACAAAAGCAGCCGTTTTGCATATGCTCTGACCCAGTCCTCAACCCATTGCAATTTGGCCCTTGATAGTTACTCAAATTTTTATGCTTGCACATTTTTTTCTGCTTCTAGAACATCAACTTCAGGGACAAAGCATTCACTTGCTGCCAAATATATCCCACCCACTTTTATCTGCCATTGCATTAAAGCGGAGTCCCACCCAAAAGTGGAACATCCGCTTTAAGCACTCCTCGTCCCCTTACATGCCAAACTTGGCATGTCATTTTTTTGGTGGGGGAGTGGGGGCTTTGTTAGGAGCGGTACTTCCTACTTCCACCTAGGGACCGCCTAGGCGACTCCTCCTCTGCCCCTAGGCAGCTCATCCCTCTAGGCGATCTCCTGGGGCAAGTGATAGGTCCCAGTAGATCGCACACGCAACTCGCACATGCGCAGTGCGTGCCTGGCCGTGAAACTGAAAGCTGTCACGGCCGGATGCCCAGAGTGTGAATGGAGGCGCAGGGGAGAGGAGCGGGAAGAGGAGCGGCACTCCGTGCGGCCGCATCACTGGACCGTGGAACAGGTAAGTGTCTGTTTATTAAAAGTCAGCAGCTACAATTTTTGTAGCTGTTGACTTTTAATAAACATTAAAAGTCTGGAACTCCGCTTTAAGAAAATCAATGTCATTCACTTTAACTGTCAGTGGTCGCAAGATTATGGCTGATTGCCATACATTTCTAATAAAAATAAAAATAAGAATAAAAAAAATTAAATAAGACCTGAATAATAGGCACAGCCATCTGTCAGCTGGCATTGTTGACTTTCTGCAGCAGATCTTCCCCCGGAGCCCTCAGACCTGCTCATCTGCAAAGTGCAAATGTCAACCTTTTGTGAAGATCAGTGCCAAGGCATTCACATGACACATCCCAATAGACAAACAGAAGGGGGAAGCTCCCTAGAGGGGTCAGTAGCAAAGAGAGGGAAGGGAGCAGTAAAGACCTGTCAAAGTTTCAAACATTCTCAGCTATATCCCGAATTAACATTTTTGGACAGAGATACACTTTAACGTAATTGGTTATGATTATTGTGTTGTTTCAGGAATGCTGTCATAGCTGCTAACAATAACAATTTTGTGTTTTTTAGGTATGATACAATTATCAACCAGTGGGAGGCGGTAGCGGCTCTTCCGAAACCGGTTCACTCTGCGGCAGCCACTGTGTGTGGAGGGAAGATCTACGTTTTCGGAGGAGTGAATGAAGCGGGCAGGGCAGCAGGGGTCCTGCAGTCCTATGTGCCTCAGACCAATACCTGGAGTTTTATTGAATCACCAATGATCGGTAAGACAAGAGAACATGTACAATGCAGAGTTCAATGATTGGGTAAACAGATGTGACCTGTAGGCCAAGTACATTGTTACAGCATATGTAGTGTACATTATCCCTTATGTTACAAAATGTTCTATGGAAAACTGTAGAGATTGCCTAATTCAATATTTATAGCAATCTCTAATGGGAAATGGCAGCATTTACCACGGTGGAACAGGTACTCCTGCTTTCGGTAAAGTATCATAAATGTTAATGAAGATTTAAAACAACCATGTCTCTAATCTTTAGTCTTTATGCACACTGAGCTTTAAAAATGTCTGCCTCTAAACCCCCCCTCCACGCTAGTCTAGGTGCCCATGCACACATAGATTTTGGAGGCAGGGGCATTAGATGCAGAAAAAGACTGTACAACCAGTAGCAGCTGCGTTTTGGAAGAAAATATACTTTGACGCATTTTAATGTGTCTAAACGCAGATGCATCAAGCACTTGAGCATTTATTCATTTCAATGGCCAGAAATGATTATTCTGGCCAATGAAATGAATTATCGGCCAAGCTATTTTTACACACATCAAGTGTTTTTTTTCTGCGAAAACACTGCTGCCTGGAGGAAACGTGTTTAGGAGAGCTGGACAAACACCCTGTGTCCGGGGGGCTTTTTTCTTGATGAATTCGAACCCCAATTGCCTACACTATGTTAACGCCTAAAATGGTGAAATAATCTTTTCCTTATATACAGTATACAGTAAAACCTTGGATTGCGAGCATAATTCGTTCCAGAAACATGCTTGTAATCCAAAGCACTTGTATATCAAAGCATTTTTTTTACAGGGTAGAAGAAGAGAGGCACCTCTAAGTGTAGCAATAAGTTGCTAAATGTTGTACCTTCATTAAATGTAACCATATTGCTCCTCTCTTCTTTTTTATACTCAGTTGTGACATGACGCTACTCTTATATCAAGACATCGCTTGTATACCAAGGCAAAATTTATTAAAACATTTCACTTGTCTTGCAAAACCCTCTCAAACCAAATTACTCTCAAACCAAGGTTTTACTGTACTGTATAACCAAAATGATTGGAGCAATTCTGTGCTGGAATCAGTGCATTATATACAGTATACTGAATAACCAAAATGATTGGAGCAATTCTGTGCTGGAATCAGTGCATTATATACAGTATACTGAATAACAAAATGATTGGAGCAATTCTGTGCTGGAATTAGTGCATTATATACAGTATACTGAATAACCAAAATGATTGGAGCAATTCTGTGCTGGAATCAGTGCATTATATACAGTATACTGAATAACCAAAATGATTGGAGCAATTCTGTGCTGGAATCAGTGCATTATATACAGTATACTGAATAACAAAATGATTGGAGCAATTCTGTGCTGGAATCAGTGCATTATATACAGTATACTGAATAACAAAATGATTGGAGCAATTCTGTGCTGGAATTAGTGCATTATATACAGTATACTGAATAACCAAAATTATTGGAGCAATTCTGTGCTGGTACCTATTGAAATCTGCACAGAAACCAAGTACTCAAACACAGTATTTATTTGTTGGGAGAGGCTCAGAAGCTTTGTTGGTTTTTGTTGATATCTATATCACTGTTAGCTGGAATATTTTGTCTCATTATCTTTTCTGGTTTAAAAAAATATATATTTTTACGTCCACTCTAGTCAATGCTTTAAAAGAACCAATTACAGAAAATGCAGAACGATGCATGTATTGCATTTTTGGATGTGGAGTTGCAGTTGAGGTTGGTGTACACCGGGCACCTATGATTTGGGGTGCCCATTAGAAGGAACATTTGAAGGTATCTACATTCTCTTAAAAAGGACAGATAAAACTATACTAGCTGAACTTTGTGCAGAAGTGAGGCACAGCCAGTGTTGCCAACTGTCAGTAATTTTACTGGCAGGCAGTAAAAATAAAGGCAATTTTCTCCTGCCAGTAAATGCCAGTAAAAGTAAAATGTTGCCAGTAAAAAATAAGGCTGCGACGCTTAGATTGGTCCAGAGCCGGCTGAGACCATCCAAGTGCTTGCTACAGTGTGATCAGGCAGCTCTGGCAGAGGCAGTACCTGGGCATGTCTTGTGATGTCATGGTGCAATAGAGCCAAGCAGAGTAGCCAGAGCCTCATGTGTGGGTCTGCGATATGAGAGCAAGGCAGGTTGGGACCGGGAACGGGACCGTCAGTGCTGTTTAGACTGGTCTGGACTGGAGGGACCATTTGGCATAGAGAGAGACTGTCACTGCGACTCAGGAGGGGACGTGTTGTGTCAGTGAGGTCTCATCATCATCTGTGCTGCTACACACTGCTGTCAGTGTCACTGTGAGAGTCAATTTAGTGTGTGTGTGTGCCACCCAGAGCTACTTATTTACTATATCAAAAATAAAATAAGAAAAATGTTTTTTTTGCCTTATCTACCTTAAAGCGGGGGTTCACCCGTACATAACACTTTTTACCCTTAGATGGATGCTCGTTTTGTCTAGGGGAATCGGCTAGTTGTTTTAAAATATGAGCTGTACTTGCCGTTTACGAGATGCATCTTCTCCACCGCTTCCGGGTATGGGCTGCAGGACTGGGCGTTCCTATTTTGATTATCAGTCTTCCGAGAGGCTTCCGACGGTCGCATCCATCGTGTCACGATTTTCCGAAAGAAGCCGAACGTCGGTGCGCAGGCGCAGTATAGAGCCGCACCGACGTTCGGCTTCATTCGGCTACTAGTGACGCGATGGATGCGACCGTCGGAAGCCTCTCAGAAGACTGTCAATCAAGAAGAAACGCCCGCTCCCGAAGACCCATACCCGGAAGCGACGGAGAAGATGCATCTCGAAAACGGTAAGTACAGCTCATATTTTAAAACAACTAGCCGATTCCCCTAGACAAAATGAGCATCCATCTAAGGGGAAAATTTGTTTTATGGGTGAACTCCCGCTTTAAATCATATTGCTAATTTCACATTGTATTTGTTTGTAGCCTAAATACTCTGGCCCAGATTAACGTAGGGCGGCGTAACTATGTGCGGGTGTAGCGTATCTTATTTACGCTACGCCACCGCAACTTAGAGAGGCAAGTGCAGTATTCACAAAGCACTTGCGTCCTAAGTTACGGCGGCGTAGCGTAAATGGGCCAGCGTAAGCGCGCGTATTTCAAAGTAGGCAGGTCGTGGGCGTGTTGTATTTAAATTAAGCCTGACCCCATGTAGATGCATGGCCGAACGACTGGCGCATGCGTGCACATGCTCTGTATCACGTTGAATGTTCAAATTAAATTACGCCCGCTCAATGCTTAGGCGACGTGAACGTAACCTACGCCCAGCCCCATTCACGGACGACTTGCGCAAACGACGTAAAATACGACGCTGTTCGGACGTTTCCAACGTCCATACCTAACATGACTTACCCCTGCTTTATGAGGGGTAACTTTACGCCGGTCCGACGCCTTACGTAAACTACGTATCTTGATACGCCGGGCGCACGTACGTTCGTGAATCGGCGTATCTAGCTCATTTGCATATTCGGCACGGAAATCAACGGAAGCGCCACCTAGCGCCCAGCGTAAATATGCACCCCAAGATACGACGGCGTAGCAGACTTACGCCGCTCGTATCTAGGCAACAGTGAGGCGTATCTGATTCTATGAATCGGGCGCAGAGATGCGATGCCTCACACTCAGAGTTACGACGGCGTATCTGGAGATACGCCGTCGTAACTCCTTTGAGAATCTGGGCCTCTAATTTGCACTTAAAACTGTCATTTTGTAACTTTGAAATACCAGTAAAAACTTGCCAGTAAATTTTGGGTGTTGTGTCAGTAAATTTCAATCTGGTAGGTTGGCAACACTGGGCACAGCTGGTAACTCGTATGTAGACTGCTCACTGATTCCAAAAGCTATTAGAGGTCACTTGGCCATCCCGACCCTTTGGCATCTTCTAAAACTCAGTTCTGGAAGAATTGACCCATCAGTGTAGAAAATGAGTGATTGCAATAAACACTGCAAATACCTCTGTGAATACTTGGGTCCAGATACATTGTAAGTGCAGGACCCATTTTTCATTAACAAGCCTTTGTACAAGTCCCATCCTGAATAGAAAAACAAGCAGCAGCGGACTTCTAATGAGATGTTATCCTCAGGAGTATTAACACCATGTAATAAACCCACGGCCAGCCTGAGACGCTCTCTCTTTGTAAGACAAATCACAGCGGGGACTTTTTTGTTAATCAACCTGCAGTCATCTGTATTCCTTTTTACCTGGAACCAAAAAGTACTTAAGAATTTCCATAACAAAAGCACAGTTAGTTTGACAACGGTGAAGAGAAGTGTTTTGTCAGGCGTGGTGCATTTTGGTAATGAAAAACAAATCTGAGCATAAGCTTTTCTCACGGCACTCAATATATACTCAAAACAAATTTTAAAATATGGCTTCATTGTAAACAGACAAAAAGCATGAATCTTCAAAATATTGTGGACACCTAACAATGAACGTTATTCTCAGGGGCTAGAAGTTGTCTAAAAGAAAAAATAGATGAAAGCATTTCGACGACAGTACTGTGGTGGCAACTGCACAATGAAAGTGTTGATGGTACAAATACTGGACATTAAATGGTGATGAGTAGTAGATTCTAATAGCCGGTTCACACTGGGGCGACTCGTACGGCGGCTCAGCCGCCTGACGAGTCGCGTCCCATTCAATGCAATGGAACCGTTCTAATAGGAGCGACTCAAGTCGCTCCGACTTAGAAAAAGGTTCTTGCACGACTTCGGGGGCGGCTCGGGGCGACCTGCATTGACTTCTATACAGAAGTCGTTTTGCGGGTCGCCTCTGAAGTCGTCTTCAGGACGACTTGCAGAGTCGCCCCCGAAGTCGTGCCGCGGAAGTGTGAACCGGCTCTGAGGGCCCATAAAATGAAATTACTGGTTGGTTTATAGAAACAAGACAGCATTCATTGTAAAGGTTGAGGGATCAGAAAATATTTGAGGTTTGATCCTGAAAGCTACTCTCTAAAGCTAGGTACTCCAAGGAAACTAAACTTGGAGGATTTGGTACCCCCAAACAGCTCAATAGACCTTTCCAAATGTATTGGGCAGTGGGATGCTTCATGCCAATCTAAACTTTGTATCTGCGCTAGGCATTATTATTATTATTATTCTTGATTTATATAGCGCTAACAGTTTGCGCAGTGCTTTAAACCATGAGGGCCGTCAGTACAGTTACAATACAATTCAATACAATACAGGAGGAATCAGAGGGCCCTGCTCGTTAGAGCTTATAATCTATAAAGGAGGGTCAAGTGATACAAAAAGGAATGGGCTGATGGAGAAAATAAAAGTACAGTTGTTAGGTGGGGGGGAAGGATAGGCTTCTCTGCAGATAAGGGTTTTCAGTGATCATCTGAAAGCAAACAGAGTAGGAGATAGCCGGACAGATTGGGGTAGAGAGTTCTGTAGGATTGGAGAGGCTCTTGAAAACTTCTGAAGGCGAGTGTGAGAGGAGGTGACAAGGGAGCTGAAGAGCAGGAGGTCAAGGGAGGTATAAAGAGAATGGTTTGGTTGGTATTTCGAGACTAGGTTAGTGATGTAGGTGGGGGCTGAGTTGTGGATGGCTTTGTAAGCTGTTGTTAGTATTTTGAATTTAATTCATTTGGTGAGCGGAAGCCAGTGGAGGGATTGGTTGGTAAGGTGGATGAGCCTGGCATTCGCATACACTATGAACTTAAGAGCAGATAGCCTATGTAAAAGTAATCCAATGCGGAGGGAGTTGCGGTAGTCTAGGCAAGAGATGACCAGAGAGTAAATTAGAAGCTTAGTGGTGTCATTGCTTAGGAAGGGGCGTAGGTTGAAGCGTCAAATTTTGCACAGGGATTGGATATGGAACTGAAAGGATAGCGGTTACATCACAGGCTTAGGGTCCTCTAACAGAAAGATAGCAACACTGGCTGAAACTGCACATGCTGAAACCATGTGAGCCTAGTCTAAGGGTAGCCATAAACCAGCCTTATCCTGAATCAAAAAGCCCAAAATGATGCTGGGTCACTAGAGATTTTCATACCCAATTAGGTGCGCTGTCCTCTTAAAATTACCACCTCATTTCAGTACATTCAAGAAATCCAGTACAAGGAAAATTGTATTATGAATTATAAATAAACAACAATTCATGTGAAAATTACTTATTAAAATGAATATCAAAAAAAATAAATAAAAGAATGTACAAAAATGCTGCTAGAGGTCATACACAACAAAAGTGCTATGTGCAACAAAAGTGACTTGTGCCATAAATAACGAAAAGTTCATATTAAAAGTTTATCCAAATCTTATTAACCAAAGTGGATCTTCTGCTGACTGTTGACAGCTAATTCAGTGTACCTCCACCAACCCAGTGAGCATACACCTTGCTTACATGAGATCAAGGCCTCATAAAACAGGCCAAATACATTTGATTATTGCCGCTCGGTACACCACGGCAACCAGTCTTGTAATAGAGGTGCACATACAGGATAAAGAGCTCTATAGTGCATTACCCAATAAAACTCTTATTTATTAAAAAAATATTACATCTACAATAAACATGAAACAGGGAGCAACAATCATCTACCAAAAGACGCACACGCCTCTTTGCACTACGGTCGTGCTTGATGACGTCACTTCCAAGACTCTGTTCCAACGCATTTCACACAATAGCATCCTCAGGGGATAGCAGAATTAGAGATTTCGAAAGTTGTCAAAACCTGCTTATCCTTTCTTCTTCTCAATAAAGAAAGGTATTTGTTCAAATTACTCTTGTTAAAATAATAAGAAAATGATATCTCCACCGTGTTGAAGAGAAACCGCCACCTGAATCTTCTGCACACTTTCAGGACTGTTATATGCAGTAGTGTATTTAGGTTTTGTGCTGCCCTAGGCCTGACTAAACTCGTGCACCCCCTAATAATTTGACCCACCCCTTCCTGTCACGGCCACACCCGTTTCTATTTAAGACCCGCTTTCTGATTCCCCTCGCTGACCCCTTCCGCACATTTTTTATTTGAACCTTGTTAGTATAACATTTAGTTTTAAAAAAAAAGCTTTAAAAAGACTATACATCCCCTTTAAATAAAATACGCTTAAAACGTCTGTCAATCTAATACAGTTTCCATGAAACTATGGGAATAATCCTCAGTGACATGTAATATATAAAAAAAATGACAGAGGCCTTCATTATCTTCTTGTTGAATCATTTGCCCACTGGGGTTCCCAACCTCTTCATTCCTTAATTTCACAGAATCTGAGCATATAACAGGTAGCGTACAGGTGACTCGTGTCTAACATGTGACAGAAGCAGATAAAGGCCTTGCGCACAGTAGGATTGGGGACAGGACATTATCTGGAGACAGAAATATGCAAATATTGGATTCTTGCTGGCACACAGTTGGGGGGAAGATTTGCTAATCCTTCAAAAGAGAAAAAAATATATCAGAAATGAGTATTGTTATCTGATAATTAAACACAGCTTTGACCTCTGTGAATAGAGGTTGCTTCCATAAACTGGAACTTTGTTAATGTTCTGCTTGCATGTGCTTGAAGCTGAGAATACTAATTTATTTTTAAACAATCTAAATAATTAAAGGATAGTTTCACCTATGATGATCTAACACAGGGCAAAAAATAACCATGAAATGGTGATGTATTATCTGCTTTATTAAATTATCTTTGTGAAGACTCTTGAAATGTAACTTTGTTCTAGCCCACAGGAAGGCCTGTGATGCCCTGGCCACGGACCTGGACTTAATTTAAACCTCGGTGGCCAAAAAGTCCCTCCGCTGCACTAAACACAAATACTATACTTGTGCAGACAAACTGGATCCGATGTTGGCTATTAAGCTTAATTCAGTGGGGAAACCTTATAGGCCAGTTTGATTGCCTGCAGGAGGTCACACCTCCAGCCTCCAGAACATCACATCCACTTTTGCTGAGTTTTTATCAAAGCTTTATGCTAAGCCTGATCCATTCCCCCTTGACCGTACAGAAGCATTTTCCTGTGATCTGAACCTTCCTGCACTAGCCGATGACGTGCATGACACCATCACATCAAGGCCAACATCACTGAAGCTGAGGTCCTTCAAGCTTTCAAGTCCTTGAAGCCTTCCTCGGCCCCTGGCCTAGACGGATTCTCTGGGCTTTATTAGACCCCATACACACGGTCGGTTTGGTCCGATGAGAATGAACCGAAGTTCATTTTCATCGGACCAAACCGACCGTGTGTATAGGCTATCGGTCTGTTTTCCTTCGGTCCAAAATTTTAAAACATGCTTCAAAACCAAACCGATGGACCGCTGCCCCATCGGACCAAACCGATGGTTAGTACAGAAAAGCATCGGTTCAAAACCCGCGCATGCTCAGAATCAAGTCGACGCATGCTTGGAAGCATTGAACTTTGTTTTATTCAGCACGTCGTGTGTTTTACATCACCGCGTTCTGACCCGATCGGATTTTGAACTGATGGTGTGTACACACATCAGGCCGTACGGGCACTTGAGAGGTGAACCGATGAAAATGGTCCGTCGGACCATTCTCATTGGTTTTGTCCGACCGTGTGTACGGGGCCTTACAATAAGTTTTCTGAGCTTCTAGCTCCCTATTTAACCAGTTTCTTTAATGCCTTGAAACAGGGGTCGCTATCTTCCCTGGATGCACTCAGAGTGCACATTTCCATGATCCCTATAACATCAGAAGATACTCCGGAACCGCAATCCTTTCGCCCTATCTCCTTACTAAATGAGGACCTGAAGATTTTGGGGAAGATCTTAAGTCTTCGCATCAACAAATATTTGCGCCGCTTGGTCCATAGAGACCAAGTTGGCTTTGTTCCCGGACGACAAGCTAGATGCAATGTTTGCAAAGCCATCTATCTTATACATTTTCTACATCAACTGAAAATTCCGGGGTTCCTGCTTTGTCTGGATTTCTATAAAGCTTTTGACTCCCTGTCCCTCTGGGGTTTTGGAGAGGCCATCTTAGTCTAGATTCAGGCATTGTACTCGACCCCCTCCGCCTCTGTGAAATACAATGTTTTTTTCTCATCCCCCTTCTCCATCTTCAGGGGCACAAGACAGGGATGCAGCCCTTTTTATTCTAGCACTTGAACCCCTGGCAATGACCCTATGCGTCGATCAGAACATCTCAGATATCCCTTATGCGGGCCACGAATATAAAATTAATCTTTCGCAGAGGACACCCTTCTGACTGTGACCAACCCCCTTACTACCCTGCCCAATCTGCAGTGGATTCTATAACAATCCTCATCGATCTCGGGCCTACGTGTCAATTTAGACAAGACAGTTTCCCTTAATTTCACCTTAACACCAGACCTGGTTACTCGCCTACAGACCCATTTTCTCTTCCAATGAGCTTCCTCCCATATTGAGTACATTGGTATTGGGTTGACCCCTTTCTGTTCCTCTTTATTTTCATCTAATTACTAATACTTGCTTCGCTCCTTATCGGCGCTTATGCAGTCTTGGCAGTTCCCACACTTATCCTGGATAGGCTGGATTAACTCAATGAAAATTACCATTTTGTCCAAAATGTTATATTACTTTTGTATCCTTCCGATGCGGGTTCTGACACATTTTTTAGACCTATTCCAGAATAGAATTCTGAGGATCATTTGGGCTAACAAACATCCTAGGGTCTCCAAAGCGACCCTTTGATGCATAGGCTACAGGGGGGTCTGGGGGTTCTAAACATCGGCAAGTAATATCTGGCCCCCCAGATTGCCCAATTATCCCTGCTTCATGCCTCGGTAGATGTTCCCCTGTGGGTGCTCCTGGATCTGCCCAACTGCATTCCCATCACTGTGCCATCCCTCCTCTGACTCCACTTATGCATCATAGCCTACAAGTTTGGCATTCCGTGCGGTACTTCGCCGGCCTTATGTCCCCCTTTTTACCCATGCTCCTCATCACCACAAACCCTCTCTTCCTCCCAGGCCTGAACCAACCTCAGGCATTCTCCTGGTGGGTTGCTAATGGGTTCACACAGATCAGACCGTTTCTTACCGCCAGATCATTCCTCTGATGGGCCTAACTGCGGAAATTCAGTGATATCCCAGAGACAGAATTCTTCTGATACCTCCAGCTTCATTATTGGTTTGCCTCGCTGCACAGAACTGCTATGTATCCATTCCAAAAACGACTTTTGAACATATCTGCCAGCATTCTCTGGGATCCCCGGGCCGCATCTCAGCCCTCAATGCCTCTTTGAATAACCGTCCCTCCTCCCCTCTCACCTATGTAGCTCAGTGGGAACGAGACTTGGCAACTGAGATAGTTACCTGACTGGAGCAGGCCTAGTCCTCTATAGCCAAGTGCTCATTTAACACAGACACAACATGTGCAAAACATAGCTGCATTTTGGGAGGCAAATAAGTTGCCATCCCCTCTCCTGTGAACTGGTAAATGGGTCCTTTGCACTCCCTTAACTATTTACCAGTATAGTTGAGTACATGACTAGGCAACCAAATAAATTACTCAAGGAAAAAATGTTTGTCCCACACTGGGTGGGCTTTTTAACAGGGTTGTTATCTCTAGTGACTCTCCACAATTCTCAACCAGACAAATTGCGTATTACTGACCCTTCATACTACATTACCGACCCTGCATACTGTATACAAACTGACACTGGTAGTATTGCTCTATACCAGCTATTTTCAACCAGCGTTCCTTGGAATCTTAAGGTTCTCCAGAGGTTGCTAGGGGTTCCTTGAACTGTGGGTGATTGACCTCCTATCTGCTGGTTCCTGGATAGTTTCAGGTCCAATTCCACCTGGCATAGCCAGCAGCATGACACCACTGATATTTCTAGCTGTCTGTAAATGTGGCATTCTTCCCACTGACCATCAGTGCAAAAAAACATTCTTCACATTGACACTCAATAAACTAATTTTAGCAGGGGTTTCCCTAGACCTTAGAATTATTTTAAGGGTTTCTCTGGGGTAAAAAGATTGAGGAAGGCTGCTTATATTATAACCAATGGTTCAGTTCAGAGAGTTGCAGTTAAAGGAGAGTAAGCCAAAACTCTTGCAAGAAGTAATTTGTGTGAATTGTATATAGAGCACAGTGATAGGTGTCCTTCAAGGTTCTTATAGGTACAAGTACACTGTAAGGCATTTATAGCTAGGAGATGGCCAATGCCAATTTGGCTGATAGCATTTAAATTCGGAATGACCATATACTGTAGCTATAGACTATGTATGATTTCTACAAACCTATTTTTTTCTACAGTTCTGCAAGTCAGTATAGTAGTGCATGGCCACTGTGGGCAACTATACAGTACATAGCTCCTACAGAGTTGTTGATGTGTCCTTTTGTCACATGTCAGCAATCCTTGCCCATATACAGAAACAAAATAGTCTTGTTGTGGAAATTTAAAGATGTATTTATTATGTATTGTCATAGTGTCACCCATTGTTGGTTCTCCCTCAGCCCGCTCTAGAAAGCTGACTGGGGCAGACAGACTGGTTGAGATACACTTCCTGATTTGGAGAATGGTGTTTGTGGAGTGGGGGGTGTTGACTGGCGAAAGGGCCCCTGTGTGATGCACAGATATTCGCCTTCCGGGTGCGTCCGTTCTGCAAGAGCATTGTCATCTCTCAGTGCCTGATCAACACTGTTTTGTGATGTGCGCCTACACCTGCAGATAAGCTCCTCTCATCAGGAACTGTATCCTATCGTTATATTGCTGTATTGTTGTTGTTATATTGCTGTATTGTGGTGTTGTATTATATTGTTATTGAATATTACTGTATTAAATCCCTGTTGGACAGGTTTTTCTGTGCTGCCAAATCGATATATGGGCATTTGTTTTATTGAGCCCACATGCTGTGACATCACTTCCCATGGAGGAGGTCACATGCTGTGTCATCACTTCCTATGGTCACATGCTGTGATCTCCTCCAATCAAATGTGGTCTGTGAAGCCTATTGTGGTAATAAAACAGCCTGTGAGGGCGTTGGCAAACCAGTCATGACTGGGAGCTAGACTGAGAACTATTGGTGAGATGGTCTGTTACTGAATGAATGTCAGGGAATATATGGTGAGTGAATTTATTTAGCTTTAAGATGGCTTATTTCATTAAGATGAATTAGAGACAAGATATCTGTCTGTCTGCTCTGCAAACAGCCAGAAATTCTACGACAGTCTCTACCCAGCCAGAAATACATTTCTTAACCCATCATGTCTGATGGTTTAGCATTCCTTTCCATAGTCCTCTGCTACTGAAGACATGGAGATGGTGCTGTAAAGTGCAGTGGTCATCCAGTACTACTGACAAAATCTCCCCGGAGACATTGCGGCATCGAGGAAGTGACGGAATACCCACACACTACCCAATGAATCCATATACAGGAAGTGGCCAGTAACATAAAGGATTACTAAGGTTCGCCTGCCCCTGACAGTGACTCGAGCTGGGCATCACCGCTTAGTGAAGGATTGGCTCGGGCGGCTCGGCTGCTCTAGTCCTGCAAAGGGAACTGAGTTCCTGCTGTGAAAAAAGTGCAGGAACTCCGTTCCCACGCATTCCCGCAGGACTTGAGCCCTGATGGCTATCCTGAAAGTCAAAGCTCTTAAACCATTGTGTCCCTTCAGCCCCAATAATTCCTTGTAATTAGAAACGTGTAGCAGGTGTAACATGGAAGGCTCACCTAGCATATATAAAGGTCAATTTTCCTGTATATCAGGATTCTGTAACATCTTCTCTGCTTATCCTTTCTTACTTGCCCCCTTGGTCTGGTGTACACAGAGGATTCAATTACAGAAGCAGATATGGAGGAGAGGGTAACCAATAGCCCCAGCTATTAATATTCATTAATATATGCTGAAAGTCCTTTTGAAACTGAATAACATATCATGATTAGAAGGTAATCTTGTGAGTATGTTGTGGATTTTATCAGACGGGCAGACGCAGTGGGAGGTCTCTGCAGACGCACAGAAACACCAGGAGGTCGCCTGAAACGCTTTGGGGGAGTCTCATCAAGAGTGCTTGTGAAGGAACCAGAAAAAATGTGGCAGCCCATTAACTAGTTCCACAGCCTATTAAGCAACAGAATTTTGTTAGCGAATGTCGGCCATTTGTTATGTGGGGTACACAAGCAATAAATCATCCTTCCCTCATGGTAATTATTACTTCTGTATAAATTGCCAAACAGAGATCTCCTTTCTGATACGGTTCAGACACTTGTGTGTCATTGTATGATTACACACTGTGGTTATAACACAAGCCCAGAATGAGTGTTATGGCATTTGACAAAAGAGCCAAGCTGAATATGTTCCTGAGAATGGCTGCATTCTTTCTAGGGAAACCAGAAATTTCAATACAGCCAGCGTTTTCTGCACTTGTGGATATGTAACACAGCTATACTTGTGTTTTGATTTTGTGTGTATTTTTTGTGTTACAGCCACCAAATATTTCCAATGCACATGATACCAGGAGCAGTGCTTACAGGCAGCAGCAGGATCTGTGTGCTTCTTTCTTGAACTAAGTTTTTTCCCTTCTAAGTGCTTCCCAGGCCTCTTGTAGTCAGTTGGCATGCCATGGGTACATGAATGATGATTCTAATAACTTTATGTAGTTGTAGCCCGGTCGGCAGAACTGGCAGGAGAAGAATAACATCATGGACCCAACTGTCAGTTTGCTGTTTACAATGCTCCTTTTTTTACATTTGGGAAGAAAAGTTTTGTTTCTGATCAGTGATAGAGACAGTTTACTGGCATGGCTGCTATTACAGAACATAGAGTGGTAGGCCCTCCCTCCAGACACTAAGCAGCGCACTGAGGATGTGGACTGCTATAGACTGGTGAGAGGTGTGGAGGATTGTGGGAGCTATATAGCTATATTCAGGTAGAGTTAGGTCGGCGTATCGGTGCATACGCCGACCTAACTCGGAATCTGCGCCGACCTAAGTTTAAGTGTATTCTCAAACAGAGATACACTTAAACCTATCTAAGATACGATTGCGCCGTCCTATCTTAGGGTGCAATATTTAGGCTAGCCGCTAGGTGGTGCTTCCATTGCGGTCAGCGTAGAATATGTAAATCACTAGATATGCCTATTCACAAACGTACGCCCGGCCAAGGCAGTACAGATATGCCGTTTACGTAACGCTTTATCAGGCCTAAAGTTATTCCATCAAATAGTTGGAATAGTAATGTTAAAGTATGGCCGCCGTTCCCGCTTCAAAATTCGAAAATTTTACATCGTTTGCGTAAGTCGTCCGTGAATAGGGATTTACGTGATTTACGTCCACGTCGAAATCAATAGTCCTGTGCGGGGTACGTTGCCGCAATGCACACTGGGAAATGTAGGCGGACGGCGCATGCGCCGTTCCAAAAAAACGTCAATCACGTCAGGTCAAAGGAAATTATCATAAAACACGCCCCCTCAGCCTATTTTGAATTAGGCGCGCTTGCGCCCGCCGCATTTACGCTACACCGCCGTAAGTTAGGAGGCAAGTACTTTGAGAATACAGTACTTGCCTCTCTGACTTAAGGCGGCGTAGCGTAAATACGATTTTTGACTGCCGAACCTTCTGTGGTGGTATAACCTCCCCTAGTTAGGATTGCCCCAGTATAGAGTTTAGGAGCGATTGTACTTCAAACCATTTATAGATTCTGCAGTACATGTCTTCTTGCCCATTTTCAGTTTATTTCTCCTACTGCTTACCTTATTGTGATACCTTTCTTGCTACAGTTTAGCCATTTGCTGTGTCATTACTGGATTATATAGACATTAGGCCATTAGGGTGTATATATTCCATATCTGTTGTAAATATTCCCCACCCAGCCAGGTGCTTCAGTGTGTGTGGAGCTATTTTCAGAGTCATGGGCACAGGTATAGGAATCCAATACATCTAGCGGCTGCTTCAGGGGTGAGCTCTACTGATGAATTGCACAAAGATATTCCACATCAGTGGATAGCATCAATATTTTACTGCGCCAAATCCACAACATGGTAAAACATAAACGCGATACATAAATACTGGTGAACTCAATGTAATAGGTGAGGTGTAAAGGTCTGTATTATATATATGGAAATAAAACTTAATCTCATCACTGGTCATGTAGAGTATTTTGATATTAAATATTTCTAAATGTAGGGCGATAAAATCTAATTAAGATCAAATAAAAAATATAGTTTCATACGAAATAGTGGGCAGAACTATCCTGCTGTGATGGATGAGATTGGAAAGAACCTTGAACACTCATAGCTGGATTCACGTAGGGCGGCGCATGTTTCAGCTGGCGTATCGTATTTACGCTACGCCGCTGTAAGTCAGAGAGGCAAGTGCTGTATTCACAAAGCACTTGCCTCCTAAGTTACGGCGGCGTAGCGTAAATGGGCCGGCGTAAGCGTGCCGAATTCAAATTGTGAAGAGGTGGGCGTGTTTTATGTAAATAAACCATGACCCGACGTGATTGACGTTTTTAACGAACGGCGCATGCGCCGTCCGTGGACATATCCCAGTGTGCATTGCTCCAAAGTACGCCGCAAGGACTCATTGGTTTTGACGTGAACGTAAATTTCGTCCAGCCCCATTAACGGACGACTTACGCAAACAACGTAACATTTTCAAAATTTGACGCGGGAACGACGTCCATACTTAACATTGGCTAGGCCAGCTATTTGTTCGACTAACTTTACGCCTGAAAACGCCTTACGTAAACGGCGTATCTTTACTGCGACGGGCAAGCGTACGTTCGTGAATAGGCGTATCTCGCTGATTTACGCTTTCTAGGCGTAAATCAGCGTTCACGCGGCCGGCGGAACTAGACAGCTAAGATACGACGGCGCAGGCAGTCGTATCTTAGCTACATTTAAGTGTATCTCAATTTGAGAATACACTTAAATGTACGACGGCTTAGATTCCGAGTTACGACGGCGTATCTACTGATACGCCGGCTTAACTCTTTGTGAATCTAGCTATCAGTGTGATTGTAATAGTGATGCAGATCAGGCATTGGGAATATTAAAAGGAGTTCATCTACTGAATACTATCATTACTAGTGTTGACCACATACAGCTACTTTCAATAGTCTTTCTTTATAGCGAACCTTTAAATCTAAACCATTTCAGTTTTCATTGTTCTGACATTGCAGATGCTAAAAATAATCTGTATACGAAAGCACTGGCCTTTTTCATGTGCTAATGTCATTTAAGCTCGCCTTTTCCAAAACCTTACTCCATTCCTCAGGCAGAGTTCACTTTGAGTTATAATAGCTGAGAGCATGAGGATAAAAGTGTTTTAAAGTGATGCTATTGCCAAAAAAAAAAAAAGTTTTGTACTGAACATCTAGCCCCTTTACCAAGATGCACCCTAATTATCCTGTGGTTATAAGATACCATCAATGGTGTAATGGCTGTGGCTGTAGGGGTGCTGTACTGAACCCCTGTACTGGACCCCTGGGCTAGAAGGTGTCCATGCTGCAAATGTTAATGATTCTATCACAGGATCTCTATCTAAAGTGCAACTAATCATCAGCAATTCAGTAAACTTAAAGGATAACAAAAATGTAATACAATAAAACCTTGGATTGCGAGCATAATTCGTTCCAGATGCATGCTTGTAATCCAAAGCACTTGTATATCAAAGCAAATTTTCCCATAAGAAATAATGAAAACTCAAATGATTCGTTCCACAACCATTTATTCATAAGTCCTTCAGGGGGAAGTCAGCATTTTGACGAAACGGCGTAGGGAGGAGCGGCGTGCCAACGTCACTATTGTTCACCTCGCTTCTATCCAGAAGGACGGGCGGTTAGTATAGCCGGCCGGCTACAGCAATTTTAAAACAAGCACTATTTATTCTACCAACATGTGAGTGCATCCTTTTTTACTACAATAAACAGTTAAGACGTTATTACACTGTCAGTATTTTCCTTTCCGGGTCACCTGCATTGAGGAGACACGTTTGACTACACTAAGGATTGAATGCAAACATACATAAGGGATCCTAGGAAATCTTGAGCAGGGCTGCTGGCCACACGCACATACGATCTCCTTACCGAGATCAACTTGTTCTGGTAAGCAGTTAAGACATAAGTGGTGGAGGCTATTCTCATCTCATCTATCTTGCTGGTTAGCACGATTTGGTTTGGACCTGTTCAGCACCTGTTTGAACGAGTTTGCACTCTCTTCTATTTTATTTCTCTGAACCTCTTGGGACTAATTTAATTCATATGGACTTGTTTGTTACACATCACTCTTTTAATTATTAGGTTCACGCTTATTATTTATTTAAGTGAAAATTTGTGCACATTATCATATATTGTATTATCCAGATGTATTAATTTTTGCCCTATATCACTTATGGTTTTATGCAGCGCAGTCTAAATTTTATTTAATTACAATATTGAGTTGGCCCAATCTTTGCAGCTATAAGAGTTTCAACTCTTTTGGGAAGACTGTCCACAAGGTTTAAGAGTGTGTCTATGGGAATGTTTGACCATTCTTCCACAAGCAAATTTGTGATGTCAGGCAATGATGTGGTTGAGAAGACCTGCCTTGCGGTCTCCGATTTAATTTATCCCAGAGGTGTTCTATCGGGTTATGGTCAGGATTTTTTTTTATTTTGGTGCAGGGTTTGCCTTAAAACCCATACCAGACCTGAAGGGTCTGGTATGGATTTTTGGGGGAAACCCCACGCCATTTTTTTTTAAATGGCGCAGGGTTCCCCTTAATAGCCATACCTGACCTGAAGAGCCTGATATGGAATTTGGGTGGGACATGCGCATTTTTTTTTTAATTTTGGTTTGGGGTTCTCCTTCATATTCATATCAGACCCAAAGAGCCTGGTAATGGACTAAGGGGGGGGAACCCATGCTGGTTTTTTTTTTCAATTACTTTTATCTGTATTGCCGGGACCCGACAATTCATTATAGCGTAGTTTATGGAAATACAATTTTGTTCAGGGACTTTTCTAAGCACGGGAAACATGCACTACTTTACAGGCATACTATAGACACATCCCAGATATAACATTTAAAGGAATATTTCACTTTTATTGTTTCACTTTGAGCATTATAAAAATCACTGCTCTCGAAAAAACTGGAGTTTTTAAAACTTTTTTGTGCATTGATACATGTCCCCTGGGGCAGGACCCGGGTCCCCAAACACTTTTTATGACAATAACTTGCATATTAACCTTTAAAATTGGCACTTTTGATTTCTCCCATAGACTTTTAAAGGGTGTTCCGCGGCCTTTCGAATTCAATATTGAACCCTACGGATTAAAACTGGGATGCCATTGTAGTTCATGTGCGTGTAAAGGCAGCCGGCCCAATACTTTTGACAATATAGTGTGTGTGTATATATATATATACTGTATATAGCCAGATAGAGGTAGAGTTGAATCCTACCTTTTCCTGATCCGTTATTAGGAAGCTCTGCACTGGCCTATTGCAGGAAGAAGCATTGTATAGATTTTCAGACCTGACCAGCACAGTACATCAGTGTACGTGCACCAAGAGGCAGAGCACTGATTATCAGACTGTAGAAGGTGCGTGGAATAATAAAAAATACTGTGGAAATAAGTATCTCCTGACTGCACCCCCTCACGACCAATCACTTGTTGTGTCAGATAAATGTCTGTTCATTACTTTATTTAATGCAAACCTATTACTGCCAGATGACTGCTAGCGCATGTTGCAGCAGTCTTGGCGGTTAACACCACTATAGAGAATTAATCTGATTTATAGGAATACATGGCATCAGCTCATAAAGGGTGCTGTAGATATTATTCTGCTGATGAGGGTGAGGACAAGTAATGCTGGTGAATCCATATTGTTCACTCTTTTAGATCTGTTAAAATTGTCAATTTGCTGTCAGCTGCACAAATTCAGTGTCATTTGCAGCCAATGACAAAGTGAACAGAGGTCAGTAAAATGTTACCAGACTTTGAGCAGGACTACATTGGATAGTGAGTGCCTCAAATGCAAATATGGCCTGGTCCTGTGCAAGACGAGAACTAGGGAACTTTCATTTATCTGTGTCTAAGTTAAATGCTTATTTGGACTAAAGTACTGTTGGAGCGGTTTGACTTCACTGGTTGCATGCTTATTCCAGGTCAGTGACTTACACTAAGTTGTGATCAGGTTGACAAGTCAGAACTCTAGTCAGGCAGGTTCCCTTGAAAGGGAAAGTTTAGTGTCAGTCTTACTCATTAGCATGTTTTCTGCAGTGTTCAATGGAGTTTTTATGCGATTTTCACGCCTTTAGACGATGGTTGTCCTTCTATATTTTGTGGTTCTGATAAATATCGAGATTCTTAGATTAATTAGTAGAGGGAACTATGTGTTTCCTTCAGCTTTATTCAACCCAATGACCTAAAGAGGACCTGGACAATGAATGACACACCAAACAAAGGCAAGCAGAGGACAAATGACTTGTTACCACTAGAGATGGGGTTGGATTGGATCTGAGCCATCATTGCTGGGCCAGTGAGCTGCTGGCAAGAGATTCCTCAACTATATACATAGGGGCAGGGATGCTTATGACATAATTTACTTAATATGACCACATGGCCATATTGGGTCAATGATGTTGCAAACATCCCCACCTCTTTGTGTACATTGGCTTTGGAGTTAAGAATCTCTTATTGGCCGAGCAACGATGACTAATTCCTGGGCTCAGACACAACCAAAGCTTGAACCCAAGCTCATCATTAGTCATTGCCTATAGGCTCCCCTCAGCTGATTTTTCCCCTATTACTGACTTACCAAGCCTAGTTTTACACAATGGGCACAAATGTTTCGGGGGCAGTTAACGCAAATATGCGGCCTCTGGCGTTAAAGTGATTGTAAAGGATCGTTTTAGTTTTTTTTAAATAACAAAAATGTCATACTTACTTCCTCTGTGCAGCTCATTTTGCAGAGTGGCCCCGAACGCCGTCTTCAGGGGTTTCTCCATCGGCTCTCGCGGGTCCTCCGCACATCAGATAACCCCCTAGGAGAACTGCTCTCCCGGTTACCTTTCGGGCATGCTCCTTAGTCTATCATTCAGTTTCCATAGCTGCCAAATGCAGGACTCAACCCCTGCCCCCGGCGCCCACGTCATTGGATTTGATTGACCGCAGCGGGAGCCAATGGCTGCACTGCTATCAATCTATCCAATCAAGAGCCAAGAACCCCGGGCAGAGAGACAGCGCGTCCTCGCCGTGGAGCATTCCAGGGCTCAGGTGAGTAAAACGGGGGGGGGGGGGGCTGGGGGGCCGGTGACTGTCAGAAGTTTTTTCACCTTATTGCATAGGATGCATTAGGGTGAAAAAACAGGTGGGTTTACAACCTCTTTAAGGACCAAGTGCAGAGAGGCCGCACATTTGAGTACAGCCAGCACCAAGGGGTGAATTCCAGAAGACTGCGGGATTCTGAGAGCTCCATCATCTTTGCTATGCCATCTGCCAGAAACAACTCCTGACTAAAATCTAGGTCACACCTGCTCCAGCTTGCACTTTCCCATCTATTTTTTAAACCAGTCACTGGGGGATCTGACCATTGTCATAGTTATTGCATAGTTATCACAAGTTTGGACCAGTACTTAATTACGGTATGCATTTATTTCCTTTTATGAAGTGACTTTAATGCCTTTTTATGCGGTATTCAACAAGCGTTTTGGTGTTTGCAGTAAATACCACATACGGGCCTTAGTAAATTGACATTTTCATAATCGCATGCGTTAAGTGGTCACGTAACCGTCATAACGCATGCAAAAACCTTTAGTGAATTTTTCCCAATATCTCTATGTGAAGACTACTGGTAGATATGCAGGGCTTTGTTTTCTCATGCTAGACCCTGGCCCCTGATGACTGGTGGGGTAATGAAGCAGTAGGAGAAGTATAGTAAGCACAGTTCTACAAAACGAAGGAAGCAGAAGCAGGGGGATCCTTGTACTGCAATTCCTCAGGTACAGCTTTCTCTCCAGCAAGTGACTCATCAAATTCATTCAAAATCTCATGAAACTAGTAATTCATGGCAGCATTGTTTTTCTTCCACTTCAAATATACAGCTATGGGGCTTAAAGTGGAGGTTCACCCAAAAAATAAATGTTTAACATTACATTCAGCCGAGTTGTCCTAATGACAATCGGCTTTTTTTTTCCCCCGTACATACCGTATTTTCACCGCCGCTTCCGGGTATGTCTTCTGCGGGACTGGGCATTCCTATCTGATTGACAGGCTTCCGACCATCGCATACTACGCGTCACGAGTTGCCGAAAGAAGCCGAAACGTCGGTGCGCAGGCGCCGTATAGAGCCGCACCGACGTTCGGCTTCTTTCGGCAACTCGTGATGCGCTGTATGCGACGGTCGGAAGCCTGTCAATCAGATAGGAATGCCCAGTCCCGCAGAAGACATACCCGGAAGCGGCGGTGAAATACTGTATGTACGGGGAAAAAAAAACAGCCAATTGTCATTAGGACAACTCGGCTGAATGAAATGTTAAAAATTTATTTTTGGGTGAACCCCCGCTTTAAGTCACTGGAACTTTCAGGCAAAATGTAAGACATTAACACCTTATAAAAATGGGCCCTACAGGGAGTGCAGTGTTTTTAATGAGTCAGCTGACTTTTATGCCGTGTACACACGATCATTTTTCGGCATGAAAAAACAACGTTTTTCCAACTTCATCATTAAAACGACGTTGCCCACACACCATCGTTTTTAAAAAATGCTCTAGCAAAGTGCGGTGACGTACAACAGCACTATAAAGGAGAAGTTCCATGAGGATGACGCGACCCTTGGGGCTGCTTTAGCTGATTCCGTGTTAGTAAAAGACAATTCGCGCTTTTCTGTCTGTTACAGCGTGATGAATGTGCTTACTCCATTATGAACAGTAGTTTTACCAGAACAAGCGCTCCCGTCTCATAACTTGCTTCTGAGCATGCGCGGGTTTTTGACGTCGTTTTAGCCCACACATGATCATTTTTTCCAACCCGAAAAACAACATAGTTTAAAACGTTGTTTAAAAATGCAGCATGTTCGGAAAAAAAATTGTCGTTTTTCAGAACCCGAAAAATTACACGATCATTTTAAATAAAAATTTTTTAAAACAACATTTTTTTAATGCCGAAAAATGATCGTGTGTACGCGGCATTAGGCTTGCATTGTAAGAAGGAGCAGGAAAACACAACCATTGTGCACTGAAAACACATATCGTATTTGCCAGGTGTATAAGGCGACTGGGTGTATAAGACGACCCCCTATTTTTCAAGTAAAAAAATTGCTTTTGGGCTATACTCACCATATAAGATATCCCCTTCCAAGGCAACACCATTTAAAAAAAACAGATTCCACCACATATTCGCCACTGACCTAAATGTAGACACATGGGCATACTTTACATCCGCCACAATATGTATCGCTATTCCAACAGGTGTTAGTCACCTGTGCCACCATTGCAGCCTCAGCTCACAGTGCCACCATTGCAGCCTCTGCTCACCTGTGCCACCATTGCAGCCTCTGCTCACCTGTGCCCCCATTGCAGCCTCTACTCACCTGTGCCCCCATTGCAGCCTCTGCTCACCTGTGCCCCCATTGCAGCCTCTGCTCACCTGTGCCCCCATTGCATCCTCTGCTCACCTGTGCCCCCATTGCATCCTCTGCTCGCCTGTGCCCCCATTGCATCCTCTGCTCACCTGTGCGCCCATTGCAGCCTCTACTCACCTGTGCCCCCATTGCAGCCTCTGCTCACCTGTGCCACCATTGCAGCCTCTGTTCAGCAGTGCCACCATTGCAGCCTCTGCTCACCTGTATCCCCATTGCAGCCTCTGCTCACCTGTATCCCCATTGCAGCCTCTGCTAGCTTGTGCCCCCATTGCATCCTCTGCTCACCTGTGCCCCCATTGCAGCCTCTGCTCACCTGTGCCCCCATTGCAGCCTCTGCTAGCTTGTGCCCCATTGCATCCTCTGCTCCCCTGTGCCCCCATTGCAGCCTCTGCTCACCTGTGCCACCATTTTAGCCTCTGCTCACCTGTGGAGGAGGATCATCACAAGGAAGAGAAAAGCCACGGGATTACAGAGCGGATAGTCGGCTGTTACAGCAGAGTTTACATTACAAATGCCTCCGCTCCACTCGTGGTTACACACAGCCCTGCCTGCTGACCTTGCGCCTGTAAGATAGACAGAATGCCAGTCCAATGCTGGGACATGTTCTGTCTATCTTACAGGTGCATGGTCAGGAGGCGGGGCTGTGTGTAACCACCAGCAGAGCGGAGGCATTTATAATGTAAACTTTGCAGTAACAGCCAACTACCCGCTCTGTAATCCTGCGGCTTTTCTCTTTCTGCATGCTCTATTCCCCTGAAATCCCATGTGCATTTTAAACCCAGCATATAAGACGACCCCTGATTTTTGGGCATTTTTTTTTCATGTAAAAGGTCGTCTTATACCCCGGAAAATACGGTAATAGGGGCGGTTTATGTTATGATAAAATATGGCTGCCCCTATGCAATATATTATTACAAATCATGAATAGGAACAAAGTCTAATAAAACCTTAACACACCTTGATCACATCTATTGTTCTTTTGTATCTAAATAAATCATCAAACAGACCATGCATCCCCTGTAAGCACAGGAAACAAGATTTAATTGCATCCAAGCAACTTGTGCCTTGAAAATCCTGCGCCAGATGGAAAAAGGGAGACTTTGCAGGTGTAATCATAGCAGTAATAAGCTTTTGCAGAATGGATCAGAGAAGCTTTTTCTCATTAAGTATATGAGATTTTGTCATCTGAAAGCCTCATCCCAGGCACCTTGCGGCCTTCAGCCATAAGAGCCAGCAGACCTCCGTGTCCAAGCTTCCCTCCCGGCTCCGAGAAAATAATAAGAGCAATTTGATTGTGGAAAACGGCGGCAAGATATGTTATAAGAAAATGAGAAGTGGAGGGGAGAAAAATTGAATTAGGAGGTAAACATTGGGGACCTGGAGATGTTATTGTATCTAATAAAAAAGCCTTTTTGGCTGCTTTCTTTGTTACCTTCCTCTAGGGCATATGTGCACAGCTCCAGCCTCTGCTTATGAAACTCCTCATTGGGGATTTAGAAGTATGCAATCTGATAAAGAAAAGTTTTTCCTTATTATTTAAGAATAAATTTGGTGAAATGTTCTTTCTAGGTGAACCTTTTGTTCAAAAGACAGATTGTTTGCAGGCATATTCGTTGTTATTGTTAACAATGGGACTTGTTTAAAGGTACTGGTTTTAAAAGGCAATTTATTTTCCTTAACATCCATGGAAAAGTGTCAGAAAGCTGTTGACGGGCAGTGCTGGAGTGCTGGAGTAAAATCCTGAGGTTAAAATAAATGTGTAGTACTTCTAAAGGAAACTTGTTGCTGAAACGTGGGCAAATCTCCCTCTAAAAATACTAGTAGGTAGATTCACATAGAATGGTGCAAAGTTGCGGCGGCGTAGCTTAGCGTGTTTAGGCTACGCCGCCGTAAGTTAGCTAGGCAAGTACTTGATTCTCAAAGTACTTGCCTGCTAAGTTACGGCGGCGTAGCCTAAAGCGGGCGGGCGTAAGGGCGCCTAATTCAAATGTGTCTAAGGGGGCGTGTTTTATGCTAATGGGGCTTGACCTTACGTTTTTGAAGTTTTTTTCAAACTGCGCATGCGCCGGGCGCCTACATTTCCCGGTGTGCATTGCGGCTAAGTACGCCGCACGGGCCTATTGATTTTGACGTGGACATAAACTACGTAAATCCCTATTCACGGACGACTTACGCAAACTACGTAAAAATTTTGAACTTCGAAGCGGGAACGGCGGCCATACTTTAACATTACTATTCCATCTATTAGATGAAATAACTTTAGGCCTGATAATGCCTTACGGAAACGGCAAAAATGTACTGCGGCGGCCGGGCGTACGTTCGTGAATCGGCGTATCTACTAATTTACATATTCTACGCCGACCGCAATGGAAGCTCCACCTAGCGGCCAGCCTCAATATTGCAACCTAAGATAGGACGGCGCAAGCCGTTGTATCTTAGACATGTTTAAGCGTATCTCTGTTTGAGAATACACTTAAACATAAGTCGGCGTAGATTCTGAGTTAGGTCGGCTTATCTACTGATAAGCCGGCCTAACTCTTTCTGAATCTACCTACAAGTGTCTAGCTGCCCTTGGGTTTTAAACAAACATTATACTCACTTAAGTGGATGCACCAGAGAGCCGTGACTGTTAGTTACCGGCTCTCTGCTTTCCCCTCCAGCACTCACTGGAGCACTGGGCTGTGGAGGAGGCAGGAGGGGTTGGCTCAGGTTCTTGGCAGATCGCTGAGAGGCTGAGCCAGGTGCCGGTCCATTCTTCTGGGTGGATCCCAACCATATGGTCAGGATCTTTTCAGCACCTGGACCGGCTCTTCAACGTAACCCGCCCCCGCAACCCTGCATTCTAAATGCAACGCACTCCTAAACCCTGCATTCTGAGCAGAACGCACTCCTGAACCCTGCATTCTGAGCACAGCCCACTCCTGATCCCTGCATTCTGAGCATAATGCACTTGTGAACCCTGCATTCTCTGCATAACACACTCCTAAACCATGCACTCTCTTGTAATACTTATTTTTGTTCTGAGTAGAAATATTTCATCAAAAGAAAAAGGTCTTGGTGTCTTTTTTCAGTTTTTTTCTTGGGGGGGATGGGGACGTGCCCATTGATCTTTAATTTCATCAGTGTTGTTCAAGTAGATCTCTCCACCTCTTGAAAGTTGCCTACCCCCGGTTTAGCGGAAGCGCGTCTCCATTGGATATAAAATATTGCATGCAATGACACTAATGGACCTCTGGGGCTTTGGGGAGAAGTGGGAGTGAGGGATACGTCTACGCCAGGGGTGGGCAATTATTTTTTCGATGGGGCCACATGAGAAACTAAAAATATTTTGGAGGGCCGGGCCAAAAGGCTAAACTCAATACTGCATAAAATCAATTGTATTTCTTTATAAAAAGCAGTAAATATCATTGTTGGACAACTGGTACGAGTACTTGTTATAGTTAAACAATGAAAAAGTGAGGTTGCCTTACAAGAAAAAAAAAATAATTTATTAAACAAAATTTCCCAAAACAATGAACATTTTTCACTATTTGTGACTCATATTAGTGAAAATTTCCAGAGAGGATCAGAGACTGCGCACATGATACCAGAGAGGATCAGAGACTGCAGACATTGTCCCCATAAAGTCCTGCCAAACGACAATGTATGCCGTGTCATAAATTATGGTTTATGTATGTCTTATTGTCTTAGTGATTGATTCACATCACAACTTCATTGATAGCTTTTTTTTTTTGTATGATTTTTAGTTTTGCTCATTACTGCCACACACGTGCAATGCATGGCTGCATGTGTGTGGCAGTGATGAGCAAAAGCAAAAATCATACAAAAAATAAGGGTATCAATTTCAAATCAATGAAGTTGTGATGTTAATCAATCACTAAGACATACATAAACCAGTGTGCCATCAATTGCTGCCAGTGTGCCATCAATTGCTGCCAGTGTGCCATCAATTGCTGCCAGTGTGCCATCAATTGCTGCCAGTGTGCCATCAATTGCTGCCAGTGTGCCACCAATTGCTGCCAGTGTGCCACCAGTGTGCCATCAATTGCTGCCAGTGTGCCATCAATTGCTGCCAGTGTGCCATCAATTGCTGCCATTGTGCCATCAATTGCTGCCATTGTGCCATCAATTGCTGCCAGTGTGCCATCAATTGCTGCCATTGTGCCATCAATTGCTGCCATTGTGCCATCAATTGCTGCCAGTGTGCCATCAATTGCTGCCAGTGTGCCATCAATTGCTGCCAGTGTGCCACCAGTGTGCCACCAATTGCTGCCAGTGTGCCATCAATTGCTGCCAGTGTGCCATCAATTAATGCCAGTGTGCCACCAGTGTGCCATCAATTGCTGCCAGTGTGCCATCAATTGCTGCCAGTGTGCCACCAGTGTGCCATCAATTGCTGCCAGTGTGCCATCAATTGCTGCCAGTGTGCCATCAATTGCTGCCAGTGTGCCATCAATTGCTGCCAGTGTGCCACCAGTGTGCCATCAATTGCTGCCAGTGTGCCACCAGTGTGCCATCAATTGCTGCCAGTGTGCCATCAATTGCTGCCAGTGTGCCATCAATTGCTGCCAGCATCCCCACAAGCAAGTACCTGATGATGATGATGATGAAATCTCTGTCCTGTCAGTGTTTTGCTGCCTGCAGTCCTCGGCCATCTCGGGTCTCCTACAGCAGCCTGTGCAGTGTGCACAGTGTGAGGTGAGGAGTCGGGACCGGGTCATTACTTGGCGGGAATTGGGGGACTTTTTTGAATTCGGGGACACTCACTCCACGTGGTGACGGGCGGCTGGGAATGCCGTCAGCGGGGGGCGGGAAAGGAAGCGTGGCCAGCTCCAATGGCTTCTTCGGCTGAATCAGCGGGGGGCGGGAAAGGAGACGCGGCTAACACCCACGGGTTTCTTCGGGTGCACTAGCGGGGGGGCGGGAAAGAGGTGCGGCTAACACCCGCAATTCTTTCGGCTGCAAATTCAGACTTCAAATTCAGATTTCTAGCGATCCGCCCGGGGGCCGGATTAAAAGGTCCGCCGGGCCGTATACGGCCCGCGGGCCGTAGTTTGCCCACCTCTGGTCTACGCCCTTGCAGTGTTTTTAAAGGGATAAAACACGGGGAAAATGTACATGTGAATAGAAGTGTGGCACTATGTTTTTCTTTTTCTTTTCTTTTTTTGCATTAACTACAGGCATTAATACTTCTCAAGGATCTCTGAGACTGCAAATGCCATCAAAGCCTAATATTAAATGGTCTTGTTCTACATATCTAGGTGAAACCTGCTTATTTGCTTATATAAGAACAAGCAGCAAGCACAAATCTTTATCTTGTTTAATTACACAGGTCTGTTTACATGGCTTCACCCACTTGCTATGCTAAAGCCGGCTCATTAACTTCAAATTCCGGCAGCTCTGCATGTTTGCTGGTAAATTTACAGCAATAAGTGATATATAAAGCGTAGGGGGAGAAGTAGGATGCAGCAATGTAGGAAAAATGCAGAGGTTTTTCTTATCTTACTGATCCTCTTTTTGCATAAGATTATATGTACACCCGTTCACTGCAATCACCTATAAGATTTAATATGTGAATATAATTTAAAAAATTATATTTAATATTTTACATTCCTTTCATATAAAATAATAAAATTCAAAATAGGAAAATGATAAACAAAAAATAATGCCCAGTGATCTTACCATGAAGGGCCTTGTTCAGACACTTCCTGTTATGGGGGGGCACTCTGTATCTCTGTTGCCAATTGTTTTCCTGTGTTTGTTACCTACTAGCAGAAAACAAATACTCTTGCGCACAAGTGTGTTAACCAGGCGGACCTAAGTTCGTAGTAGATAATGCCCCAAGCCTTGCTGCCCTCAAGGGTAGGGGTATCCTAACAGTCAAAAGATAAATAGAAAAAAGAGAGCGCACCAACCTTGTGCATTATCCTTAGGTATATTGTATTAAAAGAGTACGTTAAAAACTACTCATAAACATGTGAGAGAAAACTGCAATATAAAATATCCTTCAGATTATGGCAATCGGTCTGACAGTCTCCAGATGGTGATAGAGAAGACTTTGAGGGCCACTGTCGGCTGATGTGTTTTGAAGGTATACCTTCTTCCTCAGAGCCCAAAACTGCTGAGGAAGAAGGTATCCCTTCGAAACATGTCAGCCAGCAGTGGCCCTCAAAGTCTTCTCTATTACCATCTGGAGACTTGTGTCGTCAGACCGATTGCCATCATCTGAAGGCTATTTTATATTGCAGTTTTCTTTTACATGTTTGAGAGTAGTTTTTAATAAAATATATCTAAGGATATTGCACAAGGTTGTTTGCGCCCTCTTTTTTCTATTTCTTTTTTGTTACCTGCTAACATGAGCTTCCCAGGGCCGATCCTAGGGTCACAGGCGCCTGGGTGCAGAAATATTTCTGGCGCCCCCACAAAGGGGGCGTGGTCATCTTACCAACGCCTCCCCTTTACAAATGTTTATATGGCAATGACTCAAACACAGAGATGCTCCCCTAAGAAGTCTTTGTTACCCTGGGATCCTCCCACGATCTTTTAACAATAAAGAAAATACTGGAAGAGTGTACACTAATGAGACCTGGACATATTACAGGAGACAGTCAGTGACTGGAAATATAATACAGGAGATGGTCAGAGAGTGTAGACATATTAAAGGTGACGGTCAGAGAGTGTAGACATATTCCAGGAGACAGTCAGAGACTGCAGATATAATACAGGAGATGGTCAGAGACTGCAGATATAATACAGGAGATGGTCAGAGACTGCAGATATAATACAGGAGATGGTCAGAGACTGCAGATATAATACAGGAGATGGTCAGAGACTGCAGATATAATACAGGAGATGGTCAGAGACTGCAGTTCCTATTGACATAAGTAGATAATGGCGATCGGCTCTCACCTGACCCAGCGATGCAGCAACAACGGTTCCTCTGATCAGGAGTCAGCTCACTTTGAAATGCCCATGGATACTCCGTTGGGTAGAGCCCAGGCAATGACTCCATCAGGGAGTGGAAGGAGGAATGAAGAGCCCGCAGCTGCAGTGGCGTCACTAGGGTTGTTGTCACCCGGTTAGGTAAAACATGGTGTCACCCCCCTTTCACCACCTATAGTTGCCCCTCAGTACAGACCCCCTCCACTAAGTATAGACCCCCTCCGTCAGTGCAGACTCCTAACTAAGTACAAACCCCCCAGGACAAACCATTCCCCCTCAAATAGTACAGACCCCCTCCATTAGTACAGAACCCCCAGGACAAAATACCCCCCCCATTAGTACAGACCCCCTTCCAGTAGTAAAGACCGCCCCAGAAGAACCCCCCCCCCCCCATTAGTACAGACCCCCAGGACAAACCAATCCCCCTCCATTAGTACATACTCCCCATGACAAACCCCCTATTAGTAAAGACCCCCAGGACAAACCTCCCATTAGTACAGACTCTCCCAAGGACAAACCTCCCATTAGTACAGACTCTCCCAAGGACAAACCCCCCATTAGTACAGACTCTCCCAGGACAAACCTCCCATTAGTACAGACTCTCCCAAGGACAAACCTCCCATTAGTACAGACTCCCCAAGGACAAACCCCCCATTAGTACAGACTCTCCCAGGACAAACCTCCCATTAGTACAGACTCCCCAAGGACAAACCCCCCATTAGTACAGACTCCCCAAGGACAAACCCCCCATTAGTACAGACTCTCCCAGGACAAACCTCCCATTAGTACAGACTCTCCCAAGGACAAACCTCCCATTAGTACAGACTCTCCCAAGGACAAACCCCCCATTAGTACAGACTCCCCAAGGACAAACCCCCCATTAGTACAGACTCTCCCAGGACAAACCCCCCATTAGTACAGACTCCCCAAGGACAAACCCCCCATTAGTACAGACTCTCCCAGGACAAACCTCCCATTAGTACAGATTCCCCCCAGGACAAACCCCCCCATTAGTAAAGACTCCCCCCAGGACAAACCCCCACCCGTAGTACAGATTCCTCCCAGGACAACCCCCCCCCCCCTATTAGAACAGACTCCCCAGGACAAACCCCACCATTAATACAGCCACCCCCAGGACAACCCCCCCTCCATTAGTACAGACACCCCCAGAACAACCCCTTTTCTCCATTAGTACAGACTCCTCCCAGGACAAACCCCCTCCATTAGTACAGACTCCCCCCAGGACAAACCCCCCTCCATTAGTACAGACTCCCCCCATGACAAACCACCCTCCATTAGTACAGACTCCCCCCAGGACAAACCCCCCTTTCCATTAATACAGACATCCCCATGACAAACCCACCTCTCCATTAGTACAGACCCCCAGGACAGTCCCCCATTAGTACAGACTCCTCCAGGACAAACCCTCCCCCATTAGTACAGACTCCTCCAGGACAAACCCCCCCCCATTAGTACAGACTCCCCCCAGGACAAACCCCCCTCCATTAGTACAGACTACCCCCGGGACAACCCCATCCCCCCATTAGTACAGACCTCCCTCAGGACAAACCACCCCCCCAGTAGTACAGACCCCCCCCTGACAACCCCCCTCAATTAGTACAGACCCCCACTACAAACCACCCCCTCCATTAGTACAGACCCAACCAGGACAAACCCCCCCATTAGAACAGACCCCAGAACAAACCCCCCCATTAGTGCAGACCCCCCCCAGAACAAACCCCCCATTAGTACAGACCCCTCAGGACAAACCCCCCCATTAGAACAGACCCCAGAACAAACCCCCCCCCCCCAGAACAAACCCCCCATTAGTACAGACCCCCAGGACAAACCCCCCCATTAGTACTGACCCCCCAGGATAACCCCCCCATTAGTGCATACCCCCAGGACAAGCCCCCCCCCCATTAGTACAGCCCCCCCATTAGTGCAGACCCCCCCCAGGACACACCCCCCCCATTAGTACAGACCCCCAGGAAAAACCCCTCCATTAGTACAAACTCCCCCCATTAGTACAGACCCCCAGGAAAAACCCCTCCATTAGTACAAACTCCCCCCATTAGTACAGACCCCCAGGAAAAACCCCTCCATTAGTACAAACTCCCCCCATTAGTACAGACCCCCAGGAAAAACCCCTCCATTAGTACAAACTCCGACCATTAGTACAGACGCCCCCCAGGAAAAAAAACGCCCCCTACATTACTACAGACCCGGGACCCCACCCAGGACACCCCCCCCCCCTCTCCCTCCATTACAGTACATAAAAACACCCGGGCGGCAGCTGCAGAGGAGGGGACAGTGTGCAGCCGCGCCGCCCGGGTGGATCACAGATCGCCGCAGACAGGATGTCACTGAGCAGCTAGCGTCTCTCCACACAGAGACAGCCGCTCCGATCGCCGGATTTTTCACTCCCCTCCTCTAACAGGAGGAGGAAGGGGGGACAGCCATAGGACAAAGCCGCGCCGCCCGGGTGGATCACAGATTTTTATGACACAGAGACTGAGAGGAGCAGAATATGTGTCATGGACCGCCCCCTCAGCGACGTCACTGAGCAGCTAGCGTCTCTCCACACAGAGACAGCGGCTCCGATTTCCGGACTCTTCACTCCCGAGGAGGAAGGGGGGACAGTCATAGACTGTAAAGGACAAACACAGCGGCGGCGGCGGCGGCAGCTACGGGGAGAGCCGCCGCTCTACACGAACAAGGAGAGGAGAAAAATTGAGGGGAGCACTCTGGCGCTTCAGCGCCCCCACCTCTGTGGCGCCTGGGTGCACTGGTGCAGTGCACCCCGGGTAGGATCGGCCCTGGAGCTTCCGATAGAGACTACAAGTAACAGCACACTAATGCAGGCATGGGCCGAGAAACCCTCCCAAAGAAATGATGTACAGCAGTTGCTGGAGTGTACTGAGGCTATGTTCACACTCTGTGCATGCTGGGAAAGTGCGCAAAATCACGCTGCCCTTTGGCTCCCCCCTCTTTGGCATCCCCACGCATCTGCTAACACTTGGGTTTGGTGTGATTGTGCAAAAGGGCCAGGACTTTTCTTTGTACATTTCTTGCTTATAGAGCAGCCCATTGAAGTGAATGAGCTGCTCTACACACACCGAACGTGCAGAAAATGTACGGGACTGCGTGCTCCATTGCACCTGCAAAGCTTCACTTAAACAATACCCAATCACATGCAAGGAAAATGAAAAACAGCGTTTTTGCTAGCACATGATTGGATGATGGAAGTCAGCAGATCTTTCCCTCATTTACTATGGGTCAGATTCTCAGAAGAGTTACGACGGTGTATCTCAGGAAACACCGTTGTATCTCTGTTTCTGAGCCAGGGTATCTATGCGAGTGATTCCTAGAATCATTTTCGCATAGATACGGCCAAGATCCGACAGGTGTAAGTCACTTACACCGTCGGATCTTAGATGTAATGCAACGCCGGCCGCTAGGTGGCGTTTACGTTCAGTTCTCATTTGACTATGCAAATGAGCCTGATACGCCGATTCCCGAAAAGGAATTTGCGTTGCGTACTCGTCGCTTACGTAGTTTCCGTAAGCGTAAGGTTACCCCTGCTATATGAGGGGTAACCTTACGCCAGTCCGCCGTATGCCATGTTAAGTATGGGTCCGCGTCGTCTTTTTCCATCGGTTACGTTGTTTTCCTAAGTTGTTTTTGAATACGACTTTACATCGGCGTCATTGATGTTTTCCGTCGTGAGCTGGAGCATGCGCACTGGGCTATTTTTCAGCCCGGCGCATGCGCAGTTCAATCGGCGCGGGGGCGCGCTTAATTTGAATACAAGCTGCCCCCTTTGAATTACGCGGCCATACGCTGGCCCATTTACACTACGCCGCCGCAAATTACGGAGCAAGTGTTTGGGGAATACGGCACTTGCTCCAGTAAGTTGCGGTGGCGTAGTGTAAATGGCTTACACTACGCCAACGCAGATTCTTAGAGAATCTGGCCCTAAGTTCCTAGAGCAACTGCCTGCTGATGGAGACTACACGTCACACAGTCGAGGACTTCTGTTGCCACCATCAGGAAAGTCACTTTGAGAAATGCCTCACAGCCATTGCTGGAGTGCATTAAGCCAGAAAATGGTAGCGATGAAATGTAGGAGATCAGCAGTGCTAAAATTAAGCAAAGTATCATTTTTTTTTTATTATTAAAAAAAAAATTCTGATTTCTTTGCAAACCCACCCACAAATGCAAACGCACCCCTAAATGCCCATATAACATTCGATATTCCATGTTCTGGCAACATCTTCGCTAGAAATCTGACTAATCCAGCAATCTGTTCCTAATGAATTTCTTTAGGGAACATGTACACATTTTCCAGTACAATGCACCTGCCTATAGAATAGTGTTGTACAAAGTATAATTTACAGTCTAGCAAAGACGCCTGAGCCCAGCAGCCCCTTCCCTTCATCCTGTGATGCTCTCTCTAGTTGTATGAAGAACAAGGCAGAGAATTGTCCTTTATCAGAGTGCTGGGTACCTGAGCGGTCTGTGAATCAAAGTGGCACTGTCTCTGGGCACGTGATGAATGATGTACCTGACTCATCTCTTGACCTTGGATGGAGGGGAGAGAAGAGATAACGGGGACCGTGGAAGCCACATTACACTGGGGGGCTGAGCTTTTACCATTTAACGGACACAGTGGCACGGCGGATAGGAACAGATATTAGTTGTAATTTCCCCAATCGTCTGTTTATTACTAGTGCAGGAGGTGAGAAAATGCCATTTGGATACAAGCCAGGGCTTTGGATTTTTTTTCTGCATTGGCCAGGGCATTGAAGATCAGACATAGTGCTGGGAATGTAAGAGACAGTTCAAAGCCTGCCGACAGACCGAAAAATCAACATGATACATATATCCTGGTGGATGCTCGGCTGAACAGGAGCTCCATGCTGCAATGGATCAAGATGAAGTCTCTGGTTGTGTGATATCTGAATCCGAGAGAAGTTATTTGGACGGTCTGAAATTTTCGGTGGTGATTAACCCATTCATGACCAAGAGGAGAGTATTTTGGGGGTTTTTGTGTTAAAAAAAGAGCACAAATCTATAGCATTTTATACAAATACAGTATATATAGAGTTGCTAATGTCAATATAAAAAGTGAAAAAAAAAAAACAATGGGCCAGATTCACAGAAAAAGTACGCCGGAGTATCTGCTGATACTCCGGCGTACTTTCAAATTTGCCGCGTCGTATCTTTATTTTGAATTCTCAAACAAAGATACGACGGCATTTGGCTAAGATCCGACAGGCGTACGCCTTCGGATCTTAGGATGCAATACTTTGGCGCCCGCTGGGTGGAGTTTGCGTAGTTTTCCGCGTCGGATATGCTAATTAGCTGTTTACGGCGATCCACGAAGGTACGCGCGTTCGTCGCATTCTCTTACGTCGTCGCTAGTCGGCTTTTCCCGTCGTAAAGTTGAGAGTGCTATTTAGGTGGTGTAAAAATAGACAGGCCATGTTAAAGTATGGGCGTCGTTCCCGCGTCAAATTTCCGGGAATAGGAAAGGACATAACGCACGTCGCCGTCCAAAAAATTACATCGGTGTGATGTCATTTCGCGCAAAGCACGGCGGAAAATTTCAAAACAGAGCATGCACAGTACGTCCGGCGCGGGAATGCACCAAATTGAAATGATACACGCCCCATTTGAATTAGGCGGGCTTGCGCCGGACTGCTTTACACTACGCCGCCGCAAGTTTACAGGCAAGTGCTTTGTGAATCAAGCACTTGCGCTGAAAACTTGCGGCGGTGTAACGTAAATGACATACGTTACGCCGCCGCAAATGTATGTGAATCTGGCCCAATATCCTTATTTTCCAAAAATAATCCATACATATACACTACTAGTGGCCCTGATATAATTTCTTACTGTGTCTTACCTCCTTGTAATATCCTTCATATCCCGCAGCTCCCCTTTTCCCCCTCACTTCTGTTTAGAACAAGCAGTGCACATTAGTTTTGGTCAGGGTTGTGGATAAGGTGGTACCACTGGTCTTTCTGTACGGGGCCCAGACCAGTAGGGGGGCCAGGCAGATGGGTGAATCAGATGTGGGCAGGGAGGGTGATCAGCACAGCAATTACTGGAACTGGGGGCGTTGCTAGGTGCCAAAAAGACCAGGGGCTTCAGCCCGAAGCCAAGCCGGCACCGGGGAAGAGCTGTATTTTTAGGGGGAAGGAGCCCACCGGAGTATCTTCTAAAGCAGGGGTGTCCAACCTTTTGATGAGTGAGGGCCTCTTAAGCGACTTAGTAACGGGTCGCAGGCCACAATGAGCGGAGCAGGTGGATGACAGGCTTGTGTCTACTCTGCATATGGAAAGAGGACACAGACACAGCCCACTCTACTCTATGGGCCCTCTGAACCAATCCACACAGATGGAAGGGACACAAGACCGTTTACATCTGCTGCTCCATATGGATGAATGGAGAGAAGGACCGATCGCGTAAAAAGGGTCCTAAGGCTGCTTTCACACTGATGCAATGTGGTTTACCAACACTGCACCTGTGACTTTCCTGTGGGTAAGCTGCACTTTGCCGTAGAATTCTATTATATCTTGCAGGTGTGGTGCACTTTTTTGAAACTGGACCAAACCCACAGGTAAAAAACAGAAGTCTATGGCTCAAAGCAGGTAACCCACAAGTGCACCATACTGCACCTGCGGGTCAGTTTGAAAGCAGCCCAGTAACTACTGAAGAACAGATATGCCCATTTATACATTGTGATTTTAGTAATAAACTTAATTAATAAATTAATTAATAAAAAATTCCATTCAGGTATCACTGGCTGTTGTGGCCCCAGGCAAAGTGCATTTGGCATCACTCCGCCTATGACAGGAGCCAGTGCTATACAGTAAGCATCAGCTTATGTCACTCTGCTGCGTAGCTGCTTGCTTACGCTACCGCTGGCTTCATTCACAAAACTGATGCTCTGGGATAGCAGATCGGCAAACCATGATCTGTGCTTGCCAACCCAGAATCCCAGAGCAGGAGGTCACAGGCCACATTAGAGGGCTCCGCGGGCCACATGTGGCCCCCGGGCCACTGGTTTGGCACCCCTGCTCTAAAGGGCCAATTTTAACCAGTACGCATACCACATGGAAATGAAGCTGCATAATCACCCTGCCATGCGTGCCTTAAGTTGCTGAGCCATAGTCTACAGCCCGGAAAAAGGATGTGCCCCCATCCCATCTTCCCTGGCACCCAATTACTGGCTCATTAACTGGCTTGTCATTCAGTTTTTGATTTTAAACTTTAAAAGTATCTCATTTGATCCAATGAAAACCCTATTAATTACATGTACAAATTACATCCTCCCTTTTACGCTGCAACACAGTAGTGCAAGCAAACTTTGCTCTTTACTAACTTAATGAAGATCCCTCCTAGGGACCTAAACATTGATTCATCATGTAATACCTTGATTTATGTGAAGTGTTTTGATAAATTATGTATAGCATGCTGATACTTCTCCCTGTTTAATATAATGAGACCTGACACTATGGGGAGGCTGGCTGTAGTTGCAGGTACAAGTTTATGGATCCCTATTCTACAGTCAGCACTTTGTTAATGTCTGTCTCCGAGAGGACCAGATGACTGCGATGAATAATACCCTATGAGACAGCGGAGCTCTTTGATATCCAGGGCTAGCTGTGGTGTTGCTGCAGGCGCCATCAATTAGCCGTTATGTGCGTAGAGTATGGAAACCGATACCAGCAGCTTGTTTTCAGTTGCTTGCTAAGCACTGACAATAATGTCACTGAAATTGACAAATTGCTGTTACTGCTCATATTAAAGGGACTGTATTGCACATTTCAATCCTCCTGATCTGGATATATATGAACTGAATTTACATGCAGCTGTTTTTTACCAATTTGCCTAATCGATCGGATGTTGGAAATGATCACACAATGCAATATAATCTTTAAGTTTGTCTGCATCGATCTATTCAATTAAACGGTCAAAAAAGTAGCTAAAGTACTGAAGGGATTGTTTCATCATTGATAGAAAATTTATATATTTAATCGCACCTTACAACGCACAGGACAGTATTCAGGAAAACAGAGTTATGCTGCTGTCTTTAGGAAATTGAGCAATGGCAAAACAAAGCTGTTAGAACCGTGCAGTATCACCTCTCACATTCCCCGCAATGTCCCGTTTTTTTGCTAGTGTCCTAGGAGAGGGGAGGAGAAAGTAATGTCACCAGCACACCGGGATCTCCAAAAATGGCTCCAAAACTTTAATCAGCAATCATATAATTTCAGCAAAAAGCAACGTTTCAGAGCCCTTCATCATGCAAGACCCATTCATCATGCACGTAATTCTGCTGTAATTATGTGATCGCTGATTAAAGTTTTGGAACTATTTTTGGAGATCCTGGGGTGCTGGTGACATTACTTCCTTTGACTATACACGGTTCCAGCCGGTGGTCGCTTCAGCACCCATTTATGAATACAGCCATCATTACAAGAATGTGTGCATTTGAAATATTGCATTGAAATTTTGTACTAGGAGAGGGGAGGTCTCTCTGCTCTTAGAAAAGCTACCCACTTTTTTTTATCAGGATCTTTTTTCTTCTAACAAGTTTTTTTCAGTGGTATAAAAGCCTATTGGAGGCTGTTCCGGGACCCACTATGGGGAATATGTGGGGTCAGACTTTATTGGGTTTGTCGGCACTGGACTCAACCTGAGGCACTCAACTGGGCACACAGTGAGGTGGCCACAGAGTGCTTTACAGATCCAGGGCCGTGTGAGGACAAGATATTCCATCTCTGGTCTAGAACAACACTTGGCTTTAAGCGCCATCAAGGGTCAAGTTTCTGCAATGATGGTTCTCTTCCAGGGACTTCCTTGATAAGGGTCTTAATACAGGGGGTTGTTCATATCAACCCTTCTGTGTGTTACCCTGTGACTGCGTGGGATCTCAATCTATTTGTGTTAGCTCCCCAGAAACCTCCCTTTGACCCTCCCTTTGACAGCCCTCTGACCAACCTTAGTCATAAGGTCGCCTTTCCCATTGCCATCCCTTCAGCAAGATATCTAATTGAGTTGGGGGCCTTAACTTATGAAGAACCCTTTTTTTGTGCTACACAAAGACACAGCTGCTCTGTAAGCTTTGTTGAAACACCACTTTACACCTGTTGCTTTTTTTCTGTGGGCCTGTTATCCTTTTTTGCTGTGTTGCCAACCCCTGAGTCAGATTGCTTTTGGACTACTCTATGTATCTTAAAGTGATTGTAAAGCTGAAAAGTATTATTTTTTTTTAGTTAAAATAACAATAATGTTATACTTACCTGCTCTGTGCAATTGTATTGCACAGAGCTGCCCATAACCTCCTTTTTTCGGGTCTTCCTGCTCTTGGCTCCTCCTCCTCCTCTCTGTGCACCACCATAAGCAGCTGCTTCCTATGGGGGGCACACCTGCAGGTTCCCTCCCAACAGGGGATGTGTGTGTCTATAGACACAAACAGTGCAGCTCAGCTCCATCCCCCCTCTCCCTCCTAACTATGTCCTGTGAGAAGAGAGAACGGCGCTGCTGCACTCAAGCACAGCCCTAGATCGAGAGAGAACTTAGGACAGTATTTAGGGAGGTGAGGGGGCGATATAACCAATGGGACATTTTTTACCTTAATGCAAGGGAATGCATTAAGGAAGAAAATGTCCTGCCTTTAGTAATACTGTACTATGTTCTATATTGTACTCCAAGAAAATGATTTTACAGGTAAGAATATTTTTATTTTATTTTTTTACAACCCATCTGATCACTATTAACTTTCGATTTAATGCTGCAACATCAATACGTCGCCGCTAGTCTAGTTTCCCGTCGCAAAGTTAGTCGTCGTTTTTGGTGCCTTAACTTTACACAGCAAACGTATTGCTGTATAAAGTATGTCCGTCGTTCCCACGTCGAAATTTCAAAATGAACGTCGTTTGCGTAAGCCGTCCGGGAATACGGAATTACGCTACGCGCGTCGCCGTTCGAAAAACTGACGTCACTGCGCGCAAAGCACGACGGGAATTGCGAAACGGAGCATGCGCAGTAGGTCCAGCGTGGGAGCGCGCCTAATTTAAATGGCACATGCCCATTTAAATACGCGGGCTTACGCCGGAGGTCGCCGGCGTAGGTTTTCATTGCAAGTGCTCTGTGAATCAGGCACTTGCGATGAAAACTTGCTGCGGGATAAAGTATCTACGATACGTTACGCCGCCGCAGTTCTACGTGAATCTGGCCCTCAGTTCCCTTTGCAGGACTAGAGCAGCCGAGCCAATCTATCACTAAGCGGCGATGCCCAGCTCGAGTCACTTTCAGGGGCAGGCGAACCTTAGTAATCCTTTATGTTACTTGCCGCTTCCTGTATATGGATTCATCAGGTAGTGTGCGGGTCCTTTCTAAATCCTGCGATAACTCGCGGCAGACCTCCGCAATGTCTCCTGGGAACAATGACAAAAGCTCCCAGGAGACATTGCGGCATCGAGGAAGTGACGGAATACCCGCACACTACCCGATGAATCCATATACAGGAAGCGGCCAGTAACATAAAGGATTACTAAGGTACAGTGGATCGGGGGAAAAAAAACATACGGTTTAGTAATTATGCATACGAGCGTTTAATTTTTTTTTTTTTTTGGTGGGGGAGTGGATCTTGGGTGGGAGTTACCACACTTTTTTACCCCAGGACTTGACCCCTGCTGATAATGCTTTAACATTGGCAAAAATGGTCCAGCTGTGTTTTGTGATGTGTTAACTGGACTGCACAAGTGTAAATGGGGCCTGAATAAACTGCATGTTTAAAAGAAAAAATAAGCAAACTGCGCTTTAGATTTTTGCTTATCTGCTTTTGCCCAGCAGTGACATCTACTGACAGAGGAAGGGAATGTCAAATCCTTGCAATTTTCTGCTCAATGGTTTCCTAAAAGCGTGAAATGGGATAACTGTTCTGCTCAAACTGTCCTCACAGATGAAGATTTTCTGGCTTATTTTAAGAGAGAGAAATTTTGGATATTTTAAGAAGCAACGGGGATTCATGGGTTCCTTATCACTTCCTGCCGAGTTCTATCAAGATTTCCAGTTACTAGGGAAGCTTTTTGTTTCAGGGCATTACAGGCCTATCAATCATTGCATTAAATGGCTCTTAAAGTAAAATTTCCGAAAATAAAAACATTGGAAACGCTTTAAAAACTTTACTGAAAACTCTCACTTTCTGTTCTAAAGAGTCTAATGTAGACCTTGGCATTCCCTTTGTGATACTGACTGCTAAGTAGGAAGGTCTATAGTATATATGTTATTACTGCGCTACCAATTGTAAGCAGAGAGCAGGGGAACTGCTGCAGACACCGAAAAGTGTCAGACCATACCCTTAAAGCGGGAGTTCACCCATTTAAAAAAAAAAAAAAAATCTCCCCTTAGCTTCCTGCTCGTTCGGTCTAGGGGAATCGGCTATTTATATTAAAATAGGTGCAGTACTTACCCGTTTTCGAGCTGTATCTTCTTCCGTCGCTTCCGGGTATGGGTCTTCGGGAGCGGGCGTTCCTTCTTGATTGACATTCTTCCGAGAGGCTTCCGACGGTCGCATCCATCGCGTCACTCGTAGCCGAAAGAAGCCGAACGTCGGTGCGGCTCTATACTGCGCCTGCGCACCGACGTTCGGCTTCTTTCGGAAAATCGTGACGCGATGGATGCGACCGTCGGAAGCCTCTCGGAAACCTGTCAATCAAGAAGGACCGCCCATTCCCGAAGCCCATACCCGGAAGCGACGGAGAGGATGCGTCTCGTAAACGGGTAAGTACTGCACATATTTTAAAATAAATTGCCGATTCCCCTAGTAATAACGAGCAGGAAGCGAAGGGGGAAAAGTGCCCTCTAAGGGTGAACCCCCGCTTTAAGACCATAGAAAAATAGTGGGGGTTGGTGCTGCGCTATTCCTTATTAGTGTGAGGCCACTAGACTAATCTATAAATGTGATGCAAGGCGTAGCTAATTCACAAAACTCATATAAGTGTAAAAACAAATGTAGCACTACCCCCGAAGGAGCTGCTGGTTTATATTTGGGCCTGCCGTTACCTTACTGTTCCATACGCCCGTTTCAGGGGTTCTCCTTGAAGAGTTGTCCATAGAAATGTCTGCACCAAACACAAAGTTTCTTTCAAGGTTTTTTATTGAACAAAGTTCTCCAACAGAGGGGGGGTAGAGGGATGGGGAAAGACTTGGGTACCTTTTGCTTTGCGGATCACGGGTACAACTCAGATCCAGAGGATTAACTCAGCTCAACTCAAAACATGCAACCTATAGGATTTTTTAAACATCGCCTATGGAGATTTTGAAGGGTAAAAGTTTGTCGCCATTCCCAGAGCAGTCGCAATTTTGAAGTGTGACATGTAATTTATCAATTTACTCGGCGTAACATTATCTTTCACAATATAAAAAAAATTGGGCTAACTCTACTTTTGTCTTATTTTTTTATTAAAAAAAGTGATTTTTTTCCCCCAAAAAGTGCACTTTTAAGGCCGATGCGCAAATACGTTGTGACAAAAAGTATTGCAAAGACCTCCATTTTATTCTCTAGGGTGTTAGGAAAAAATATATATATATTGTTTGTGGGTTGTAAGTAATTTTATAGCAAAAAAAATGTTTTTAACTTGTAAACACCAAATCTCAGAAAGAGGCTTGGGGCTTAAAGTGGAGGTTCACCCAAAAAATAAATTTTTAACATTAGATTGAGGCTATTTAAGGGGAGCAGAAGCGGGTATTTTTTTTAAAATCAATGCCGTACTTACCATTTTCGAGATGTTCTCTCGCCGCTTCCGGGTATGGGCTGCGGGACTGGGCGTTCCTATTTGATTGACAGCCTTCCGACCGTCGCATACAGCGCGTCACGAGTTTCCGAAAGTAGCCGAACGCCGGTGTGCAGGCGTCGGCTTCTTTCAGCAACTGGTAACGCCCTGATTGCGACCGTCGGAAGGCTGTCAATCAAATAGGAATGCCCAGTCCCCAAGATCATACCCGGAAGCGGCGGGAGAACATCTATCTCGAAAACGGTAAGTACGGCATTGATTTTTAAAAAAATACCCGTTTCTGTTCCCCTTAATTAGCCTCAAACTAATGTTAAAACATTTTTTTCGGGTGAACTCCCGCTTTAAAGGGTCACTAAAGGCAAACTTTTTTTTTTTTTTTAAATAACAAACATGTTATACTTACCTCCACTGTGCAGCTCGTTTTGCACAGAGTGTCCCCTACCCCTGTCTTCTGGGGTCCCTCGGCGGCTGTCTCGGCTCCTCGCAAAAGCTTTCTACCTTCATGTGAGCAAGCTTGCATGGTGGAAAGCTTTTGCGAGCGCGCTCCCGTTTTACAGCGGCGGCCATAGCCGCCGACTGTATCACTCGGCCCCACCCCCCTGGCATGCCGCGTCAACCGCTGCGTTGCTATCAATCCGTCCAGCCTAGCCAATCAACGGCCAGGCTGGGAACCGAAGACGATCATAGGATGCATTAAGGTGAAAAAACATTTACCTTTACAACCCCTTTAACCCCTTCCAGACCGCCGCCTGTACATATACGTCGGCAGAATGGCACGTACAGGCACATTGGCGTACCTGTACGTCCCTGCCTAAACGTGGGTCGGGGGTCCGATCGGGACCCCCCCCGCGACTTGCGGCGGTCGGGTCCCCTCGGGGAGCGATCCGGGACGACGGCGCGACTATTTGTTTATAGCCGCTCCGTCGCGATCGCTCCCCGGAGCTGAAGAACGGGGAGAGCCGTGTGTAAACACGGCTTCCCCGTGCTTCACTGTGTCGGCGCATCGATCGCGTCATCCCCTTTATAGGGAAGACACGATCAATGACGTCATAACTACAGCCACACCCCCCTACAGTTGTAAACACACACAGTGTACACCAAATCCTACAGCGCCACCTGTGGTTAACTCCCAAACTGCAACTGTCATTTTCACAATAAACAATGCAATTTAAATGCATTTTTTGCTGTGAAAATGACAAAAATCCCAAAAATGTGTAAAAATTGTCCGAAGTGTCCGCCATAATGTCGCAGTCACGAAAAAAATCGCTGATCGCCGCCATTAGTAGTAAAAAAAAAATAAAAAAAAAATGCAATAAAACTATCCCCTATTTTGTAAACGCTATAAATTTTGCGCAAACCAATCGATAAACGCTTATTGCGTTTTTTTTACCAAAAATAGGTACAAGAATACGTATCGGCCTAAACTGAGGAAATTTTTTTTTTTTATATATATGTTTTTGGGGGATATTTATTATAGCAAAAAGTAAAAAATATTGCATTTTTTTCAAAATTGTCGCTCTATTTTTGTTTATAGCGCAAAAAATAAAAACCGCCGAGGTGATCAAATACCACCAAAAGAAAGCTCTATTTGTGGGGAAAAAAGGACGCCAATTTTGTTTGGGAGCCACTTCGCACGACCGCGCAATTGTCTGTTAAAGCGACGCAGTCCCAAACTGTAAAAACACCTTGGGTCTTTGGGCAGCAATATGGTCCGGGGCTTAAGTGGTTAAGTGGTTAATGGCTGTGTGTTGAGTTATTTTGAGGGGACAGCAAATTGACACTGTTATACAATCTGTACACTCACTACTTTACATTGTAGCAAAGTGTAATTTCTTCAGTGTTGTCACATGAAAATATATGATAAAATATTTACAAACATGTGAGGGGTGTACTCACTTTTGTGAGTTACTGTGTATATATATATATATATGTGTGTATATATAAATATTTTTATTTTTTTTACATTACTATGGTTTGCATTAAATGCTTGAAAAAATGCTTGCTGTACATTTTGGTGTTCAACGTTTGATAACCGAACATCTATTATCATAGCTCATGACTTACTAAAGTCTGAGATGGTCACACGTTTCCTGATATGTTTTTGTTATGGACACTGAAACAATCATAAGATCGCGTAATGGCGGGTATGGTATGTCTGACAGGCATATGACCTCTGCCTATGGCACAATGATATTACTGTAATGAGGTGACATTGGTTTTGCCTGCTTGAAGCTTTAATAGAGACTTATATGGCTGCAGAATTTATGATGTGTTTGTCTATATGTTCAAATATTAATGTGTTTTCCACTGAGTCTGATAATTAATCCTTGGGGTATAGTAATACTGTGTGGGTATTCCATAGTGAAACAACATTTAGTTAAACATCCTGTGTAGTTGTTTAAATTACAAAGTGAAAATGTTCTGAATTGCAGACATGACTCGCTCACTGTATATATACTGTGCGCTGTTATGTATACGCCCAACATGATATTGAGCCTTATTTACAACTGTTACATATACAGTACATCTATATCTACTACTACAAGCATCCAGCAATTAGCTCCTATTTATATCATACTGTACAATAAAAACAGGATCAGTGTATTAAAGTAGACCTTCCCAAATGTAATTTTGGCTTTACTCAAAGACCCCTCTGCTGGTTACTTGAAATCCCATGCCCATTGCAGTAGCACATTCTCAATGGATTTAGAGCATCCATTATTTGTCATTTGCTTAATCCACCTTTTTGCAAAAAATGTAATAAATGCACCCACAATAAAAAACAAAAAAATGTGCATTTATAAAAAAAATTAATTGAAGCCCCCAGACATAGGCCTGCGCACAGGGAGTGCCAGGTGTGCCTGGGCACACCCTAATCACCCTGTGTGGTGCAGATTGCTTCGAAATATACTGCGTTAAATGTGCACTAACGCACAGAAAAATACAGCATTAAATGGCACATAACACACCAAAATATACAACGTTAAACGTGCACTAATGCACAGAAATATGATGCATTAACGTGCAGTAACACACTGGAATATACTGCGTTAAACATGCAGTAATGCACAGAAATAGACCCCTGATATATCACCAAAGCTCCCTAATGGGGCTCCTAAAATAAAATAAATATATAATAAAAAGAAAAAACTACTAACACTGTTCACTGCCCTACTGACACTGTCCACCGCTCTGCTCACACCATCAGTATATAATATACACATGCAAATATGTTTGAGCTTTTGGGTGCACACCCTAATGCAATAGGCTGCGCACACTTATGCCCCCAGAGCATTGCAACCTTGATCGGAGAATTGTGGATGCAATGCACAGACTCTTGCATTGTTTGCATTGCACTGCCTGGTCCATGTGGAGGTACAGACCTCCTGTTATGGGGGTGGAGGAAGTAAACAATCAATTGCAAGTGCAGTAACAGCACCGCATTTGTGCTGGCATGTGCTGTGAGTCCTTCTGCTACAGTGGCAGAAGGGATTTGTATTCTTTACAGTCAGATACTTGAGAATAGATCTGTGAATGGATGATGAAGTCATACAGGCGGAGCCACACATAGCTGTGCTAAATAAAAATAACAATAGGGTGCTCCACTGCAATCAAAGTAGGTGGAGGGCAGTGTGAGGGAGGGGGGCTGGAGAATACAACCATGGTTGATGTTACACCTAAAATTTGGGTGTAACATAAAACATGGTCCCAAAGGTGGACTTTGCCTTTAAGACACTTTGGTAACCAGATACTTGACTACCGCAGTCGAGTTAAGGACCTAGTTCCAAAATGCAGGTGTCCCGCTGAACTTGTTGGGCTGTTGCTTCTCTAACTCCAGCCAGCAGGGGAGATCCAAATAATTTCAAGCTTAAAGGGGTTGTAAAGCTTTGCGTTTTTTCACCTTAATGCATCCTATGCATTAAGGTGAAAAAACATCTGGCGCCAGATTCTCGTAGAATCGGCGTTGGCGTAGCGCAAGCCATTTACACTACGCCACCGCAACTTACTGGATCAAGTGCCGTATTCCTCAAGCACTTGCTCCGTAATTTACGGCGGCGGAGTGTAAATGGGCCGGCGTATGGCCGCGTAATTCAAAGGGGGCGGCTTGTATTCAAATTAAGCGCGCCCCCGCGCCGATTGAACTGCGCATGCGCTGGGCTGAAAAATAGCCCAGTGCGCATGCTCCAGCTCACGACGGAAACCGTCAATGACGCCGAAGTGTGCGTCATTGACGTAAAGTCGTATTCAAGAACGACTTAGTAAAACGACGTACCCGACAGAAAAAGACGACGCGGACCCGACGCCATACTTAACATGGCATACGGCGGACTGGCGTAAGGTTACCCCTCATATAGCAGGGGTAACCTTACGCTTACGGAAACGACGTACGCGACGACTAAGCGACGCAAATTCGTTTGGTAATCGGCGTATCAGGCTCATTTGCATAGTCAAATGAGAACTGAACGTAAACGCCACCTAGCGGTCAGCGTTGTATTGCATTTAGGATCTGACGGTGTAAGTGACTTACACCAGTCGGATCCTAGCCTAATTCCGGCGTATCTTGTTTTGCGAATACAAAACAATGATACGCCAGCGGGAATTTCGAATTACGCCGGTGTATCTGTAGATACACCGGCGTAACTCTTTTGAGAATCTGGCCCCTGATGCTTACAAACCCCCCAGCCCCCCCATTTACTTACCTGCGCCCTTGAAAGTCCATCGTCGTGAACACTCTGGCTACTCGCCCCTGTCTTCAGGCTGTTCTCAGCTCTTCATTGGAGATTGATAGCAGCGCAGCCATTGGCTCCGGCTGCTGTCAATCTAATCAATGACGCGGTGCGCCGGGGGGCGAGGCCGAGTGATACACTTGGCGGCTATAGCTGCCAACTGTATCACGGGAGCGTGCCCGCAAGCTAATCCCCTTGGGAGAGTGCTTGCCGGAACAGGGGTTAGCTCTTGCGGGGAGGAGCCAAGAAAGCCGCCGAGGGACCCCAGAAGACCAGGATCGGGGCCACACTGCAAAACAAGCTACACAGTGGAGGTAAGTATGACATGTTTATTATTTAAAAAAAAAAAATTTACAACCCCTTTTTTTTTTTTTAAATCAAAACGACTTTTATTGAGCATAAAGAAAAAATAGATGAACAAGCGGGTTTACAACCCCTTTAAAGACTAATATAGAAAGCCTGAAACTGGGGGATGTAGTTCAAGACAGTGGCCTTACTGATGAGATACTGCACTTTTAATCTTTCCCAGTGGTCTGTGTGCAGCAGGAAGTGCTCTTGGTGCTGTGGGAATCTGAGCAAAACAGACCTGTTGGAGTGAGTCACAGGAGAAGGCCTAAGAGTAGGCCCAAATTATTGGGGTTGGCATCACTCAGTTCACAGACCGAGGTTGCAGCTGTGGGATTGCTGCATTCACCAGACCCGCCACCTTGTCTTTTGCTGAGAGACCTGTGTATCCTATGGATCTGCTGAAATGTGAATAGACCAACCACCATCAGAAACCAGCTCAAGGAAAGGGGGCCCCTTGTCACGACAAGACTTTGCAAACTCACGGGGAGTTGCTGAAGGCGTACCACCTCTCACTACCTCCCATCCTCCTGTACTCAGAGCCCCCCTGCTGAGTTTCTATTGCTTGATTTCACTTTACATTTACTCACATCACAGGATGCGCCTACATCATAGTTATCGCGTACACCCTGGGTAGACAAACTTTTATCTATTTAGTTGTAACTTCACCTTTACCGTCTGCAGGACATAAAGTCACCTCTAATGACCCAGTGGTCAACTACAGGGCCCCAACGTTAGCTGGCTAAAGTTCTATCTAGAGATTGCCCCTCTTGTCAGTTTATAACTCCTTTCTTTTAATTCGTTTATGCTGTTTATGCAGGTTGTGCCCTCTAAGCTTAGCACAGCCACCATCAGGATCCATGGTCAATAGAGTCTCATCATTGTTAAGTGAGATTTGCCTGCCTGGTAGTCTAGATGATATTGCTACAGGTTATGCTGATTTGGGCTATTATAACAAATATGCCAGCTGGTTTTCTTTGGTTTTCCTCTCTCCTGATAATCTACCCAGTATGCTGAATTGTGTACATGTAATTGTTACTGGCTTGCATTCATTTATGAATCAACTCTCTTAAAAAAAAAAAACAATAACTGCACTTCCGCCCATGGCTCTATTGTCTCACTTAAGATAGCCAGAGTGTTGGGTGTTATGCCCTGTACACACGATCTGAGTTTCTGTCAGAATAAACTCCGACGGGTTTTTTCGATGGAATTCCGTTCAAGCCATCTTGCATACACACGGACACGTTAAATTCCAAACCGTCAAAAACGCAGTGACGTACAACACTACGACAAGCCTAGAAAAATTAAGTTCAATGCTTGCGAGCATGCGTCGATTTGTTTCCGAGCATGCGTGTGTTTTTCCCTGATGGAGTTCCTTACAGACAAACGGAATTTCCGGAAAAAAAGAGAACATGTTCTAACTCCGTCGGAATTTCTGATGGAAAAAGTCCGATGGGGCATGCACACGGTCGGAATATCCGATGAAAAAATTCCGTCTGACTTTTTCTGATCGTGTGTATGAGGCATTAAGTAGTTTCTGTGGGTGTTTTACTCCCTTGTAACCTGGCGTGTAAGTAAGTAGGGCTGAGGCCCCGTACACACGGCCGAGAAACTCGACGAGCAAAACACATCGTTTTGCTCTTCGAGTTTCTTATGAAGCCGCCGAGGATCTCGGCGAGCCAAATTTCCTCATTGAGTAACGAGGAAATAGAGAACATGTTCTCTATTTGGCACAACGAGATTCTCGTCGGTTTCCTCGGCCGAAAGTGTACACACGGCCGGGTTTCTCGGCAGAATACAGCTCCGATCGAGTTTCTGGCTGAATTCTGCCGAGAAACTCGGTCGTGTGTACGGGGCCTAAGGCATTAGGAAGATTGTGGTAGGCCCCGTACACACGACCGAACATGTCTGCTGAAACTGGTCCGCGGACCAGTTTCAGCAGACATGTTCGGTCGTGTGTAGGCCCCAGCATACATTTGCCCGCCGGGCCTTTTTCCAGCGGGCAAATATTTATGGACTTGTTTTAAAACAGCCCGCTGAAATCCTGCCCGCTCGGACATGTTCGGTCGTCTGTACAAACCTACCGTACATGTCCGAGCGCCCGCCATCCCTCGCATGCGTCGAATGACTTCAACGCATGCGTGGAAGCATTGAACTGGCAGGGCCGCCCACGTCGCTGCGGCGACGGCGCGGACACGCCCCGCGTATTGTTTATGTGCGGATTTCTGTATGATGGTGAGTACAGCCACCATACAGAAATCCCCGGGCAGACATGTACGGTGAAAACGGTCCGACGGACCGGTTTCATCGTACATGTTTGCTCGTCTGTACCCGGCCGTAGAGAACACAGGCCAGCGGCTCCTCTAGGGGTAATGCTACACTTGTATTTGGAGGGATATATGTAAAGCAGACCATCCATTTGTATTAAAATGGCTCTTCAAGCGACTAAATACACAAGCGACACACCTGTAGGGACTGCTTCACTTACCCAAAGATTTGTAAAGTAATTCATGCAGAGGATAAGAATGATGACCGCACATTTCAAACCCACAGCCTTTGCAGGGTCAGTGCCGCCATTTTGTGGACTACCAAAGAACATCAATATACTGACAATGATAAGCATGCTCCTTACCGAGCTGGTACATCTACTGCAAGCCTGACATCAGCTTTCATCTGGTGTATTGCAATACCAAAACTCTCTGAAATATGCTGAATTACATACAGAACTAATGACTGTAAGTTGTGTCACAGGCTGAACAGAAAATAGATTTATGATGTCTGCAGGCATATATTGACTACATGATGTTTTACATACACCTAGAGTTGTCCTTTAGCAGGAAACAAATGTGCATTTAAAATAGTATTGACGATGGATAAAATTCCATGGGGCATGTTGATAAAATGGTAAATGATCAATTTCCCTTTCATGGCTCCCATGTAGCATCTGAAGATTCATTGCATTTATAAAAAAACATTTGTTCGGATTTGCTGGTTCAAGTCATGTAATTTTATTCAACAGTCTTCCATTCTAGGGATATCTAGGTCTTTGTAACTTTCAGTGTTTATAACATGGTCTTGTTTAAATATTTAGGGGCAGATCCACAAAGAAGTTACGCTGGCGTATCTATTGATACGCCGCGTAACTTCTAGTTTGCTCCGGCGCATCTTTGTTTTGTATCCACAAAACAAGATACGCCTGAAGCTGTGCTAGATCCGACTGGCGTCTTAGTACGCCGTCGAGTCTAAGGTGCATATTTACTCTGGCCGCTAGGTGGCGTTTCCGTCGATTTCCGCGTCGAGTATGCAAATTAGATAGATACGGCGATCCACGAACGTACGTCCGGCGGGCGCATTTTTTTTAAGGCTTTTTTCGGCGCATAGTTACCCCTGGTATATGAGGCGTATCCTATGTTAAGTATGGCCGTCGTTCCCGCGTCGAAATTTGAAAATTTTACGTCGTTTGCGTAAGTCATTCGCGAATAGGGCTTTGCGTAGAATGACGTTCACGTCGTAAGCATTGGCTTGTTGCGGGTTAATTTCGAGCATGCGCACTGGGATACCCCCACGGACGGCGCATGCGCCGTTCAGAAAAAACGTCATTTACGTTGGGTCAAGACGTATTGACATAAAACACGCCCCCATCTCACCCATTTGAATTGCGCGCCCTTACGCTGACACAGATACACTACGCCGCCGTAACTTACGGCGCAAATTCTTTGAGAATACTGGAAATACGCTGTAAGTTACGGCGGCGTAGTGTATCTGAGATACACCTTGCCGGCCGGAAAGAAGCGCCGCGCTTCTTGGATCTGGCCCTTAGCCTTAAACCACAAAAATTATTATTTTTTTTTTTTTTTTTAATCAGAGATCCACTCATCACCATGTACTGTACACCAAGCACACCAATTATAGATACAAATTACAGCTTCTTTTACTGCACCTACAACACAGCAAAATGTTATAAGAGCCTGCGAATCAGTCACTATAATTAAAATGAAAATGGGTTTTATTATTATTTCATTTTACTTTATAAAGATTTTTATTATTGTGTATTTAATTATTACATATTTATTTAGTTAATTATTCAGGGAATGCAAGTGGAAGTTTAAAGGGGTTGTAAAGGTACAATTTATTTCCTAAATAGCTTCCTTTACCTTAGTGCAGTCCTCCTTTACTTACCTCATCTAAGTGCAGTCCTCCTTTACTTACCTCATCCTTCGATTTTGCTTTTAAATGTCCTTATTTCTTCTGAGAAATCCTCACTTCCTGTTCTTCTGTCTGTAACTCCACACAGTAATGCGAGGCTTTCTCCCTGGTGTGGAGAAGGCCTCTTGAGGGGGCGAGCAGGAGGGTCAGGACACTCTCTACTTTGCAGATAGAGAAAGGAGCTGTGTGTTAGTGGGCGTCCTGACCCTCCTGCTCGCCCCCTCAAGACACTTTCTCCACACCAGGAAGAAAGTGTCGCATTACTGTGTGGAGTTACAGGCAGAAGAAGAACAGGAAGTGAGGATTTCTCAGAAGAAATAAGGACATGTAAAAGCAAAATGGAAGGATGAGGTAAGTGAAGGAGGACTGCACTAAGGTAAAGGAAGCTATTTAGGGATTTTTTTTTTTTTCCTTTACAACCCCTTTAATTGTATGTTTTTCTACACTGACAAAACATTATTATTAATATTTGTTATGGATAGTGAGATTAGATGCCAGAAGATGATGTTATATCTCAGCCTGTGATTGTGCTGGATTCAACCTTTTGTTATAGCTACGAGCTGAGAAAACCTCTGTAGAAGAATTATATTAAATGAGGAGTGTAAATTCCATAGAAGAACTTCATAAAAGGTCAGTTATAGGTTAGTTATATAGTGAGTCACCATGACGGATAGGTCCAGTACACCCAAAACTCATATTTCAATTGTTTAGTCTTAAAGTCACCCCGTTGCTTCGCCAGTGACAGGAAGATAAATACTTACCTGTCTGTCGGGTGGTGAGTGAACTCTTACTATTATCAATCAAGTTCCCAAGCATTATTCAAGTGCAAGTCTGAAACTTAAATCCTGGTCGCTATAGGCGTCAAGACTACAGCTCATACATAAGGCCTACGATGTATAGCAAAATGTGAATAATGGTGAGCGCATGTTGGAATTAACGGCACCCTTTTCCTAATTTACTTGGTGCTTGGATGGCAGCTGGAGATTGATGGTCTTGTCAGGTAGAGGTCAACGTATTCCAGAGAGTTGTGGTAGAAGTCATTAAGTATGCCCAGTGAAAGTCATCACGTTTAATATCTGCTCTGTGACGTGAATGGAATTAACGGTTCTGTGATCAGTTATGATCGGAAATGTGTCCAAATCAAGTGACCGGTGCTACACCCATGCCGTGGATTAGATTTATTGATGGTGATAATATGGGGAAGTTAGGGACTCGGTAATGAAGCGTCAGTCTGCCTTATAATTACATTTTCTCCTATACCTTATAAAAGTGAAAAACCTCAGACAAACTTAAAGTAGTATTAAACCCAAAACCAAAAATGTAATATATGGCAATTCCTCAATCATTAGAAGCAAAGAATTCAGGCCCAGATTCACATAGAATCGCGGTGGCGTGACGTATCGTAGATACGTTACACTGCCGCAAGTTTTCATTGCAAGTGCCTGATTCACAAAGCACTTGCGAGAAAACTTCCGCCGGCGGCCTCCGGCATAAGCCCGCGTAATTCAAAGGAGCGTGTGCCATTTAAATTAGGCGCGCTCCCGCGCCGGACCTACTGCGCATGCTCCCTTTTGAATTTCCCGCCGTGCTTTGCGCAAAGTGACATTTTTTTGAACGGCGACGTGCGTAGCGTACTTCCGTATTCCCGGACGTCTTACGCAAGAAGGAAAAATTTTTACATTTTGACGCGGGAACGACAGCCATACTTTATACAGCACATACGTGTGCTGTGTAAAGTTAGGGCACCAAAAACGACGACTAACTTTGCGACGGGAAACTAGACTAGCAGCGACGTAGCGAACGCGAAAAAAACGTTGTGGATCGCCGTAACTACTAATTTGCATACCCGACGCTGGGTTACGACGCAAACTCCCCCCAGCGGCGGCCGCGGTATTGCATCCTAAGATCCGACAGTGTAAAACAATTACACCTGTCGGATCTTAGGGCTAACTATGCGTAACTGATTCTATGAATCAGTCGCATAGTTAAGAAGACCCTAAAACAGAGATACGACGGCGTATAAGGACGCCGTCGTATCTCTTTAGTGAATCTGGGCCTCAGTTTTTTTTAAAAGCTTTTTTTCCCCTCTGTTTTCCCCTGGTCACCTGAACAGTAAGGCCGCGTACACACGATCGGTTAAACCGATGAGAATGGTCTGATGGACCGTTTTCATCGGTCCAAACCGATCGTATGTGGGTGCCATCGGTTATTTATCCATCGGTTAAAAAAAAGCCAACTTGTTTTAAATTTAACCGATGGATTCCTAACCGATAGCAAAAAAAAACGATCGTTTGTAGGCACGTCTATCGGTTAAAAATCCACGCATGCTCGGAATCAAGTCGACACATGCTTGGAAGCATTGAACTTAGTTTTTTTCAGCACGTCGTTGTGTTTTACGTCACCGCGTTCTGACACGATCGTTTTTTTAACCGATGGTGTGTAGGCACGACTGACCATCAGTCAGCTTCATCGGTTAACCGATGAAAACGGTCCATCAGACCGTTTTCATCGGATGGACCGATCGTGTGTACAGGGCTTCACAAACCTCCTGTATTATATAAAGCCATCGCTGTGGATGAAGGAGCACAGGGGGCAGATTTAGATTCAGCTTTGTCAGTCTGTCATGTCACTAGGCAGAACAGGTAAGAGCCTTGTTTACATCCCCCGTTCTGTCTCTCGGTCTCACCATAGTGGGCCGCGGGCAAATATCGAGTTTGCGGGACCCGCGGGTGCGCGCGCGCCAGCAAGGCGACAAATTCAAAGGGATGTACCTGTAGGCCCATTTGCCTGCCTGTGCCATTCTGCCAACGTATATGTGTGTGCGGCGGTCGGCAAGTGGTTAAAGGGTGCTTGAGTATACACACTGATACATTAAAAGTAAAAACGTAATCTATTAATTTACAATATTAAGAACATTCCATTAGAAAAACATACACAATTATTACATGGTGGTTGTCGTGTTCATTTGTACAGCAGTAAGACAGTATAGACTCCCAACATATTTTGCCCTGTGGGGCTTCTTCATGGGATTTAACCCCCATCGCGGTATCCCCGATCGTGACTCGGGGTTGTTTTTCTATGCTAGGATCGGTATCCCCGAGTCACGCTCGGGGTAGATGTGCAGAGCGTGCAGCGGCGCGGCTTACCTTTCGCAGCATCCACAGACAAGTTACTTACCTTGTCCCTGGATCCTGCGGTGCATCCCCACTGTGTAAGCGAGCAGGACCTCGCTCGATTCACAGTGTCCCTGTGTGCCGCCGATCTCCGTTCCCTGCGACGTTACGACGCACGGGGGCGGAGAATGGCACAAATTCAAAAAAGTAAACAAACACATTCCATACAGTATACTGTAATCTTATAGATTACAGTACTGTATGTAAAAAATACACACCCCCCTTGTCCCTAGTGGTCTGCCCAGTGTCCTACATGTACTTTTATATAATAAAAACTGTTCTTTCTGACTGCAAACTGTAGATTGTCCATGGCAACCAAAAGTGTCCCTTTATGTCAAAAATGGTTTTAGAGCAGCTAGAAAACAGCGATAATAAATTATAATCACTTGCAGAATTGTGCGATAGCGATTTGTGGGGAAATTCGTCATAAAAAAATAAAAGTAATGACAGCGACAATTCTGCAACTGAGCAAATTTCAGTGATTTTGAGTTGATTACATTATTGAATAATTTTTTTTATAATTATATTATTATTATTTGTTATAATTATTTATAATTATTTATTATATTATAATTTATAATTTTGTTTTTAAAAAAAAATCATACCCGGGATGCCTACTAGACTCTTGTTTGGTCAGATTTAAATGAGTTATTCCTAATAATTGCAGGCCTACAGTATAAAAGCCAAATTTCCTTGCAAAATAATTGTACCGCTTTTGGTACGTAATTCCAGACAGAATCATACCGCCAGGGAGGTTAATAACTGCTAGTGCTCTAAAAGCCTTCACACTATTGTTTTATCAGTGAAGGCTTATCCACACGGTGTCAGGCAATGGATTTTTGTGTGACCAGAAATGTGTAGTATTCTAAAAAATCACATGGCGGTGCCTAATCCCTAAAGAGGGAGTGATGGCTAGCCTTATGCAAATTGCAAAGGTGTCTGTATAATGTATAGGTCGCCCACTGAAGAAGCCTCACAGGGTGAAACATGTTGGGAATCTATTACTGTCATACCGCTGTACAAATTAACATTACAACGACCATGTAATAAATGTGTCTGCTTCTATAATGGAATGTTCTTAATATTGTAAATTAATAAAGAACACAGTTTTAACTTTTAATGTATTAATGTGTATACTCAAGCACCCTTTAAAAGTCCCATCAACTTGTTTGTTGAAATATTTGCTATCAATGAATGTGGTGCTACAAATTGATGTCATTCACCCACACTATAAAACCAAATTCTTGGTGACAACATTTTCTGCTAAGAAAAACAACAATGGCTGCAACAGAGGATAGAGCTGAGTACTCCAGCAGCAAGAACTGCCCAACAGAATGATGGAGTGGGCTTTCCATCAAGCGGCTTCCCCTAGGACCTGACACAACAGCTGTGAGTGGACATTGCCTTTAAATAAACGTCTAGCGTAGAGTAGATGGGTTTCTGAGAACTCCCACAAGATTTTGTTTGCAGTAATTACTTGTATTTGAAATGCAATCAAATTCTGCACTATAAATTCATTCCTTGTAGGGAACACTTACTTTGCTGTATTCATTAAGTAAGAGTCTGGGAAACACAGTGTGTAAGCAGCCAGTAAGTGTTTGTTAAGCAGCAGTGTGTGTCAGGGTCAGTAAATATAGGTCCTCTGGGATTACTGTGAAATTACTATGCAGTCATATGTTTGATCAGCTCCCAGTAACCTTAATAGTAGAAGGAAAATGTGACTAACAATCTCCTCGAGGTGACATTCAGCGAGTGCAGCAAAACTTAACACTTCGCTTTGAACTTAGCACCTCTGTTAGGAACCTGAACCGGGCCTGGAGCAATAAATGAAATGCCTCATCCGCTATTTATTTAGTTTATTCATTAATAAAGCACAAACAAATCCCAAATGCTGTTTACAGAGCGCCTATAAAAGCATTAAAATCGGTACTTACCCCTACAGAGAAGCTTGCAATTTACAGTCGCCTCCGTAGCCAAACAGATGTGATGTATTAGAATAAGAGCTTGTTGTCAAGAATGGTTTAACTGTGCTGAAAAAAGCAGCGCAATTGTTGCACAGCTACAATTAAGCGTATGTGGGGCAAAAAAAAAAAACATAGGCCCGGATTCACAAAGCACTTACGCCAACGTATAACAAGATACGCCGACATAAGTGCAAATGTGCGCCGTCGTATCTGTGCGCCGGACCCACAAACTAAGATGCGCCTAAAAACAGGCTCCATCCCGCCAACGTAACTTGCCTACGCCGGCGTAGGGTGGGCGCACATTTAGGCTGGACGCATGGTGGCGCTCCCATTGATTAGGCATTCAAATATGCAAATGAGTGAAATACGGGGATTCACGAACATACGTGCGCCCGACACAGTGCGCGTAAGTTGTACGTCTGGCGTAAAGTATAAAGGAGGTGTAACCCAGCAGCAGACATGCAAAGGTCTGCACCAGGGAACACAAGCCGGCGTATTTTACGTTGGACGTGTCTGGCTGGGCGTAGGTTACGTTCACGCCGTACACAGTGATCCGGCGTAGTTTAGGCAGTTGTTCCGACGTGGTTGTGAGCATGCGCAGGGGGATGTGTCCACGTCTCGGCGCATGGGGTCACGCCTCATTTGCATGGCTCACGCCCACTTCCACCTACGCTGGCGTACGCCTTCAAAACCCAGCGCAGCGTTGGGAGCACTGGCTTGGTGAATTCCATGCTTGTCTCTCTGCGCTGTGTTGGCGTAGCGTATATTGTTTGCGCTAAGGCAGCGTAATGTGCGCCCGCTGTCTGTGAATCTGGGCCATAGTCTGCGCATCTCTTAACTACACGCACATGTCCTCATGTACTCTTTAAAAACTTGTAGTAAAATTCCTGTTGGTCCAGTGAGCTTCCAAATGTTACTAGTGAGCTGACAACACTGATTCTGCTGCACTGAAACTCCAAGTAGTGTTGTCAGCCTTCCCTGAATTATGTTGGACTATAGAACACCTCCCTTAGACCCCTTTCACGCTTTTGTTTACAGCGTTTGAGCGTTAAAAATAGCGCTATTAAAAAGCTCATAAAACGCTCTACATGCATCTCAATGGACCCTTTCACACAGAGTCCTGCAAGCAGCATCTTTGGAGCAGCTTTTGGGCGCTGAAAAAAACACTCCAAAAACGCCCCTCTCCATTGAAATGAATTGAAAGCGCTGTAAAAACGCCTTACCCTTTCACACTGAGGCACTGCAAAAAGCCCTAAAACGTTAGGGTCTTAGCGGTGCTTTACCAGCACAATGGGATTGCAGATGAGGCTTCGCTCGAATAACACTAGAATAAGACTCGAATAACGCTCGAATAACGCTAGAAGAATGCTCGAATAATGCTTGAATAACGCTCGAACGCTCGAAGAACGCTCGAATAACACTCGAATAACACTCGAATAACGCTCGAATAGCGCTCGAATAACGCTTGAAGAATGCTCGAATAGCGCTCGAATAACGCTCGAATAATGCTCGGATAACGCTCGAAGAATGCTCGAATAACGCTGGAAGAATGCCCCAGTGTGAAAGGGGCCTTATGTTATGAAGATGAGGGGTTAGAGTTATTCTGTAATCTAGCAGCAAAAAATTGGGCAGGGCTGACAACACTACCTAGGATTTTTTGTTTTTGGGTTTTTAAGATTGGGTTATATTTACATTTGCATTTTAGCTTCTATTTAGACTGCAGTATTATTGGTAATTTGTGCAATCAAGAAGATATTTTTGCTTTCAATCTTTTTTATTTAAAAGTTACATGTCAAAGCGCAAACTCACCTGGATCATGCTGAACAAAAAGACAGGACAAGCAATCGCGTTTTGAAAAAATTTGGCCCCCCTAGTTAGCTATTTGCAAGTAACAGACTTGGGGAGTCAACGTCAACCCCCATGCTTGATAGAGTCAGACCCCAGGGCAAAACCAATTCTTTCTTCTCCTTCTTAGATCTACTATTCTTTTTTTCTATTCTCCTCCAGTACCTTTCTATTCTTTGATGTTCCTATTTCTTTTTATATATACACAGTGCTCCTTATACTAGTAGAGGGGTCCCTGGATCCAAATACAGTGCCTTGAAAAAGTATTCATTCCTCTTGAAATTTTTCAAATTCTATCATGTTACAACCAAAAACATTAATGTATTTTATTGGGATTGTATGTGATAGACCAACACTAAGTGGCACATAATTGTGAAGTGGAAGGAAAATGATAAATGTTTTTCACAATTTTTTTACAAATAAATATGTGAAAAGTGTGGTGTGCATTTGTATTCAGCCCCCTTTATCCCTAACCAAAATCTAGTGGAACCAATTGCCTTCAGAAGTCACCTAATTAGTAAATAGAGTGTGTAATTTAATCTTAGTTCAAATACAGCTGTTCTGTGAAGCCCTCAGAGGTGTGTTAGAGAACCCTAGTGCACAAACAGCATCATGAAGGCCAAGGAACACATCAGACAGGTCAGCGATAAAGTTGTGGAGAAGTTTAAAGCAGGGTTAGGTTATAAATACCGTAAATATTATAAGCTTTGAACATCTCACGGAGCACAATCCATCATTCGAAAATGAAAAAAGTATGGCACAACTGCAAATCTACCAAGATATGGCAGTCCACCTAATCTGACAGGCTGGGCAAGGGGAGCATTCATCAAAGAAGCAGATAAGAGGCCCATGGTAACTCTCGAGGAGCTGCAGGTGGGAGAATCTGTCCACAGGACAAATATTAGTCATGCACTCCACAAATCTGGCCTTTATAGAAGAGTGGCAAGAGGAAAGCCATTGTTGAAACGAATGTTGATTTGACCCAGTAATGACCAGAAAAAAAAAGCTAATTTTATTAGAACATTCTTTTCTTAAGAATTTTCATTGGAAGCTCTACCTATCTATGTCCAGCTTTGGGTCCTTATATCTTTTTTTTTAAATCAGAGAAAGTCCTTATCTTTGATGTATGCAAACACATATTAGGTCCAATTATTACACCTGTATGGCTTTGGGTGGAAACCTACACCGTCACAGGGTGAACATGCCAACTCCATGCAGATAGTGTCCAGGCTGGGATTCTGAGGACTGTAAAGCCCTGTACACACGACCGGGAATCCCCTCAGGAAAAAAAACGTTGGTTTTCCTGTGTGGATTCCTGGCAGGCTTGCCCTGAAAAGCCTTGTATACACACACGGCCACACAAAAACCTGCTGTTCTTTTGAATGGCAAGAACGCAGTGACGTCATCGACTACGACAAGCCTGTGTCTCGTCACATTAGATTCTGTCGCCGCTATCTTGCTACACCCCAGACTAACTTTGTATGCTACCATGCATGCGTCGAAGTGTTATCGAGCATGCACGGTTTTTCTACCATACAGGTAAGCATACAGACGACCGATTTTCTCGGCAGGAAACACTCTGCCGGGAATCCCAACGGGAAAATAGAGAGCAGGCTCTCTATTTTCCCGTCAGGTTTCCCGGCTGTTTTCCTGATGGGAAAATGGCTAGGGAGCATACACACAGCCAGGATTCCCGACCAAAAGCTCTCCTGGCAGTTTTCCTGCCGGTAAAACCGGTCGTGTGTACGAGGCTTAAGGCAGGATCACCAACCACTAAGCCACTGTGCAACCTATGGCCCAGATTTACAGACACTTACGCCGACGTATCTTCTGATACGCCGCGTACGTGCACGGATGCGCCGTCGTATCTCTGCGCCTGATTCTTGAAATAAGATACGCCTGAATTTTGGCTCCATCTGACCGACGTAAGTCTCCTACGCTGTCGTATCTTGGGCGCACATTTACGCTGGCCGCAAGGGGCGCTTCCATTGATTTATGCGTTGAATATGTAAATGAGCGAGATACGCCAATTCACGAACGTACTTACGCCCGTCGCAGTAATCGACGCCGTTTACGTAAGGCGTACTCCTGTCGTAAAGTTATTCCACCATATAGGAGGCGCATCCCATGCAAAGGTATGGACGTCGAAACAGCCGTCGTATTGTACGTTGTTTAAGTAAGTCGTACGTGAATGGGGCTTGGCGTAGGTTACATTCACGTCGTAGGCATTGAGCCGTCGTATCTTAGGGAGTATATGCAAAGTGATTCTGAGCATGCGCGCACATGCGCCGTTCGTTCGGCCCTTCATTTGCATGGGGTCACGCTTCATTTTAATAGATCACACCCACCTCCTTCCTACTTTGAATTAGGCGGGCTTACGCCGGCCAATTTACGCTACGCCGCTCCAACTTACAGAGCAAATGCTTTGTGAATACTGGTCTTGCCTCTCTATGTTACGTCGGCGTAGCGCATATGAGATGCGCTACGCCCGCACAAATATACGCCGCTCTACCTGAATCCAGCCCTATATGTCTGAATGGGTAGAATAAAGTCCCATTTAAATGCATTTTCTTTCTTGGATGTATGGCTGATGGGATAATGATGGAGCACTTCTTCCATATACGGACTCACATCTCCACTTATCCTACTCTTACACTTTTTACGTATAGGTATAATGGATGATAATACGAAAGATGTGAAGATAGAAGTGTTTATTATATTACTTATCCATCTAAGTATGCCATATTCTTTCTCTGAAAGGTACATTTGGACAGATTTATTTATCAAAGTACCAAGAAATAGTCATGTATATTTTGGAGTGAGCTAAGACTCAGTAAAAATAATCATGGTAGGTTGGAACTTTTAGGAGTATTGGATCCGGTGTTAACATTTCTGTAGCCTGAGCTGGGCTGTCTAGAGATATCTGAATTGGTTAAAGTGGAACTAAACTCATTGGCCCGGATTCAGATAGGAGAGCGGATCTTTATATCGGCGTAACGTATGTCATTTACGTTACGCCGCCGCAAGTTTTTCAGGCAAGTGCTTTATTCACAAAGCACTTGCCTGTAAAGTTGAGGCGGCGTAGCATAAATCACTTGGCGGAATTCAAATTCGGCGGGTAGGGGGCGTGTATCATTTAAATCAAGCGCACCCCGCGCCGAACGAACTGTGCATGCGCCGGCCGCGACTGAATCCCAGTGCGCATGCTCCAAATGACGTCGGCAAATCGTCATGCTTTCGACGTGAACGTAAATTACGTCCAGCCGTATTCGCGAACGACTTACGCAAACGACGTAAAAATTTCAATGCGGGAACAACGGCCATACTTAACATTAGCTACGCCTCATATAGCAGGGGTAACTATACGCCGGAAAAAGTCGAACGCAAACAACGTAAAAAAATAGTGCCGGGCGGGCATTCGTTTCTAAATCGACGTAAATAGTAATTTGCATATTCCTCGCGTAAACAAACGGAAGCGCCACCTAGCGGCAGGCCCGTCGCAACAGGACAGGCAAGGCAAGCAATTGCTTGGGGCCCCGAGCTACAGGGGGGCCCCCAAGCTGGCTCGCCTGTCTGCCTGCTGCTATGTTCACAGGCTCCCCGCGAGCCCCCCTCCTCCCGCACGGAGAGCCGCACAGCTGAATCCTGGAGTTCAGTGCCGAAGCGTGTAGTTGCACTGAACTCCAGGATTCAGCTGTGCGGCTCTCCGTGCGGGAGGAGGGGGGCTCGCGGGGGGGCGTTTCTCCGCCCCCCGCAAAGTGGCGCGGTCACCAGAGACAGTGCAGCCGTCCCTCTCTCTCCACTGACTGCAATACATTACACAGTCACACTTCGGCTCCTCCCCCCCTCATGGCTCAATGTGTACACAGCCAGGAGGAGGAGCCGAGGAGAGACACGAGTGCTGCACAGTAACCAGGAGGTAAGGGGCCCCCCCTTAAGCAGATTCGAGGTGAACTATTGAAATGATGGGAGAGGAGAGGGTGGTATGGTGATATGTGCTGGGGAGTGATTTGAGAGGGAAGATGATATGTGCTAGTGTGTGTGTGTGTGTGTGTGTGTGTGTGGGGGGGGGGGGTCCGATCACTAGCACATATCATCTTCCCTCTCAAATCACTCCCCAGCACATATCCCCATACCACCCTCTACCCCCCCCCCATTAAGATGCTCTGTTCCCCTGTGCCCATCCCACCCTTTGCCCATCCCACCCTGTGCCCATCCCACCCTGTCCCCATCCCACCCTGTCCTCATCCCACCCTGTGCTCATCCCACCCTGTCCCCATCCCACCCTGTCCCCATCCCACCCTGTGCTCATCCCACCCTGTCCCCATCCCACCCTGTGCCCATCCCACCCTGTGCTCATCCCACCCTGTCCCCATCCCACCCTGTCCTCATCCCACCCTGTGCTCATCCCACCCTGTGCTCATCCCACCCTGTCCCCATCCCACCCTGTGCTCATCCCACCCTGTGCTCATCCCACCCTGTCCCCATCCCACCCTGTCCCCATCCCACCCTGTGCCCATCCCACCCTGTCCTCATCCCACCCTGTGCTCATCCCACCCTGTCCTCATCCCACCCTGTCCTCATCCCACCCTGTCCTCATCCCACCCTGTGCTCATCCCACCCTGTCCCCATCCCACCCTGTCCTCATCCCACCCTGTGCTCATCCCACCCTGTGCTCATCCCACCCTGTCCCCATCCCACCCTGTCCTCATCCCACCCTGTGCTCATCCCACCCTGTGCTCATCCCACCCTGTGCTCATCCCACCCTGTCCCCATCCCACCCTGTCCTCATCCCACCCTGTGCTCATCCCACCCTGTGCTCATCCCACCCTGTCCCCATCCCACCCTGTCCTCATCCCACCCTGTGCTCATCCCACCCTGTGCTCATCCCACCCTGTCCCCATCCCACCCTGTCCCCATCCCACCCTGTGCCAATCCCACCCTGTGCCCATCCCACCATGTGCTCTTCCCACCCTGTCCCCATCCCACCCTGTCCCCATCCCACCCTGTCCTCATCCCACCCTGTCCCCATCCCACCCTGTCCTCATCCCACCCTGTCCCCATCCCACCCTGTGCCAATCCCACCCTGTGCCCATCCCACCATGTGCTCTTCCCACCCTGTCCTCATCCCACCATGTGCTCATCCCACCCTGTCCCCATCCCACCTTGTGCTCACCCCACCCTGTCCCCCTGTGCTCACCCCACCCTGTCCCCCTGTGCTCATCCCACCCTGTCCCCCTGTGCTCATCCCACCCTGTCCCCCTGTGCTCATCCCACCTTGTCCCCCTCCCACCCTGTCCCTCTGTCCTCATCCCATGAAAATGACAGGACGAGTCTGAAAAAGGAAGGGGTGCGCAAGTTTCACCAGGCCTAGGGCAGCACAAAACCTAAATACACAAGTGTGTCCTGCCTGGCTCCCTCTCCCCTCCTCCTCCCTCCCTCACAGTCCAGAGCCGCCAGTAGGAGGCCGCCCACCGGTTCCTGTAGGCTTTGTGTGCGCGTGCAGGGGGGGGGGTTGGGGGGCCTCTATGTCCATTTTGCTTGGGGCCCCCAAATTCCTTCAAACGGCCCTGAGGCTAGGCCAGCGTGAAATTGCAGCCTAAGATACAACGGTGTAAGACACTTACACCTGTCGGATCTTAGGGATATCTATGCGTAACTGATTCTATGAATCAGCCGCATAGATACGACCGGCCGATCTCTGAGATACGACGGCGTATCAGGAGATACGCTGTCGTATCTCCTATCTGAATCCGGGCCATTAACTACAGTATGTTTAATCATTATGAGTCTAGCATTAGTAAATAGGAACTAATATTATATTTACTTGTTTTAAACTTTTTTTTTAAACATTTCTTTAGTTTCTGGTCTAGTCCAAAATGATGTCATACATCCCAGGAGTCTTCATGGGCATTTTTTGTCTTTTATCTGGATGAGGGTTTTTTCTACCCATGGCTAGAAATGCTAGGGGAGTGTTTTTCAAAAGTGATTTCCCAACCAAATAAAACACAGAGACATGGATGGATGGATGTGGGCGTTTGCTTTGAATATTAAAAATGTATTAAATAGCATTTTCAGTTTGTGGTGCTCAGATACAGTTAAAGTGATGCTAACGTTTCCTTTTTAGTTAAAAATAACAATTTTCCTTTGGTTAAAGTGGAGTTCCACCCATTTTTTTATGTTTGTCTGTGCTGCATGCTCTAATCTCATAGTGTTCAGAATGGACAATTTTTATTTAATTTGTTGCTTGTAAATACCTTTATTTTGTAGTCCTTCATTACTTCCTCCTCCTTATTTGCCTAGGCTATTTGCAAGGGTTTCTGGGATAGGCATCATGTTTCCCAGTAGTCCTTGCAAACCTGACTGAAACCTATTACATTGCTTGTGCACTGAGCATGTGCGAGATATGCAAAGCTGAAATCCAGGAAGTCATACAGTCTGGCTTCATGATGCCCACACTTAAGATGGCCACGGTCTATTTCTAGATTATAAACTATTTAAATGCTGTAACAACCTAACAAAACGGACCTTAGTTTACAGACTAACTTTACTAGAATACATTAAGCTTGTGTATTACAGGGGTATTTATATTTAAAAAGTGAAATTGTGGGTGGAACTCCCCTTTAAGTTTTATCTTATGCTGTATGAAATATGGAGGTTGCCTTTGCTGACCTTCATTTGAAAATTCTGGCCAGTGAAATATAGGTGATGGCAAAACTTCTAAACAGTGGCCCGGATTCAGGTAGATTTGCCCCTTATTTGCGGAGGCGCAGGGCAGCGTTTTTGCCCTGCGCCCCCGCAAATTTACTGCGCTACCCGCGATTCACGGAGCAGTAGCTCCGTAAATTGCGTGTGCGCTGGGTAAACTTGCCCTGCGTAAGGGCGCCTAATGTAAATGATCCCGTAGGGGGTGGGAATCATTTAAATTAGGGGCGCTCCCGCGCCGAGCGTAGAGCGCATGCTCCGTCGGGAAACTTTCCCGACGTGCATTACGGCAAATGACGTCGCAAGGACGTCATTTGCTTCAAAGTGAACGTGAATGGCGTCCAGCGCCATTCACGAATCACTTACGCAAACGACGTAGATTTCAAATATCGCGACGCGGGAACGACGGGTATCCTTTAGCATTGGCTGCACGTGCTATTAGGATGTGCAACCTTGCGCGAAACCCGACGTACGCAAACTACGTAAATTGCGTACGCAGGGCTCGCGCAACGTTGTGAATCGGTGTTAGTATGCAATTTGCATACTATACACTGAGCACAATGGGAGCGCCCCCTAGCAGTCATCGCTAGAATGCAGCCTAAGATATGCGTGGCATAAGAGCCTAATGCCACGCAGATTTTGGGCTGCAGTCGGCGTTACGATGTTCCTGAATCAGGAGCATTCGTAACCCCGGGGCAAGTAAGCAATTGCGCTGTGTAACCTATGGTTACACAGGCGCAATTGCTTCTTGAATCTGGGCCATTATACTTATTCAGGGTTTTCTTAAAAAAATTAATTATGAGCTTCTTACAACGTTCATTAGAATTTGCAGCAAGTCTAACAGAGCCCACCTCATTTGCTAGCTGTAGGAGGTCCAGCATCGGCCCTTTCTTAACCAGAATTCCTTGGAACCTTGGGGTTCCTTTAGCGTTTGCTAGGGGTTCCATGAGCTGTGGCTGATTGACCTCCCATTTGATGGTGCTTGCATAATTCTGGAGCCTATGCTAAGGTCTTTTTAGCTGTCTATAATGGAGGTATTCTAACCACCATGGCAAAAGGAGAATTTTTCCCGCTGATGTCCAACAAATTGGTTGTAGAAGGGGCCTGAAATTTACTTCAAGTGGTCCTCTTGGGTAAAAAGGTTGAGTAAGGCTGATCTAGCCCTTTTCTCCTAAGCCTTAGCCCGTCATAGATGGTTTGAATCTCGGCTGGTACAGCAGGTACCGGGTGAAATTCAAACCATGTGTGGGCAGGCTGAATGTACCAAATCGATCGATCAACCTGGGTACAATCAGCCTGCCGAATTTACCTGTGATTATCAGTAGTGCTGCTATAGCCTCTAGCAATAATCACTGTCTTCACAGCCTTCACCACCCGGAATCCTGCCCCTCCCGGAAGAACTTTGTTGATGGGGGAATCGTGCAAATTTCTTTCCTGCAACCCGTGGCTGCAGAAAGAAATTTGGACTGTCTATAGCCTACATTACGGTCCATGGCACGCCTTTTTCATTCATTGTAATTAATTTCTTTCAACCATGAAGGGCCAGCATCACATCTGGGTATTACCACAGCATCCCGTTTTCAGAAAGCTATGTGCCGGCCCCTCCAACCAGCCATGATCTGCCCGCATTGCACAGGGGAGCACATAGGGTGACCACATTTCCAAACTACCATTCAGGGACACCCCCCTTTCCAAAAATCAGCTTGTGCTGTAACGAATCACAGCACAGTGATTGGACACAAGAGGCGGGATTTATGATTTGTCCAATCACAAGCATGGGCGGGATTGTGCTCCTCTAGGCATTCAGGGCAAGTACTGTCAGTGAGTAAAGCGGTGATGTGGTGGCCATTTTTTGGGCCATCAGATTGGCCCGGGGGGTGGCATTGTCAGTATCATTCCGGGACACTGTATTGTCCTGGAATGAAGGTGCCCGGGACAGACCTGCAAAATACGGGACTGTCCCGGGCAATCCGGGACACGTGGTCACCCTAGGAGCACAGGGACCTAGTGATCATGTCACTCGGTCTCAAATAAGGTAAGTAATGACAGAAAGATTTTAAACATTTAATTACTGTATTAATCGAGGGGGGGGCCACGGAATGCAAAATATAAGCAGGTTAAACTTCAGCTGTAAGGTATTTTACTCATCTGCTGCTTCCATACGCTTTATAGGTAAACTGGTAATAAAACTTGCAGAAGATTTTTAGAGGCTTTATATCAAATTATACAAGTGGCAAATGAAATCAAGTCGCATAATAAGTCATTAAGCCCAGTTTGCGGATGAAATAATAAGTACCTGGTTTCAATTAACACTACGTGGGAACGCGTGGGCCAGGAAAATCGGCGCATTTCAAAAGAAGTCTCGATAAGGTGACTCTAAAATGTACTTACACATTGATAATAAGGCTGAGGCTTTATTCTGCAGCTGGCAGACATCTGAAGAAAGACACGCTATGCGCCATTAAAGAACCAGAAAGGGACGTGTCAAAGATCAGACCAAGTGTGTAGCGTGGAATCGAGGACAGATGAAATTTGAATGTGCCGAAAAGGGAGTGTGGGGGAGAATTACAATCCCTCATTTCTACCTTTTATTTCTGGAACGCTGTGCATCAGAAATACACTGCATAGAGAGAATGCAAAGCCGCAAGGAGCCATGCCTCCGCCTGACCCCGGCAAAATACTGTACAGTGAAAGAAATATTCTCCGGAGATTTCGGCTCTCTATTTTTTTCCCATCTGTGGTTGAAATAAGAAAAGAGCATCTGCACTGTGCTCCAGAGCGGGGCTGATACCTGGCGGGTCGGATGATGTCTATAATGGGGCCCTATATAATGGACCTGTACTAACAATTAATACAGGTACACACCCACCAGATACATGTAGAAAGCAGATTTCCAAATGGATTCAAAATATAAATGTAAAAGCACAAAACATTACCAAAAATGGCCAATTTAAAGTGGCGGACAACGCTTACATATACCGTATTTATCTGGGTATAGCGCGCACCGGCGTATAGCGCACACCCCAAGTCTAGAAGGCAAATTTCAGAAAAAAAAATGAATTACTTACAGTTTGAATGCCCCTCGTCGGTGTCTTGCCCGGCGTCCATCGGCGGCCTTGTCCGGTCCGGCGTCCGTCTGCGGCCTTGGGGGTGTCCTCCCTGCTTCTCCCGCGCTGTCTCTGAGCGCCGCCACCGACATATACCGAGCGCAGTACACTCGGTGTCCTCCCCGCTTCTCCCGCGCTGTCTCTGAGCGCCGCCGCCGACATATACCGAGCGCAGTACACTCGGGTGCACTCGGCTAGGCTCAGCCACGCTCGGCTCCTCTAGCATAAAGGCTAGGAGGCGGCACACGAAAGCCTTTTCTCCTGGCTGGAGAAAGGCAGCTTTAAAAAATGCGATTTAAGCCACATGCTGCACACAGATTTCACCTCGATTGCACGCATGCACAGTGCCATAATATTAATTCATTCTGGCCATTAGAATGCGTTAATGCACAGTAGTGTTTAGGTGCATTTATGCACATTTTTTCTGCCCGAACACTCCTCTCCTGAACGTGCTAGTGATATTTATTGCGGCGATCAGCGATTTTTATCATAACTGCGACATTATGGCTCACACATCGGACACTTTTGACACCATTTTGGGACCATTGTCATTTTTACAGCGAGCAGTGCTATAAAAATGCACTGATTACTGTAAATATGACACTGGCAGTGAAGGGGTTAACCACTAGGTGGCGCTGCAGGGTTTAAGTGTTATCCTGGTGAAATAAATTACTGCAGGGGACAGTAAAATTGCATGATTTAAATTAAAAGAATACATTATTTAGAATTGTTACTGTACTGTATCAAATAAATGCATAAAAAAATGAAAAATATAGATTCCCTATACAGTAAAACCTTGGTTTGAGAGTAACTTGGTTTGAGAGCATTTTGCAAGACAATCACATTTTTTTTTTCATTTTGACTTGATATACAAGCGATGTCTTGATATACAAGCAGTGTCATGTCACAACTGAGTATAAAAGAGAAGAGAGGCGCCTCCAAGTGTAGCAATATGGTTACATTTATTGAAGGTACAACATTTAGCAACATATTGCTACACTTAGATGCGCATCTCTTCTCTTTTATACTCTAATCCCCTTGTGGAGGCTTCCATTTGTGGATGGACATTTTATGGGTACACAACCTATCACATTGCTATAATCTTTTTATATGGACTATAAACTGAAGGACTTATAAATAAATGCTTGTGGAACGAATCATTTGAGTTTTCATTATTTCTTATGGGGATGTTCGCTTTGATATACAAGTGCTTTGGATTACAAGCATGTTTCTGGAACAATCAAAGGTTTTACTGTATATGATCTTCAGTAATTTGAGTATGACCGGTCAATGTCATTATTCTTTTTTTCTTTTGATAGATAACAAATATGCCCCAGCGGTCACTCTGAATGGCTTTATCTTCATTCTGGGAGGAGCTTATGCGAGAGCCACAACCATCTATGACCCAGAAAAAGGCAACATAAAAGCTGGACCCAACATGAATCACTCCAGACAGTTCTGCAGGTGAGACAACAATACATACATACAAGTACAGCAAAGTCCTAATATGGTTGAAAAAACTAAACTTGTTACATCTTGGGGTACAAGGGAACGCTGTGACATCATCAACTATGTACTGTAAGTGCAGTGCATACAGTGTGGCTCATCTTGTTCTGCACAGTTTTTACAAGCAGTGGATCAGATCCAACTCTAATTTGCAATAACTGGACAGTGTATATATATATATATATATATATATATATATATATAATGATAATTATTATAGCCAGGATATGAGCTTGTTTCCTCGGTGATGGTTGCATCAATACATGAACATTTTGATGCAATATGTACCTGTGCATAGGTATCTGCATGCTTTTTAAGTATCTTTCTTGACCAATGTGAAACGTACACAATTTTTGTGTTACTATAGATACTTATAGTGGCTTGAAAAAGTATTCATACCTCTTTAAATTTCCAAATTGTGTCATGTTACAACCAGACACTACCACTCAACATGTTTCGCTTTTTTGGAGCTTCTTCAGAATCTCCTGAAGAATCTCCAAAAAGCGAAACATGTTGAGTAACTGTGTCAACGCTTCTGAGAAGGCTGTCCACAAGGTTTAGGAGTGTGTCTATGGAAATGTTTGACCATTCTTCCAGAAGCACATTTGTGAGGTCAGGCACTGATGTTGGACAAAAAGGCCTGGCTCGTAGTCTCCGCTCTAATTCATCCCAAAGGTGTTCTATTGGGTTGGGCGCAGGCCAGTCAAGTTCCTCCATCCCAAACTCGCTCATCCATGTCTTTATGGACCTTGCTTTTTTCAACGGTGCGCCATCATGTTGAAACAGGAAGGGGCCAACCCAAACTATTCCCACAAAGTTGGGACCATGAAATTGTCCGAAAAAATCTTGGTGTGCAGACGCTTTAAGATTTCCCTTCACTGGAACTAAGGGGCCAAGCCCAACCCCTGAAAAACAACCCCACACCATAATCCCCCTTCCACCAAATGATTTGGACCAGTGCACAAAGCAAGGTCCATAAAGAAATGGATGAGCAAGTTTGGGGTGGGGGAACTTGACTGGCCTGTAGTTCTCATAGAACTACCATAGCACTGTGAGCACTTTGGTAGTTCAATTATTATTCCTGTCAGAGTGTATCAGCTTGCCCGTACGAGGTACGAGCCAGCAGATACACTGCAGATCTGCAGGAAACCTGCATGGCAGAAGCAATCTGCTGATCACTGGTGCAATGCTTTACAGACTCCTGCAACAAAAAATAAATGCACATTTTTAAATGTACATTTATTTATTTATTATTCAAAAGGCAAACTTTTTCTTTAACATCCATGCCTATTGGTATATACTGATGAAAGGTGTTTACCGTAATATCTCTATTTGCAGACTTGCAAATATTTCTGTTTATGTATTTGTATACACATGCCTGGAGTCTGATTGGTTGCCGTTGACAACACAGACAATTTCTCTTCCCCTGGTTTACATTCATGTTGCCCATTTCCTGGTCCTGGAAGCCAGTGATGGCCATCAATCTGAGTGAGTGGCAGGCTCCATCTGCTGCTGTGCCGCTCGGTGCCAGCTGCCTGTGAATTCACAGCTGTTATCCAGATAATTTACAAGACAGTGTTTTCTCTAAATATTTATCAAATCATCCTCATCTACTAAATGGAGAGGCAGCCGGATAAGCGGGAGAAGTTTGGTCTCCTGGCGGGATTAGCTTTCACATATGAATGTGTGATGCCGAGGAGAGTTGAGCCTTGCCGGATGACAGGTGCCCCCCCTCCATCCACTATTACCCGTACTGCTCAGCACCACATTGTAAATGATCATCTATACTGTGCGCTGCTACATCTACCCATCATGCATTGCTGAGACCAGATTGACAGCCCAATTTATCTTCAACATGAAACACTCGTTAGCATCTATTGGGGTCCCAAAAGCCCAGAACTGCATAGAATTTTCCAACTTGTGCAATGCAAGAACAACAGAGGATCAGATGCCAGACAGCAGCTGAGCAAATACCAGAGCAGCACAGCCCACGTCATACCAAGTCTACCCAACATCCCCAACTTTATTCCAGATCGATCTATCTATCTATCTATCTAAATTTCTTAATTATTATCTATCTATTTATCATTTTCTTATCTATCCAGGACCATTCCTCACTGTCAGGGGCAGGCGAACCTTAGTAATCCTTTAGGTTACTGGCCGCTTCCTGTATATGGATTCATCAGGTAGTGTGCGGGTATTCCGTCACGTCCTCGATGCCGCAATGTCTCCTGGGAGCTTTTGTCATTGTTCCCAGGAGACATTGCAGGTTTAGTAATTAAGCATATGAGAGTATCATTTTATTTTTTTTGGTGGGGGAGTGGATCTTGGGTGGGAGTTTCCACACTTTTTTCCCCAGGACTTGACCCCTGTCCAGGCCATTCACAGAAATGTTGCTAAGACAGATTATAACATTACTAAAGCCAGACAGAGGAGGGCCACATTGTTTTAACTTGGGACACAACTGGGGACATTCAATATTGAGTTGGCCCACCCTTTGCAGCTATAACAGTGTCAACGCTTCTGGGAAGGTTGTCCACAAGGTTTTTGAGTGTGGCTATGGGAATGTTTGACCATTCTTCCAGAAGCGAATTTGTGAGGTCAGGCACTGATTCATTTCAAAGGTGTTCTGTCGGGTTGATCAGACCAGACCAGTGCAGACCAGACAAGTTCCTCCACTCCAAACCCCCTCATCCATGTCTTTATGGATGTTGCTTTGTGCACTGGTGCGCAGTCATGTTTGAACAGGAAAGGGACATCCCCAAACTGCTCCCACAAAGTTGGGAGCATGAAATTGTCCAAAATGTCTTGGTATGCTGACACCTTAAGAGTTGCCTTCACTGGAACTAAGGGGCCAAGCCCAACTATTTGAAAACAACAACACACCATATTCCCCCCTCCACCAAATGATTTGGACCAGTACACAAAGCAAGGTCCATAAAGACATAGATGAGCGAGTTTGCGGTAAAGGAACTTGACTGGCCTGCACAGAGTCCTGGCATCAATCAGATAGAACACCTTTGGGATGAATTAGAGTTGAGACTGTGAGCCAGGTCTTTTCGTCCAACATCAGTGCCTGACCTCACAAATGCGGTTCTGGAAGAATGGTCAAACATTCCCATAGACACACTCCTAAACCTTGTGGACAGCCTTCCCAGAAAAGTTCAAGCTGTTATAGCTGCAAAGTATGGGCCACCTCAATATTGAACCCTACGCTACGGACTAATGCCTCGTACACACGATCGGAATTTCCGATGGAAAAAGTCAGACGGAATTTTTTCATCAGACATTCCGACCGCGTGTATGCCCCATCAGACTTTTTCCGTCGGAAATTCCGACCGAGTTAGAAAGAGAACAAGAAACTCCGTTCGTCTGTATGGAACTCCGACGGAGAAAAACTGTGCATGCTCGGAAACAATTCGACGCATGCTCGGAAGAATTGAACTTCATTTTTCTATGCTCGTCGTAGTGTTTTGATGGTCGGAATTTGGTGTGTCCGTGTGTATGCAAGACAGCTTGAACGGAATTCCGTCGGAAAAACCCGTCAGAGTTTATTCCGATGGAAACTCTGATCGTGTGTACAGGGCATAAGACTGGGATGCTTTTAAAGTTCAAGGCAGGAGTCCTAATACTTTTCACAATATATTGTATTTATCTATCTGACTTTGCAACAGATTCACAAATATTGATTCCATAAAAAAAACTGTATACAGATATACTGACAAATAATCGTTGGGTTTACATATATTGTAATGTGTTCCAGTCCTACTGGCAGTTCATGTAACTGGTCCTCTTAGAAATTGTCACCTCTCACTCCATCTTCTTGTCCTGTGTTTACAGCGCCGTGGTCCTGGAAGGGAAGATCTATGCTACAGGTGGAATAGTCAGCAGCGAGGGTCCTGCGCTCGCAAACATGGAATACTACGACCCCAAATCCAACACTTGGACTTTATTATCCAACATGCCTTGCCCTCTCTTCCGCCACGGATGTGTAGTCATCAAGAAATACATTCAAAGTGGTTGACAAAACAAAACAAACACAGATGGAACTGTCTCCTTAGCCGAAGATGTTTTACTACATGTACAATTTTTTTTTCTGTTTTCTGATTTTTACCGTTTCAATGGCATTTGTGCCAAATGTGAAGCCGGTAATCAATTTTTTTTTCTGCTTCAACTGCATTTTTTGGGTTATTTACAAGTATGATAAAGGACATTTTTGTTTTCATTTTCTCTGCAGGTTTTGAATACAATCTACATTGAATGTAGAATATCACCTACTCCTCTGGGTGATGCTGGAGCATTGGGCTCCATACTATGTACTATATTGTAAGTTACTAAGGCTGACGTGTCACTAGGCGGCATAGTGGAACACGTGGACACCTTAGGTGCAATAGATTCCCATATTTTTTACATGGGTTCAGTGAAATAGGGTTTGGGAAGGGCGGATGTGTATTTTACTAATAGACGTGAGGATGGGATTTTGTTTTTTGTTTTTTTCAGATGACTGTTTGGTATAGTACTGCTAAGCATCTCATTCTTGGGAAAGAGGGCGTTTGTTTTTTTGTTTTGGTTTTTTAATGGCTTTTGCTCTATCTTACCCATATATAGCATTAGCCAGGCAGGAGGAAATGAAACAGTTTGTCAGAACACGCAATCTTATTTTTTAATACAATTATACATTTGGGCCTATTAAAAAAAAACTTGCAAGGGGCAGAGGAAAGTACCCCATAGCACCCAATCAGTACCCAAAGCAACCAATCATATTGCATCTTGTGCTTTCAGTAACAAAACTTCAGATTGGTTGCTTTGGGTTATTGTGTTTTGCTCCTTGCAGAGGTTACTGAATAAGCGTGATTAGCTGTACCCATCGGCAACCGGTCATGTGAAGAGTCTGAATACAACTGCTTTACCCATTCTAAAGGTCAAAACTAGTGCATACTATGGGCATACTATCAGTTTGTACAAGACATCTGCTTTCAAAGTTATTGGTAGTCCAACAAGCAAATTTTTTTTGGTTTTCTTGGGGTTTATTATGTTGGCTCCCAGTATGCTTTGCAAGGTGGCTCATAGCAGAAAGAGAACACAAAGCATTGTGTGAAATTTAGGAGGTCACTGTATTGAGTGTGCCCGGACAGACATTTTTGATGGCTGGTAAACAGTACTTTTAATTTGCCAAGAACTGTTAAAGAGTTGGTTCACCTTTACCAAAAATCTGCCTATGGAGGTAAGTAGCACCCATAGATAAAAACAAGCTGTGAAACTTTGACTAAAGGTAAATAACACCCTTGCTATAGGTGTATGCCATTATTGTGCCTTATTAAGGCTTGCCAAAAAACTTCCAGAGATGGCATTATCCCATCCTGCCTTGCTGCTAGCACATTGCTAAAACACACCTAGCAGCTACTTCTCATCCCCACCATCACAGAAGTGATCTCTCAAGACCCTGTATACCTCTAACATTATCTTTACCATCACAGCATCATTGACCTCAAAGCTCCTGCGACAGGAGAAAAAGAGCGAATACAAGGGGGGTTTGAATGTGCTGGGAGTGTCTTAGCAACGTCCGATCAACAAGGCAAGACAGGATGATGCCATTTCTTGTTTTTTTTACCTAGGCTTTGGAAGGTGCGTAAACTGGCCTACACCTAAAGCAAGGGCATTATTTAACTTTAGTCAAAGCTGCACAGATTGTTTTTATCTACAGGCACCCCTTACCTGCATTTTTTGGTAAAGGTGAATTAACCCTTGAAACAATCACAGCTATGTAGAAATAACAGCTTCTGCTTGCTTTCTTCTACAAACAGACATTTTATATGCAGCATGAAGACAAACGTTTTACCTCATTTATTTTAAATGTTCCCCATAGATAAAGACAACAAACAGTAACTTTTATAGGACTGTTAACTTGGAACGGTATTGAGATGTTAAAACAAAACTGTTGGTTCAAATGGGGAAAATAAGGTAAAAACGGATAAATATATTTTCTGACACTGCTAGTTAAAATGGGCAGAAATCGATCTTTATTTGCTATTATGTAAAATCAGGTTGAGAGTGGAAGAGTGAGCATTGTGCACCAATCAGATTCTCCGACACTGCAGAGTGCTGTCATCCTAAGATGTCAGGTGGAGGATGTTAAAGCTGGAGGAGTGACACTGATAATGGCAGTATAGCTGTAGGCTTTAGCTATATAGCATGGTAGAGCAGTTTGTAGCAGTGACATCATGCTCCTAAATACAGTACATCCATCAGTATCTGTATATCTAGAGGCAGCTCCCATCAGAAATGCCTTTGTTAATCTCTATCACTATGTAGAGATCTATTGATGTCTAAAAAAAATGTATTGACCTTGCTATCAGGACCATATGTCCAGCTGAAATAACATTATTACTTAATAATTCCTATGTTTAACCTTTCAGATATGTGGATATGGTACAATAATTTCAGACCACTTAAAAGTATAACAATAAAAGGAATTTACTTAGCTTGGTTTAAAGATGTATTACAGATGATGACAAATAGATAAATACAGCATTCAATCCAGGGGAGTCACAATTCCATTAGAATGGAAATACCTGGCGGTGATAGTCGTTAATTCAGAATATTCTTCTTGAGTCCTGGATCCAACTCAAATAGCCCTTTGTCTTCCAGATATATATATATATATATATATATATATATATATATATATATATATATATATATATATATATATATATATATATATATATATATATATATATATATATATATAATCAGTCCCAAAAAGAGTTAAACCCAGTTTAACCCACATTCCCAACTACTCACAAAATAATGGAATCAGCAGCTTCCCACAAAACAATAGATCAGATGTCTCAGTACTTCTACACAAACATGATTGATAACATAAAACTATTACTAAGTTTCTTGTATATCAATAACTATTGCAAACCTACACTACACCAGCCAACAACATGGCTTCCTCCATTGCAACTACCTGTAGCATTTTCTTGCAGTTATGGATGGATTCCTGTAAATTACCTACATGATTCTTTCATCTGTCAGGGGTTCCCGCTTCAGATTCTCCCTTTCAGAAATGTTATCTAGGGTTCCCCCTGCCATTTGCTCTCATGGCCATCACAAGCCTAGTCTAGGTCCTTCTGCATTCTCTGGTTCGTACTAATGAATAGTCAAAGACATAGATCTCACAAACAGAGACATCAAGACAAATTAAAAAAACAGAGGGTGTTCCACCTTTCAGGGTCCACCCAGAACTGCAGTTGGCTAACCCATAAAGCCACTCAAACATATCTTCATACTTTGATAGTTGGCTATGTTGTATTCATACAAACCAAATAAGTCATCAAAATCTAATTTATAGAACGTTATGTGCATCTTTAGTTGGCTGTTATGACAAACTGTTTCCCTTTCTTAATAGAACATGTATTTAAATCATCAATTAATGGTTAGACCACATACAGTATAAATATTAGTCTTCCTGCAGATCTTAATGAAATTGAATTTTCTGCTACTACTAGTAAAATATCATCAAAAGACACATATATATATATATATATATTAATTTTGTAATTACATATATGAAGGTTAGATTTTGGAGGCTATACCAGCTAGCTATTTTATCAACAACTATAAAAGAAAAATATGCCACCAGCTCATCAAACAGAATATACAAATATGTATATTTGTTTTCTATACCTCTTTAATCAAAGTTACCAGTAAAAAGAACAATATCTCATGCTACGTTCATTATCATTGTACAATTCTACCTGCCATCTACAGATACCATTCGCTGATGATTAGGTTATATCCGATCAGAGGTGGACATGAAAATACTGCATCTGTTAGTGAATGCAATCATTGTACAACCACTTCTAGGTTGTTCTCTGCACAGTCAGACCTCTAGAAATGGCTTATGTGGCCATACCTGTGTCAGCTAAAAACATGATCCACTGACCTACCAACAAAGGTCTATAAAGCGAAATTCAAAAATAGATACTGTTTTACCTTGAGGAGCTAGTACACATGGGCACCAGATGCCAACATGCTCATGTACAAGTTGATATGAAGTGAACAAATTGCACAAATCAGGTGTACCTTGATTCTTAGGCCGCGTACACACGATCAGTCCATCCGATGAGAACGGTCCGAAGGACCGTTCTCATCGGTTAACCGATGAAGCTGACTGATGGTCTGATGTGATTACACACCATAGGTTAAATAACTGATCGTGTCAGAACGCGGTGACGTAAAACACAACGACGTGCTGAAAAAAATGAAGTTCAATGCTTCCAAGCATGCGTCGACTTGATTCTGAGCATGCGCAGGTTTTTAACCGATGCTTTTGCATACTAACGATCGGTTTTGACCTATCGGTTAGGCGTCCATCGGTTCAATTTTAAAGCAAGTTCTAATTTTTTGGACCGAAGGTTAACTGACCGATGGGGCCCACAAACGATCGGTTTTGACCGATGAAAACGGTCCTTCAGTCCGTTTTTTCATCGGTTTTGACCAATCGTGTGTACGCAGCCTTATAGGTGAATAACAAAATGTCATAATTATTTGGATTCAGATTGGTACCATTTGGGAAGAATTCTTAGGGTCCTGTATAAGAATGTACAATGAATAACCCTTGCAGAAGTGCCCCAGCTACTAATGAGCTTCATCTAATAAGGAAGGCATCAGACTCCATACAGAGTGTTCATGTACTCTGTTAACACCATTCATGGGTTTGTGTGATGGGCTTAAAGACTGAAGGTCAAAGTCATTCTTAGTTCTGCAGTTTCATTGAGAACCTGCACAGCCAGTCAGCCACTAATGGTTCACAGCAAAAGGCAGCTTTTCTCTCTTAGTTGTACAGCCTGCCCTTATATGTGGTATTCAAGGTAATTACTGTCACAGAGCGGTGAAGTGCTTAAGAGGTCACAATATCCTGGATTTAGATAACTTTTAAAAATACATTTTAGTCCGTTTTTCTGTTTTAGATAGGGCATGGAAGAGTTAGAACCTTTGTCAGGGTTGTATTGTTGTCTGGAAGGCTTCCCTTAACTTCCTGTATTTGTGACAGGTAGTCACTGCAACAGGAAGTGAAGGGGAACCTGACAGATTCTACGTCTTCCCAGTTTTTCAGAACTAAAAAAAAAGTTAAATTACATTCTTTTATATAGGATTTGCTACTAACACATAAGAATCAAGGAGGGTATTCTCCACCACTATTCAAAAAGCTAATTGCATATCTCTACCCATGTCTATTAAAGTGGACCTCTGGCCGACCCCCCGGCCTATTTTTTTTTTGGGCAGTATCTGCAAATTTCAGATATTCACCCATCCAATGGATCCAGCCTTCTCCTGCTGAGATCCTTTCATGCCGTGCCACCACTTAGTCCTGCAACGCCATGTTCTCTGACATTAACAAAAGGCAGGCTGGCTCTTCCGGGTTCAGTGGGTTGGCCTCTCGATGATGCACTGGTAGGCCCACCCCCCTTCTCCTTTCCTTGACTAAAAGGGTATGCCTATTGGGATAAGTGACATATATATCTCGGGATGCACAGTGGGCAGTGTATGCATCATCCCCATAAGGTAAAAAAAAAACAGTGCAATACTTCTGCAGGATGGGAGGAAGAGTGGAATAGAAGGAACCTGTGGGAAAGGGTGAAGGTCCGCTTTAAGCATTATTTTTTTGCCTTTTTGAACAATAATCAACCCTATACAGCAGCAGGATCGTTTTTGTTTCTATTTGGTCACTGGACATCCAGACACCACTGCCATTCATTGACTGTTCAAGTGTCTATGAGCACCTATGAGCTCACCGCTGCTGCAAACACACCAAATTGGCTACTTTCAACAGCTGAGGACTGTATGGGGTGGGAGGAACTGAGAACAATGTCTGTCTTTTCAATTATAACCAGCAATACCACTGCATGAGGGTATTTTATTAATTCCTAAAAGTTCTGCAAAGTTTAAAAGTTATTTTTCTGTGCCAATGCTATCTTTTGTACTATTCATCTAACTTATTAAAGTGGACCTAAACATTGTCTACGCTAGCACCAGTAACTGTGGGAATCTCCAGATCTATTCCTTTGTCTCTGCAGAGCCCCTTTAAATTGTAGGCCTTGCCTTATGCATAAGTCAGTATTTAGCACCTTCTGGGGCTAAGACTGACCCCTCAGCTTAATAAATAGTCCAGTGTTAGAACCTCAGAGGTCAGCAGGAGTTATGACATTGAACTTTTAAATAGCAGGGGCAGGGGTTATCATTAGGAGGGTACTGTATACAGTCTAGGTTTGAAATCCAAATCAATAAAGAAAAGGCCTTAGGTACTTAAGCGGTTTTGTTAGCTTAGACACATATAGCCAGATTCAGTAACACTTACGACGGCGTATCAGTAGATACGCCATCGTAAGTCCGAATCCACGCCATCGTATCTTTAAGCGTATTCTCAAACTGAGATACGCTTAAATGTTGCTAAGATACGACGGCATAGGAGACTTACGCCGGTCGTATCTTAGCAACATTTAAGCGTATCTCAGTTTGAGAATACACTTAAAGATACGATGGTGCGGATTCGGACTTACGATGGCGTATCTACTGCATATTTACGCTGGCCGCTAGGGGCGTGTACGCTGATTTACGCCTAGAATATGTAAATGAGCAAGATACGCCTATTCAAGAACGTACTTGCGCCCGATACGCTGTTTACGTAAGGCGTTTTTCAGGCATAAAGATAAACCACCAAAAAGATGGCGCAGCCAATGTTAAGTATGGACGTCGGAACAGCCGTTGAATTTCACGTCGTTTACGAAAGCATTGACTATTTGCGACGTGATTTTGAGCATGCGCACTGAGATACGTCCACGGACGGCGAATGCGCCGTTCGTTAGGCGCGTCATTTACGTGGGGTCATGATTCATTAACATACAACACGCCCCCTACCTGCCTATTTTGAATTAGGCGGGGTTACGCCGGGCCATTTGTGCTACGCCAACGTAACTTAGGAGGCAAGTGCTTTGTGAATACAGTACTTGCCTCACTAAGTTACGTTGGCGTAGTGCAAATGGGATGCGCTACGCTGGCATAAAGATACGCCGCCGTACGTGAATCTAGCTAATAGTCATTACTTGACAGGTTCACCTTAAGGCCTACCATACAGTCAACCTGTGATTTGTTACCTAGGCTCCCAAGTCAGAAACTTGTACAGATATATACTGATAGCTGCAACAGTTATTGCAGGAGACAAAGTTTGTGAATGTTGCTTCTTTAAAAAAAAACTCTCACTGTTAAAGAGAAACTGACTGCTACATTATGCCTAGGCACTATGTAGCTGAAATGTGATTAAAATAAAAAAAAACATTATTTTAGGTCTTGGTCCAAAAAAAGAGCTTAGCTGGTGATGTTTTTAAAACACTACTTTAGGCCATATTCACATATATACCACAATGCAAATGAACACATGGATCTATGCGTGTTGTACTGTGGTTCAATTCATTTTAAATTGCACCTGAACGCAAACGCACAGCGCACCACAAATAGCGTACGCCGCTCTGTGCATTGTGGTGGCCAGTGTTTGAAAAAAATGGTACAGGTGTGTTATTTTGTACATTGCAAAGTATTGACAGCTCCTTTAAAACGAGTGAGCTGCGTTAATTCAGTGCAAGCTGATGCATAAAATAACGCCACATTGTGAATGGGCCTTAATGTTGGACTTTAGCGTGGTGGTAGCAAGCTCCTTCTTACTTCTTTGCCAAAAGTATAATATATTACTACTTGGTTTTTGCGTTTTTACTTTTCTATAAACGACGCTAAACATTTACATTGACACTTGAAGGAGTAAAACCTGCTAAAACTATAACCTTGTATTATTTTGCCATATCTTTAAGAAAATATTTAAAAATTATTTTATTATTTAATTTCGATATTATTTGTTGCCGATGCCGAATCCACTATCCTCACAATAATGTCCAATTTAATATATTATTTTGTATTAATAGTTATTTTTACTTCTGTAAGTCTGTTGACGTAATTTACCGCTTTGGTTCCAATATCAATGATGTCCCAGATTATGTTACAAAGGATATGAATACATTTAATTCAATTCTATTTTGCCACAAAACACATTGGATGCAGTTTTTATTTTAAACATTTTCAGTTATTTAGATGATGTATTTTGTTCATTATAACATACAGTAATATATTTTGAATAATTTTAGCTCTATGATAGCTTCCTCCATTACGTGCAATAAGAGCGTTTGAATTTGTAGTCGCTTTTAAATATACTAATAATGGAGCAAAAACATTCTTATTTCCAAAATAATCTTGTTATTGATAATATCCTCATGACATAAATTTGTTTGTATGGAATGCAAAACTTTCTTTGTGAATTCCGCTAGGCTAGCTTGTTTTCAGTGACCTTCCAATGAAATCACTGGGTTCAGATAGGATATAATAACTGACAGTCTAGTTGCAGTTTACCATCACATAAAGTACACCTGCCAGTGACATAAACGGTGGAGCAGCCATTTTGTAAGCTGATTAAGAAAAATGAATATTAATATCACTGTAAATTAAAAAGATGAATATTTATATATATAAAATTTGTAGTAGCTGGCAGAATGAGATACAGCAAAGTATCTAGAACATCAATTCTTAACTAGATGTTCCTCCAGAGGTTGGAGGGGTTCCTTAAGCAATAGCTGCATAGGTTCGGGGACCAACCCTACTTGGTGGAGCCAGCTGCAGGACATCAATTTACTTCTTAGCTGTGTGTAAAGGCAACACTCTGACCGCCACTATAGGGGGGGGGGGGGCATTCTTCCCACTGTTCTATATTATAAGGGGCATTTTTCCAGACTAACCCCCAATGAATTGGTTTTAGCAGAGAATTTGTTTTTTCCATGGAAACTAAAAATTATTTCAAGGTTTCCCCTTGCGTAAAGAGGTTAAGAAAGGGTCTAGAGCTCTGATGCACAACCTGTGGACATTTATGGTTGCCGTATGTCCCCTGGACCCCAGAAGCCTATAGTGGCAGCATTTCTTTACTACGGAGCTATGATAGCATTGACCTATAACAATTTAAATTGCAATGTCTCCATTCTCTTCACTGTCTCCTTCAGTATGTTTCCAACCACTGCTATAGCATGTCCACAGTCTTTGGCCAACTCCTCTTGTAAGTCTGTACTTTTTGATTGCTCATTTACTAAAGGGGGTGATAAAAATAATCAGTTGAGCACACTGCCACAGTTGCAAGCCAGCACGGCAAAACCTATACAGTAGGTTGTGTTTGGTAGGCAGTACCGGCGCCTAATGTGATTCATTTACATGGATGCCAAATGCTTGGCTCATGGTCATGGCACAGTATTTCAATAGAAAGTCCCTTTTTGGATCAAGGGGAAAAAAGGGGCATTCAGGAGGCAGAAGTTTCACCTTGTTAATGCCTGGCAGCCCCCTTCTGAAAAGAGTTTTACTGTGGTTTGCTTTGCAGAGGATGCTGCCCTCATGTATATGAGCCCTGTCAGACTTTTGTTGGGTTGCATATACTGCATGATACATATGGCCCCAGCCCCTCAAGGGCTGCAGTTGACCTACACCTTCTATGTTGACAGCCTCTGCTCTAAAAGGAATCGCACTATTGTGTTCTTCTACCAAGTTACACATGGAAAACATGAATTCGATGCACCACAAAGGAGGTAAGTAAATCATACCCGTTGTTCTTATTTCTGCTGAAGATGCAGACAAATTTCCGTCTACATGACCTTGTGGCCTTATTACATTTTTATACCTATTACCAGTAAGATACAAGGTTGCTATAGTGATGCAATAATAACACGTCGGAGTGTTGCCATGATTCAGAATAAAGGAGTAAAGTTGCCAATGTCCGAGGGAGACCGGCGTCCTCCCTCCCCTCCTTCTCAGCCTTTCCTCATCATCCCTGCTTTGTAAAAGCCATTTTAGTGCTTGGAAGCTTGTTAAGCAGTGGGAAGGCTGTTTGATAATCTCTGCCAACTTCTTCCACCGCTGATGTGTGAAGCCGCACTTGCAAAACACAATATTAAAGGGGAAGCACGGTGTATGTTCAAAGAGTACATTATTTGAGTGATTATTGTCTTGTTTACCTTAAAGGTATTTTTCAATATGACTTTCATATTTTTACAAACTTGCAATTTTTTTATTATTGCATTACCGTGCATAATTCTCTGCTTTCCTTACAAGAGCTGCTGCTGTGATATCAGATACACAGGAAGTGCATAATTTTCCCCAGGTTGCCACCAATAACAGGAGCTGGTTCCCTAGACTTGTCAGCCACTAGGCCAGTCTCTGTAACAACTCCAAAAAAGAGTGGAGATGCGCTAATGCCGCGTACATACGATCGGTCAATCTGATGAGAACGGTCTGATGGACCGTTTTCATCGGACCAAACCGATCGTGTGTGGGCCCCATCGGTTATTTATCCATCGGTTAAAAAATGTTAAACTTGTTTTAAAATTAACCGATGGATACCTAACCTAAAAAAAACGATCGTTTGTAGGCATGTCCATCGGTTAAAAATCCATGCATGCTCAGAATCAAGTCGACGCATGCTTGGAAGCATTGAACTTCGTTTTTTCAGCACGTCGTTGTGTTTTACGTCACCGCGTTCTGACACGATCGTTTTTTTTAACTGATGGTGTGTAGGCACGACTGACCATCAGTCAGCGTCATCGGTTAACTGATGGAAAAATCCATCAGACCGTTCTCATCGGATTGACCAATCGTGTGTACAGGGCATTACTGTATTAAAAGTCTCGAAAGCTATTATTGGTCAATTCAACTGACAGGTCCATCTATCCGAGGTGCAAGCAACTAACGCGTTTCACTTCAAGCCTATTCATAAGGTATGAGTAATCAATGTTTTTGAAGTTTTTAATTTGGTACTGTTAGGCCTCGTACACACCATAGGTTAAACAGAGGACAACGGTCTGATGGGCCGTTTTCATTGGTCTAAACCGATCGTGTGTGGGCCTCATTGGCTTTTTTTTAACCAATGGTTAAATAACCTACTTGCTTTAAATTTAACCGATAGTAGACACAACCATCGGTTAAAAATCCACGCATGCTCAGAATCAAGTCGACACATGCTTGAAAGCATTGAAATTCGTTGTTTTTTTCAGCACGTCGTTGTGTTTTACATCACCGCGTTCTGATATGATCGTTTTTTTAACCGATGGTGTGTAGGCGCGACGGACCATCAGTCAGCTTCATCGGTTAACTGATGAAAACGGTCCATCAGATCGTTCTCATCGGATGGACTGATCGTGTGTACAGGGCTTAAGAGGTTCACTTTTCATTTTTCGAGTTGTTTCAGAGATTGTTATTAATAAGTATCATAGATTACAAAGAGAGAAGCTATAAGGCACAACCATTGTGTTTTTACATATAGAAGCCTGTAATAAGCAAATCTAACCACCCAATATACATACATAATTACACCCTATATATAGAGAGAAGGCTTTTAGTGCATTACATATATTGATTAAATAAAATAATTTTCTCTTTTATATATTTATATAAAAGCATTGAGAAGAATCAGCATTCTCTTTAACTTCGCAGCGATTATAAATTCTCATTGGATGTTCCATGCAGCTAATATAAAGAATACATTTGCAGAACATTAAATAAAAATTCAACTTGTAAGAAACTATTCAAATGATAAAAGTATCAAGCTGCTAGTCTATTTATCACTTTACCACGCAAGATCTACACGTTTGTCTAATTGGATTCAATTGGAAAAAATGTGTGATCCTTGGGTGAAGGTTCCGTGCAAACATTTATAAATAGACTTCTAAGTGTCCAGCTGAAAAAATAATAATAGCAGTTCCTGGCTTTTCTCATTTAGAATGTCCAGCATAATTACTGGAAGAACCATTGAGATTGTTCTCACCAGCAATATATGAACATCTAGCTAAAAATTGTTCACACACAGAGCTGTTTATCTGAGATGTCTTCCTGGCTGTAAAGTAATTAGCAGCAGCTTGTTTTTTTGTTTAGTTTTTTGTTGAAAAACACTTTATGCACAATTTAATGTCATTATTTATCTATACACTACCCAAATGTGCTCATAATAAAATACAGATGGTATCTCCTCGCTGGCGCAACTTTGGATAGAGATAAGCTGAGATATACATTTTGGGGTTTATTTGAAAAACATTTGTTGGATGCACGTAACACACATTTGTGCAGGTTGGATGAGTAATTACAGTATTTCCTGCAATAGGTCAAAACCTATGATCATCAGCGCCATCTAATGACCAAAATGTGATATATTTTCTTTTGGAAACCTTTACTGCGTTCTGGCCACTAGATGGAGCTGACAATCATATTTATGAATCTGTTACAGATCATTAGGGGATAATTCTTCCAGTGTGCATGAATGTGTGTGACTTTCATCCAATAAATATTTTTTCAAATTGACCTAAAAGTGTTTGTAAGTGACATGTAACTAATAAATAGCTTTTATCTTTATGTCCCTTAACTATTAATGCTCTATAGCCCCTCCACTGTTGACTTCCGATCCTTGTTGAATCTAGTAGGGTACCAGATATTATCTATGATGGCTGCTTGAGCATATTCGTTCAGAGAAATCTGTGTTTAAATCTGTGTAGATGTTGCAATCTAATTGTGCAATATCATTTTGGTCTACCAACAACTATACCATGCAAAGGTCTAAATTAGGGGTGCCCAACCAGTGGCCCGGGGGCCACATGTGGCCCACGGAGCTCTCTGATGTGGCCCCCGACCTCCTGCTCTGGAATGGAATAGAATAGAATAGAATACTGTTATTAAAGGTACGTTTATTACTAAAATCACAGTGTATATATGGGCATATGTGTTCTGCAGTGGTTACTGGGCTGCTTTCAACTGATCCACAGGTGCACCACACCTACAGGATATAATAGAAGTCTATTGCAAAGTGAAGCTAACCTGTAGCAAAGCAAAACAGTGCATCAGTGTGAAAGCAGCCTTAGGCCCCTTTCACATGATCCATTCGACCCGATCTCACCCTCTATTCACCTCTAAGGAGTGGCAGATGTAAAGGGACTTGTGTCCGTTTACAAACACCTACGTCCAATCTGATCCACAAAAAAAAAAAAGAGTTCAGTGGGCTCTATAGAGTGGGCTGCCATCCACCCGCTCCGCTCATTGTAGCCCCCGACCAGTTACCAAGTCGCTTAAGTGGCCCCCGCTCTTCAAAGGGTTGGGCACCCCTGGTCTAAATGAATGAATATAAATTGAAGGTGTTGTTTAGGTTGGCCTTCATAACGAGCTTTGGTAACTCTAAAGGAGATTGTAAAGTTTAGAGTACAGATTGCATTGTTAAGGTATTTTCCACCCCGCAGGAAGGGAGCAGATTTGGCACATTGCTTTCCACTACAGTTAGATGGCTCTAATAAAGCAGTGAGGATGAGAAGGAATCGGGGACAATGCAAAAATCATGGCATCTTACTGGAAACATTCAAATAAAAATAGATTTTTTATTACATAAGTAAAGGTTTTACTAGTTGAACAGCTAATGTCATGGAAGGAGCTATGTGGGGCACACATTCAGTCCAAACTCTGACTACAATCTTCCTATAGCATATAAGGCAATGCTCAAGTTTGAGAAGCAGTTTCTGAATCCAAAACTTGGGGAATACAATCTAACGGCTCGATCCCGCCATGTGCAGTGAGCTGCTCTAATCTGCACAGACCAACCACAAAAGGATTGTGTTCTGTGTATCCTGTTTAAACCACAATGCTGCATTAAGATGGGATGTGAACCGCACCCATCGCAGCTCCTCAGTGGTGCATATAGACAGATGAAATGTCAATTTGTGACATTTCAATGAAGTAAAAGAAAACAAGAGAAAAAAAAAGGCAAAGGAACACCCTTTAGTGCTACTACACATCAAATACCAGCCTGCACTCCAAAATTACCTAATTTAGTGCACGGCTGATGTGAGCAAGCCCTAAGACAACACTGTTGACTGTGGTTGTCCTCTCAGTAAATCAATGAAATTAAGCCTCTCTTCAGTGGTTATGGGCATCAAGAACCAATAAAAATAACTTCTCTAAATTACAGCCCCCTTTACTTTTTAGATTTAAAAAAAGAATCCAGAGACAGATAAGGCAGCAATTGTGTGTATTCTATTTTTATGTACTAAAAAAAATACGATTTCTTTAAAGAAAAACCCTAAGCCACACTTATTAAAATTAGTCATGATATCATATATTTTTATAAATTCTTTATTTAAAGAAAACAACGGTACAAAAGATGTGACAGTATATGGCATCACATTGTAATCTCACAGGAGTCATACATTTATCCCATATAGATCAGGGGGGTTACATACATTTCGCATTTTTTAGAAACTTTTAATCAAATGGGAATGGAGCCCCAATCTATATGCATAGGATGTCATTGTCATAGATTCTTACTACCTTTCACGATATCGCCCAAGGTGTATAATAATATGCTATGGCAATTTACACATGGACTTGAAGAAGGAAATTAAGGACTTGTCTGGTAGGAAGGATTTATCATGAGGGCTCTGACAGAACCAGGAGCCCACATTATACTTCAAGCACCTCCTGTTTATCAAAAAAATTGTCATAGTTCTATTGTATGTTAGTGAGCGCCATATCTGCTGTCCCACACAGCCACACACAACCCTTATTGGTATGGTCCAGCATCAGTAAAGGGATGTATTTTATGAATCAAATTGTGAGCTCCTAGTAAACCTCATTGCTCCTAGCCTGTTGCTGCCTTGTTGGGTAAATGCCCCCCTCAAGTATATCTCAAATGCCAGTAGCACTAGTAATATTCATAGGCTGCATTCTCAATTCAGGGAACAAAATGGCTGCCAACCAATGCACAGCAGGTCCATCGTAACTTGTATTTTCTGAATGCTCCTTGTATCTTTAGATCTGAATGTGATGGGTTTTTATCATTATGCATTTTCCTGTGATATTTATTCTTTGAACAAAGAAAAAGCACAATTATAAGACGTACCGTCTCTCCTTCTATGGGGTGACCCTTCAGACTCTTCAGCCAGGAAGTGCAACACGCTTCTATCTGCCTGGTGCAAGATGGGAACTACTTTCTTTCCTCAAGTTGGTGTGTCTCTTACCTCCAAAGGAGGTGTTCGCATATAAGGAAGGACTCACAAAACACACAACTCCAGTCAGCATCACACATCTGTTCACACTGAAACCAACCTATTTCTGTGAATAATAGAAAATAAACAGGGTTATCTGTAATGGTACTGTACATAGTTTATGTTACTGGTTAAGATCTTGTTATATTATAATAAATATATTTATAGATCTAGACTGATGGCTGTTTTCATTTTTACTACCATGGAACTTGGGCTGTTATTTGACCTATTTGCATTGCTTCCACCCTACTTTACAGATCATTAAGTAGCAGCATTTTGTATCCCTGAGGAGCATACACATGTATTTGACGTATTTTCATTGTTTCTGCAGCACTTTGCAGAATATACACAAGCAGCATTCCCTGCCCATGAAGAACATACACATTTATTTGACTTATTTTCATTGTTTCTGAAGCACTTTGCAGAATATACAGAATCAGCATTCCCTGTCCCTGAGGATCGTACACATCTATCTGACTTTATTTTATTGCTTCTGCAGCACTTTGCAGAATATACACAAGCAGCATTCCCTGCCCCTGAGGAACATACACATGTATTTGACTTATTTTCATTGTTTCTGAAGCACTTTGCAGAATATACAGAATCAGCATTCCCTGTCCCTGAGGATCGTACACATCTATCTGACTTTATTTTATTGCTTCTGCAGCACTTTGCAGAATATACACAAGCAGCAGTCCCTGCCCCCGAGGACCATTCTCATTCATTTGACTTATTTTCATTGCTTCTGCAGCACTTTGCAGAATATACAGAAGCAACATTCCCCGCCCCCTGAGGAGCATACACATTTATTTAACTTATTGTTATTGCTTCTGCAGCACTTTACAGAATATACAGAAGCAAAATTCCCTGCCCCGGCGAGCATTCTCATACATTTGACTTATTTTCATTGCTTCTGCAGCACTTTGCAGAATATACAGAAGCAGCATTCATGCCCCTGAGGAGCATACACATTTATTTGACTTATTTTCATTGTTTCTGCAGCACTTTGAAAAATATACAGAAGCAGCATTCCCTGCCCCCGAGGAGCGTACACATTTGACGTATATGTATTGTTTCTGTAGCACTTTGCGAAATATACAAAAGCAGCATTCTCCACCCCTAAGGAGCATACACATTTATTGTACTTAATTTAATTGTTTTTGCAGCACTTTGCAGAATATACAGAAGCAGCATTCCCTTCCCGACAGACTGTATAGAATCACAGAAACACTCTATCCAAAAACTAAAAAATAAGTTTTGCCTTGAGTCATACACTGAGTGAATTTCAGCTGGTTCCTAAGGAACCAAGGGAAATTCGAGCCATGTGTGATCCTACTGGGATCCTGCGAACCAGCATCCTTCATTGTAAAAATCGAAGGAGCCAGACAGAAATTTTTCAGCCACACTTATGTCTCACCGACAGCTTCTAATCAACAGCTTCTAATTGCCCCTGCTCATGTATGGTGACAGTTACGGGTGCCGGTTATTAGAATACAATAGCCAGCAGGGGAGATTCGTCCATTCTGTTTAAGCAGGGATTGACGTAATTTCTCTTGTTTAGCCTGCGGGGCTAAATATGACAAATCTTATATTTGTCATATTTAGCCCCGCAGGACTAAATATGTCCAGAGGACAACGGTCTGAAGGACCGTTTTCATCAGTCCAAACCGATCGTGTGTAGGCCCCATAGGTTATTTAACCTTTGGTCAAAAAATTAGAACTTGCTTTAAAATTTAACCGATGGACGCCTAACCGATAGGTCAAAACCAATCGTTAGTATGCAAAAGCATCGGTTAAAAACCTGCGCATGCTCAGAATCAAGTCGACGCATGTTTGGAAGCATTGAACTTCGTTTTTTTCAGCACGTCGTTGTGTTTTACGTCACCGCGTTCTGACACGATCGTTTGGTGTGTAGGCGCGACGGACCATCAGTCAGCTTCATTGGTTAACCGATGACAACGGTCCTTCGGACTGTTCTCATCGGATGGACTGATCGTGTGTACGAGGCTTTACAGTGTATGGACAGCTTTAGACAGCCAGGCTAGTAAGCAATGACAGCTTTCTTTGAAAACTGTGCTCCCAAGTATACAGTATATATCTTAAGGCTCAGGATTCACCTGTTAGAGAAATATGGGAACTGCCATTGCTGTTTTCTTTCTGAGAATGCTAGTTGCCGATCTGTTATGCTGATCCTCTGACTTCAGTACTATGAAGACCATCCTGGAACAAGAATTCAGATCGGAAAAGTCAGATTCATGTCAGAAGTCTTTATCAGCATAATTATTCTGGCTCTATGACAGCCAATCAACTAGCTTTTCAGAAAGAGGTCAACAATGTCAGATGTATACACATTTTAGGTGTAAAAAAAATTATGATTAGGACACATCACATGACCCTGCATTAGCTGCCGCTTAAAATAAAAAAAACTCTTAAAAATGTATTTTTACATTTTGTGTGAATGCAAAGCAACTAGAACTCCTGCCAGTTTTTTTTTAATGCTGTCTTACTTTGTATTATCAGGGGTAAATGTTCCCCACAGCAATACAGACAGAATAATATACCTGACAGAGGGTCTAAACCTTTTTTCTGTGTCCCCGTTGGTCCCTTTCTCTGTCAGTGAGATCACAGGAAGTGGGATGAAATCTCCCCTAAAGGGACACAGAAAACCATAGAAACAATGGGAACCCGGGCCAAGGCTTCCCCACACTATATATAAAAAAAATTCTGGAGTTCCACTTTAATCCTAAAAAGTGTGAAACTATTTTAAAAATGTACTTGGGTTTATAGCTGTGTAAAAAAAAAAAAAAAAAAGCTGTACTTGTGCAAAATAGTATACCACACTTTCCATCTCCGATATAGGCATTTGCAGCGCTGGGCGCCACAAAAGTAATTTGTCGAAAAAAAAACCAATCCAAAAGCCGTATCTTATCTCTATAGCTTGGTACACACGATCAGATTTTCCGCGGACAGAGCGTAGGACTTTTCTCCGAAAAGCGTTGGTCGGGAATTTGTCTTGCATACAATTGTTGGCCAACAAACACAAAACTATGTGTTTTTTCAGCTCTTTAGCGCCACCCTTTGGGCAACTTCTGCTAATGTTTTGTTATGGTTAGCATTTCTTCTGAGCATGCGTGTTTGTACTTTTGAGTTTCGTCCGATGGATTTCCGTACACACGATAGGATAATCCATCAAGACACATTTGTTGTCGGAAATTTTAAAGCATGCTATCCAACATTTGTTTTGGCGGAAAATCCGACAACAATTGTCCGATGGAGCATACAAAAGTTCTGAATTTCCGACAACAGCCTGCCATCACACAATTCCCGTCTGAAAATCCGATCGTGTGTATAAGGGTTTAGAATAAGCTCCCTATGCATTTGATGTATGATCTCTGCATCAAGAAAATTCTCTGCATACCCCTTCTGTAAAATCGTATTCTTTAATAGGTAAAAACGGATGTAAGTGGTTATGCTGTTCACCCACTCTTGTTATATACACGTCCCTGCTATTTCACATGACTAGGCAAGTCACACATTTATTTCTAGCAGCTTCCCATGTCACTGCTTCACTTCCAGCCTGCTCATTAGACAATGAATCCACATCTCTGTCCAATTACCAGGGAAGTGATTCGGGAAACTTCCGAGCTGTGCAGTGTGGCAGAGGTGAATAAATCAGTAGACTAGCTGAACAAAGCTTTTGACAGGGTTATATATACACCGATCAGCCATAACTTTATGACCACTGACAGGTTAAAAGAAAAGTCCGTTATTTTTTTTCCCAAAATCATACTTACCTAGTTGAATGCTGCATCTGTTCCTCAATGGCTCTAAGACTGAGAACCGAGCGATCAAACACCACTAATCACTCGGTTCTCAGTGCTCTGTGAGCAGAGAGCTGGTGACTGTCAGGCCTTGTACACACGACCGAACATGTCCGCTGAAACTGGTCCGTCGGACCAGTTTTCGCGGACATGTCCGACCGTGTGTAGGGCCTACCGGACAGTTTTCCGGCCTAGCGGACAGGTTTCTAGCGGACAAAAGTTTCTTAGCATGCTAAGAAACTTGTCCGCTGGAAGCCTGTCCGTCAGACATGTCCGATGGTTAGTACGACTCATCGGACATGTCCGCTGGCCCGAAATCCCACGCATGCGTCAGTGATTTGACGCATGCGTGAAAGCATTGAACTTCCTAGTTCGCGCACGTCGCCGCGTCATCGTCGCCGCCACGTAGCCGCAACGTCACCGCGTATTCTGTCCGTGGGGAATTTGGTCTGATGGTGTGTACACGCATCAGACCAAAAGATCCCAGCAGACATGTCCGATGAAAACGGTCCGCGGACCGTTTTCATCGGACATGTCTGGTCGTGTGTACGAGGCCTGAGTCACCGCTGTCTGTTCTTCCCCCTCCTCGCTCACTGGAGTGCTGGGCTGTGGAGGGGGTGGGAGAAGCTGGTCCAGGCTCTCAGCAGCTTGCTGGGAGGCTGAGCCAATTGCCAGTCCAGGGTTGTGGGAGAATCCCAACCATACTGTCGCAATCATTCCCCAGCCTGGACCGGCTCTATGATGTCAGCTGACTGCGGGCTTCAGCCTGCTGTCTGCTGAAAACGGGTCACAAGAGTACAGAATGGGGTGCACTCCTGTTATCTAATAGGAGAAGTACAGCCAAACGAGCATTGGTTGTACTTCTCCTTTAAAAGGGTTGTAAAGGTATAATTTGTTTTTCCTAAATAGCTTCCTTTACCTTAGTGCAGTCCTCCTTCACTTACCTCATCCTTTGATTTTGCTTTTAAATGTCCTTATTGGAGTGTTGTGTCCTCCCTTGGGCTACAGGAGAGTCAGGATGCCCATTAACACACAGCTCCTTTCTCTATCTGCAACGTAGAGAGCGTCCTGACTCTACTTTAGCGCCCAGAAGCGATTCAGTTCGCATGCGCCGCGCTTTATACGTTTTTCATTCATTCATTCATTACTGTAGTCCAAGGGAGGGGGCGAGCACGACACTCCACACCAGGGAGAAAGCCTTGCATTACTGTGTGGAGTTACAGACAGAAGAACAGGAAGTGAGGATTTCCCAGAAGAAATAAGGACACTTAAAAGCAAAATGGAAGGATGAGGTAAGTGAAGGAGGACTGCACTAAGGTAAAGGAAGCTATTTAGGGGGAAAAAATTGTACCTTTACAACCCCTTTAAGTAAATAGCATTGATTATCTCCTTACAATGGCATCTGAAAGTCAAATGGAATGTATTAGGCAGCAGGTAAACATGCTGTCCCTGAAGTTGGTGTGTTCAAAGAAGAAAAAATGACCATCACAGTTTGCTGTTTATGGAGCTGCATAGCCGCAAACCAATCAAGGTGCCCATGCTAACCCGTGTTCACAGCCATGGGTGGACCGACAATCAGACACCATACAAACAGGTCCCCACTTTTATTCCAGACAATAGATTTTAAACCCATTCAAAGACCTCCAACTGCCCACCTTGTCACCAGAAGACCCACCCAAAACTCCTCTTAAAATGCCAAAAGGGAGGGAGGGACATTCCTCCGAAGGCCTCCGACTGTTACAGCCCAACTCCTCAATGTTTAACCTCCTGCGTGTCTCCCCTTCACCTCAACTCCTCAGCCAATCACGTGACTACCCCTACTTTTTTATATATTAACCACTTAAGACCCGGACCTTTAGGCAGCTAAAGGACCCGGACAGTTTTTGCAATTGGCGTCCTTTTTTTCCCACAAATAGAGCTTTCTTTTGGTGGTATTTGATCACCTCTGCGGTTTTTATTTTTTGCGCTATAAACAAAAATTGAGTGACAATTTTGAAAAAAAATCAATATTCTTTACATTTTGCTATAATAAATATCCCCCAAAAATATATAAAAAAAAAAAAATTTTCCTCAGTTTAGGCCGATACGTATTCTTCTACCTATTTTTGGTAAAAAAAAAATCGCAATAAGCGTTTATCGGTTGGTTTACGCAAAATTTATAGCGTTTACAAAATAGGGGATAGTTTTATTGCATTTTTATAAAAAAAAAAATTTTTACTACTAATGGCGGCGATCAGCAATTTTTTTCGTGACTGTGACATTATGGCGTACACTTCGGACAATTTTGACACATTTTTGGGACTGTTGTCATTTTAACAGCAAAAAATGCATTTAAAATGCATTGTTTACTGTGAAAATGACAATTGCAGTTTGGAAGTTAACCACAAGGGGGCGCTGAAGGGGTTATGTATGACCTCATCTGTGTTTCTAACTGTAGGGGGTGTGGCTGTAGGTGTGACGTCCTTGATTGTGGTTCCCTATATAAGGGAACACACGATCAATGACAGCGCCACATAAAGAACGGGGAAGCTGTGTTTACACACAGCTCTTCCCGTTCTTCAGCTCTGGAAACCGATCGCGGGACTCCAGCGGCGATCGGGTCCGCGGGTCCCGCGGTCACGGAGCTTCAGACCGGGTCGCAGGAGCGCGCCGCGGGTGCGCGCCTGCGACCCAAGGCTGGGCACTTAAAGAGGACGTACCTTTATATGCATGTGCCCAGCCGTGCCATTCTGCCGACGTATATGTGCAGGAGGACGTCCTTAAGTGATTAAAAAACGTAACTCTTCCACACTGTCATGCTGGCCCTACACTTAAAGCGGTTGTAAAAGGCCTAATAGGCTAGTATGCACCGCATACTAGCCTATTATGAAATACTTACCTCGGAACGAGGTTTGTACCACTTACCTGGTCCACGCCGAGCAGGATGTCATCTTGCTCCGGCGTGTCTTCCGGGTATCGCCGCTCCAGCGCTGTGATTCGCTGGAGCGGCGATGACGTCACTCCCGCGCGTGCACGCGGGAGATTTAAAATCGGCAGGGTCCGGCGGATGCCGGTCCTTCAGCCGTGGATTCCCCCCTGCACATGCGCCGCCTGCATTGCGGGGGGAATATCTCCTAAACCGTGCAGGTTTAGGAGATATTCTCCTTACCTACAGGTAAGCCTCATTATAGGCTTACCTGTAGGTAAAAGTCCAAATAGTGGGTTTACAACCACTTTAATCATGCTTCAAAACTCTGGGCCTTTCTTGAAAATATATAAAATATAGTTTATTCAGAACACGTTTTACTTGGGATATATAGGGGGAGATTTACTAAAATGGGTCTGGTGCAGCTGTGCATTGTAGCCAATTTGCTTCTAACTTCAGCTTGCTCAATGAAAGGAGAAGTATAGCCAAAGCTCATTTGGCGGTACTTCTCCTGTGGATCACAGGAGTGCAGTTCGTTCTGCCCTCCTGCGACCCATTTTCAGCAGACAGGAGGCTGAAGCCTGGTGTTGGCTGATGTCACAAGGCCTGTCCAGGCTGGAGCAAGATCACGACAATGAAGCCAGGATCTGCCCACATGCCTGGACTGGCATTCGGCTCAGCTTCTCAGCAAACCACAGAGAGGCTGAGCTGGCTGCTCTCACCCCCTCCGCAGCCCAGCACTCCAGTGAGCACGGAGGGCAGAGCAGAGAGCAGTTGCATGGTTACAAACAATAAACCAGAAAACAAAGGTAAACCGTGCCAAAAAGGAAATCTGCACTGCCATGTTCCTCCGTGATGTAATAGGGAAGAGGCTGTCTCTTCTGAGTTAAAGGCTAAGTTCAACTTTCTTTTTCTTTCTAAATTCCAGCTCCCCTTAAAAGAATTCATGTACTTTTTTTTCAAAAATATTAAAGCTTTCCATAAAATCTGCAGATACGTACCTTACTGTCCTCCATCCATGATTCCAAACGTATCTATTTCTTCTGTCTGTCATGACACAGTAGGGAGTTGACCAGCTGACCTCATTAGCACACACCCTGCATCATCCACCCTCCCATTCCCAGCTGCACGTTTTTTAAATGAAATTCAATCAATCAGTGATCACTCTTCTCACTAAATACACAATCAGATTGCATAGTGTATGGCCATCTTTATACGAGTACATAGGAGGGAGTGGACAGAAACACTCAGCTGTCAAGACCGTTCACATCTCTGCAGCGAGGGGGGGAGGCGTTTTGGAGCATTTTCACTCATCACACATAGGGTAGCCCACCCACCTGAATGTGCCACCCTGCACACAGCAATCGCCCCAAAGAAGCTTCAGAACTTTTTTTAGAAGGGAGCTTGGTGCGTTTGTTACGGCAGATTATGGCGCAGCGCATTTCTAAAATGCAAGGAAATGCACAGATGTGAATGTGCCTCTTTGTTCTTGTGTTATCGCACCAATTTCACTTTCAGGCCCCATTCACATCTAGCATAGTGGAAGCGCACATTTTGTGTCTCGTTTTTCCTGTGACACGCAAAGGGCAGCCCGTTGAGTTCAATGGGCTGTGCTATATGTGGCTTATGGGACATGTTGGCAGTTTGTGGGTTGTGTGTTTTTTACTGTGCGTTTGGCAGCATTTGCCCCTCGTTTTTTCACATGGCAAAATCTGCATTTGCTTCTGTGTTTGGTGTGCCGTTACCAATTAATGGCACTGAAATCGCAACTAGTAATTTTAGGTGTATAAAGGTGGCCATAAACTATACAATCTGATTGTCTTTAGAGGCCTTTAAGGCATCTTCCACCCGATGAGGTGCCATCAGGCCTATCCCTCTGCTCCTTTCATGAATGTGAGCCAATGCCTCCTGGGATATGGAACATGTACATCCCAGGATGCTTCGGTTGCACAGCACGTCATTATAGCCTACTTTAGTTTTCTTTTTCTAGGCTTTCTTTCTTTTATTTTCACCTGGTGATTTGACTAGTAAGTCTGTTGTTCTGCAAATGTTAGAGGGTTGGCACAACCCATTTACCGCTGTCAAGGGTGCTTACAGTGATCAACCTTTGTTTACATATGTAAAACCTTTATCCCAAAAGAAACAAAACTTTTGCTGTAACTGCTTAAAAAGAGTGGCCCAGATTCTCGTAGATTGGCGTAAAACTTGGCAGGCGTAACGTATCTGATTTCCGTACGCCGCCGCAAGTTTTACAGGCAAGTGCTTTATTCACAAAGAACTTGCCTGTAAAGTTGCGGCGGCGTAGCGTAAATCACCCGGCGCAAGCCCGCCGAATTCAAATTAGCCGGGTAGGGGGCGTGGAGCATTTAAATTAAGCGCGTTCCCGCGCTGAACGTACTGCGCATGCGCCGTCTGGAAAATATCCCAGGGTGCATTGCTCCAAATGACATCGCAAGGACGTCATTGGTTTCGACGTGAACGTAAATGGCGTCCAGCCCCATTCACGGACGACTTACGCAAGCAACGTAAATTTTAAAATTTCGACGCGGGAACGACGGCAATACTTAACATTGGTTGCCCCTCATATAGCAGGGGCAACTTTACGCCGCGCAAACCTAATGTAAACGTCGTAACTTCACTGCGTCGACCGCACGTACGTTTGGGAATTCGCGTATCTAGCTAATTTGCATACTCGACGGGGAAAACGACGGAGGCGACACCTAACGGCAAAAAAAAAAAAATGCATTTAAGATCCGACAGCGTAAGAGCCTTACGCCTGTCGGATCTAATGGATATCTATGTGTAACTGATTCTAAGAATCAGTCGCATAGATGCGATGACCCAGATTAGGACTTACGACGGCGTACATGGCGTTGCGCCGTTGTAAGCCCTTTGAGAATCTGGGCCAGTGAGTTTAGCTTTAATTTGCTAGTGTAGGTAAATCGACTAGTATATATAACACCCCCCCCCCTCCCCCCCAGACTGACAATGCTGCTGTCCAAATATGTCACTCTGTGCTCCTTCATCCAGAATAGAAGAACTCAAATACAGGTGGTGTGTTTTTGGACAGATCACCAGGTGAAAACAGAGGGTAAAAAAGCCCCAAAAAAAAAAACTAATGCAGCTACCACATCTAATGATTGGTAAGCTGCAAAATTGTTATGCTTTTGTTTTTAAAATTACTCGGAGTGACTCCCTCTTGTTTCCTGCTATGTCTCCAGGACAGGAAGGGAAGTGAAATACAGCAGAGTGGTAGCCATTAATTGCTTTATACAAAAGAAATGTAACTCCCTAGCATTAACCAAAGTCAGCCTGACAAATGTTGGCTGGGCCGACCCTTTATTAGTTCTGTCTCTAGTGCAAAGAGGGATTCACAGGTGAAATGCTCTATGTTCTGATCAGACATCTCTAATACCAAATAAATCAAAGTTTGCCTCCTTCTCTCCAATGGGCCTTGCCAGTTATTCATCATGGCTGAGATACCAGCGGCCCTGAGTTTGATGAATGTAAAGTTGCTACATTGTGGCCTGAGGTGGATGTTCCCTCAAGGCTGTACACAGCATTATGTTCCCGGTTGTATTATAAACGTATTATAATCTGTACACAGCCGACTCCTTCTCCCTCAGACTACCACAGCATTGTGTTCAGGCCTGCTGGGATTTGGAAGACTTGAATGGTGTGTGTGACCTTCTGTCAGTACATGCAGCCTTTGTTTGGTCATAAATAGCTCTGTTCCTTATGGCGGTCTTTGTGACGTGAGCTCTAACCTTACATTATTCAAATCTTTGAATGTATTCAATACACCGTTGCTTATGAATGAGCGGCAACCAGATTTCCTAAAGTAACCTCAGCACACAATGATTTGTAATTCAAAAGCATGGGTTGGGGCCTGTTTGGATTAATCCAAAAGTGTTTAGGAGTTAAAGTACAACTAAGACCCCTTTCACACTGAGGCAGTTTTCAAGCATTTTAGTGCTATAAATTAGCGCCTGAAAACTGCCTCCCATTCTCTACAATGAGTGCTTTCACACCCGGGCGGTGTGCTTGTGGGGCGTTAGAAAAAGTCCTGCTAGCAGCATCTTTGGGTGTATACACCCCTCCCAAAAGGCCCCTGCCCATTGCAATTGTAGCACCCTGGAGTTTAGGCAGTGAGCTCCTCACAAATTTACCTGCCAGGAGCAGTTATTCTGGTTGATTGATAGAGATCTATTAAAGTGGAGGTTCACCCTCAAAAAAAATTCTGACATCACACGGAGTCGCGCCATCCTACCGACAGAATGCCAGTGGTTTGTTTTTTTTCTCAGCACATACCTCTTAATCCCGATTTTCACCTCACGGCAATCCCGCGGGAGTGGGCGTTCCCAAGCACTGCCTGTGATTGACAGGCTTCCGAACGGCGCATACTGCGCGTCACAGGTTGCCGAAAAAACCCGACCGTCGGTGCGGCTCTATACGGCGCCTGCGCACCGACATTCGGGGTCTGTCGGCAACCTGTGACGCGCAACACATTGTTTTTGCAGGAACTCAAAAACTGAAAAAAACAAAAGAAGACATGGTGCCCACTGGATGTCCGCTGTGCAGGGGCGGACTGACCATTGAGTCACTCGGGCACTGCCCGAGGGCCCCATGCCACTAGGGGGCCCCATCAGGGTTGCCAGGCTCAGTAAAACCAGGGACAGTATGTAAAAATCTGTGTTTTTTTTATATCTGTCCCTGATATGTCCGAAACTGACATGCTTTTAATGTGAATATCCCAAGATTTTAGCTGCCCTGCCTCTGCACTGCCTCCTGGTGTGGTGGCCATCTGTAAGCCAGAGGGGCCCCATAATCTTCTATTGCCCGGGGGCCCCATGAGTTGTCAGTCCGCCCCTGCCGCTGTGTCCTTTATATTCCTGGTAAGACATAGGGAGGCATATCCTCAGAACCGGACAGAGCTAAAGTAGATCCTAGCCATGGAATAGATTGCTCAGCCGGGTAAGCCCATGGAACCAGCCCTAATCATTATTTTTCAAACTTTTATATAAAGAAGAGTACCATTGAGCCGTAAAGAAATGGTGTCAGAAAAGAGAGAAGAAAATAAATAGAGAGTAGGAAGAAAGGAAAATTTTAATATTAGAAAGGGGCGAAGAATAAGAAGGGGAAGAGGGGAGTGGAGTGATGTAAAATGTGAAATCGTGAATCACACAGGCAGTATACGGATTGCATGGCTGGTATCTCCGAAGTACCAAATGTATCCAGAGTCATACCAGGGCGAATTTAGACTATTGGGTCGCATTCAAAAAGGGAACGGCCTTCATCAGAGAAGACGAACATGTTCCATAGTGACCAAGTTTTGGAGTAGCATTCATGATGATGTCCTCTTTTTACTTGAGCCACATCCCGATGGTCGGAGCTTGTGGTGATTTCCATTTAAGAGGAATGCATGCCTTGGCAGCGTCAAGGAGGCCACGAATTGTTGATTGTTTTGCCTTCCCAGGGGCACTGGAGGCATGGAGAAAGAATCTCCCTTCTTCTAATCCCCCCCCCCCCCCCCAACACACACACTCCATCCTCCCTTCCTCTAATCCCCCCCATTCTATGCCCCTTCATCTGATTTCCTCCCATTCCTCCAATGCCTCTACTCCTCCATTCTTCCCTCCTTTTTTTCCCCCCACCGCTAATTTGCCCCGCTCTGGCTCTATCCTCCCCTTTCCTTCCTCCTACCCCTCACTACTCACACTACTCCATCCTTGCAGAGCTCCCCTACCACCCATCTCCATACAGCACTAGCAGGAGAACACTGAAAGCGCAGCCTTAACACTTCCATTTCATCCAGTATATCAGTTCATTACAATGTGTCACAGAGCAATAACTCGGTCAGCTGAGTAGTTGGGGTTTACGTGTCCTTTCTCCAGAACTGTGCATTGTACTGGAGTCTTAATGGAAATAGGGTCAGGGGAAATATAAAGCCAAGCTGTGAGCAGATGGTAATCATTAACCTTTAGGCCTGGAGTTCTCGATAGGTGAAGCTTTTTAATGTGATCAGGTGCTTCTTACACAACGTTCATTACATTCACCACCACGGCTATCTCTCCTGCAAACTCATTCTAGATAAAATGCGATTATCAGCAATTTCCTCATACAGACCGGGAACTTTATATCACATGCCGAGAACTTCTGTAATCTGGAGCTCTTTGATTATTATAGTTATACATTTATATGCTGTATACATTTGCTATGCTGTATATAAAAAGTACAGCTTTCAGAAGAATATACTGTATATCAGTTGACACTTACATATGGCTATCAGGTGTGCCTGATTTAAAAGCTGACCTCCGGCCTTCCCCTTCGTCTTTCACAGTTGTACAGGCTCCTCTCCTCTACTGCATTTGTTTACTCTGATTTCACTGCACACTGTGAGCTTCTCGCAGCATATAGACACTGTAAATATCTCCTAAACGTGCACCGTTTAGGAGATATTTACCTTGAAGTGCGCCGATGACGTCGGCCCTCCGTGCTGTTTCTTTACTAACAAGTGCCATGACTGACGGCTCCCGTGCGGAGTGACATCACGCGACTCCAACCAGTCACCGTGCCCTGGAAGGAAGAGGGGCGGAGATGGATGCGGCCACCAGTGGGGACAGTGTGGGTTTCGTTTGCAGGTAAGTGCCACATAATGGGCTAGTATGCGTTGCATACTAGCCAATTATGCTTTTACTTTGCAGGGGAAAATAGAGGAAGTAAAACCCAAGTAAGTGGTTGTAAACACACCCTTTTTTTACTTTTACCTACAGGTAAGCCTATAATAAGGCTTACCTGTAGGCAAGGAGAATATCTCCTAAACCTGCACGGTTTAGGAGATATTCCCCTCGCAATGCGCCGCTGATTGCAGCGGCGCATGCGCAGGGGGGATCTACGGCGAAAGGACCGGCCGCCGCACCCTGCCGAATTTAAATCTCCCGCGCGCATGCGCAGGAGTGACGTCATCGCCGCTCCAGCCAATCACAGCGCTGGAGTGGCGATACCCGGAAGACACGCAGAGTCAAGATGATATCTCGCTCGTCGTGGACCAGGTAAGTTCTACACACCTCGTTCCGAGGTAAGTATTTCATAATGAGCTAATATGCGGTGCATATTAGCTCATTATGACTTTTGCCTTGCAGGAGAAAAAAAATAAAAAAAATGTTTGATGCGGGTTTACAACCGCTTTAACAGGTGAAAAGCGGTGTGAATGGTCTCTGCCTTGAGCTCCTTCTGAGCCCCATCTCATTTACAGCAGTAGATACCTCATCACTGGAAAACAATCTTTTATAATTAAGCATCAAAAATTATAAAATTAACACACATTTGTAATAAATGAGATGGCAGTAAGAGGCAAATAATAATTTAAAATTGCCAATGTTCCCAAGTTACTATTAATACTTGTGCTTCAATATAAACCAGGTTAACAATTGTCTACCCACAGGGCTTTTATTTCTCAGAAAACTAATGCAGGTACTCCCACTTTCTGAGCCACCCATTGTCTCCACCCCCTACCCCCCCTGAGCACCCTTGGTTCCATCCTTACACACCTCCCCGTGCCACCCCCTCTAGAGAATACAAAGCCAATTATCATTTTGTGGTGCTAATACATTTTTAATGGGTCGTGTTAAAAACAAGAACATCTGTAAAAGAGATCCCTTGCAGCCAGAAACATAAGATGCCCCCAGCAACAATAGAACACCCAGCAACAATAGATGCATACCTCAACAGTATATACCCCTCCAGCAACAATAGATCCACACAAGCAACAATAGACCCCCCCAGTGACAATAGATCCCCTAGCAGCCACCAACAATAAACTCTTCAGCACACCCCACCACCCCTTGCCAGTAAAGCGGAGGTTCTGCGGTCTGTCGTTTTTTTTTTCCTTTATATTTATTCATTGGTGTTCCTGATTACATTTTAGTACTCACTAGTTTGGCACTGTAGATCATCCCCTGTCCGTTTTCGTCTGAAATATTAACTTTTAAAAAACGATCTTGCCATTTTCCATTTTGCTTGTGGGCATTGTGAAGCCCACAAGCATGGACTTCCGGCAATTTGAAAAGCTGGGTGTATCGCTACGCTGACAGAAAAATACGTTTTGTGGGGTACAATAAACCCTGTGGAGGATAATGCGTTATTTTTATGTTGGTGATAGTGACGCAGCTTTTTTTTCTCAGAAAATAGGTGCAGGAACTCAACCACGACCCCGTTCAGATTTCACAAACAGTAGAAGGGTCTTAAAGGGGCATTAAATACCAGGATTGCATTACATACAGAGTTCAGGGGGGGTTACACACAGAGTGCAGCAGAGCTGTCACTTGTAAACACAGAAACCAGACTTCTGTGTTTACAAGTGATTGTGGTGAGCAGGCAAAGCTGAGCCAAAGGTGGTGAAACTGATTTCCCCCAAGTTCCCCCTGAAAAAAAGCCCTGGTGACACTTAAGCTGGTCACACATGGCTCAGTTTTTTTTTTTATCATTCAGCCAGTAGGCTAAATGAAAAAGCAATACAATAGCACAGTCGGGTGGATTCCTTATTTTTTTTTTTTATTCTTTATTTTCGTTTTTCTTTCCCTCTTTTTTTTAAAGAAACAAACACGGTATATAAATATATACTTTTTTCTTTACAAATAGTACACTTTTTCTATAGAAGTGTTTCACAAAGGGTGCATTCACACCACGATTTTATCATCCTACTTGTTCTCACGATTTTAGGTTTAAAATCGTACAAATCTGTATGGCAAAACGTATCCATTCACTTCCATTCATTAATGTAGGTCCCCAAGTGCATCCGATTTGAGCCGCATCCGTTTTGATACGATTTAAAATCGCATCAAAAATCGTGTTTGACCATGATTTTTGGTCCTGATTTGAAATCGTATTAAAATCGTGTCCGATTTTCGTATTAAAATCGTGTCCGATTTTTTTTATATTGTGGTCAATCTAAATCGTATGTAATCGGATGACTGATCCGATTACATACGATTTTGTCATATACGATTCCATCCGATTTTACGGTCCGATTATCGGATGTAAAAATCGTGATGTGAACCTAGCCTAATACTGCAGCAGATCAATTGGAGATATTGACAAAATAAGATTAATGAGCGCCGGTGACACAAAACAAACACATATATAAATATTGCATTACAGTTTCAAAGTCGGCTAATATCTCATATACTATTCAATTTATATCTTTTTTTTTTTTTTTACACATATAATACATCAAGAGAAATAATACATTAAAAAGGTCTTTCTTAAATTCCAATTTAGAGGGCAAAAAATAACAATAAAACTGTTCCATATTTTAAATTATGTCTATTTTTCCCCTATAGTTACATCCTAAGGAGGCCTAAGGAGTTGTAAAGGAAAAAAATGTTTTGCCTAAAATTAAAGTGGTTGGGGCAGATCCTCAAAGATCTGCACCGGCGCAGCGTATCTGAGATAAGCTACGCCGCCGTAACTTACCTGGCTTTGGTTTGAATCCAGAAAGAATTTGCGCCGTAAGTTACGGCGGCGTAGTGTATCTCTCGCGGCGTAAGGGAGCGGAATTCAAATGCGGCGAGTAGGGGGCTTGTTTCATTTAAATGAAGCGTGTCCCCGCGCCGAACGAACTGCGCATGCCCCGTCCGTCAAAGCTCCCAGGGTGCATTGCTCCAAATGACGTCGCAAGGACGTCATTGTTTTTGACGTGAACGTATATGGTGTCCAGCCCCATTCACGGACGACTTACGCAAACGACGTAAAAATGTCAAAATTATACGCGGGAACGATGGCCATACTTAACATTGAGTACGCCACCAGATAGCAGCTTTAACTATATGCCGGAAAAAAAAGCAGAACGGAAACAACGTAAAATAATGCGACAGCCGCTTGTACGTTGGTGGATCGTCGGAAATAGCTAATTTGCATACTCGGATTACGACGTGAACGCCACCCAGCGGCCGCCGGAAAATTGCATCTTAGATCCGACGGCGTACTAAGGCGTATGCCTGTCGGATCTAACACAGATGCCGTTGTATCTTGTTTGGTGGATACCAAAACAAAGATACGATGCGCAAAATTTGAAATTACGCAGCGTATCAACAGATACGCCGGCGTAATTTCTTTGAGGATCTGCCCCGTTGTATAGGCTTTTTTTTTACTTTTACCTACAGGTAAGCCTATAATAAGGCTTACCTGTAGGTATAAAGAATATCTCCTAAACCTGTACGGTTTAGAAGATATTCCGCTCGCAAAGCGCCGCTGATTGCAGCGGCGCATGCGCAGCGGGGATCCTCGGCTAAAGGGCCGGCAGCCGACGGACCTTGCCGGATTGAAGTCTCCCACGCGCATGCGCGGGAGTGATGACATCGCCGTTTCAGCCAATTACAGCGCTGGAGCAGCGATACCCGGAGGACACGCCGAGTCAAGATGACATCTCGCTCGGCGTGGACCAGGTAAGTTCTCTTCACCTCATTCCGAGGTAAGTATTTCATAATGAGCTAGTATGCGGTGCAGTTCATGTAAGAACTACATTTCCCAGTATGCATTGCGGCACGCCCAGTAATTCACACCTCCTTGAAGTCTCTAACATGTAGAGAGCGTCCTGCCGCACAGATGTGGTTCCCGTTGGTCAGTAAAATCAGACAAGCAGGAAGTGAACAGAACAGAGAAGAAATAGAGCAACTTATGAGCAAAAACGAACAATGAGGAAGTGAAAAGAGGAATGTCAGCTGGTAAAGGATGCTTATTATGAAAAAAAATGTTTTCCTTTACAACCCCTTTAATTAATCCATATATTCCGCTCTTTTTAATCTCTTATTTTAGCCGCTTCTTCCTTTAACTCCATTTTTCCTCATTCCCTATTTCCTTTCCCCCGTTCCCTAACCCCTTATCCCCTCCTCAAGACCCCAATCTCCTCCACTCCCCATCTCCACTATACTTGGAAAAGGGGGCGAGAAGAGAAAAAAGAAAAAACCTGTTGTCTCTTCTGGTGCATGATGTCCAAAATACCTTCCTTTTACTCTCTCCCTACCGGACTAAATATTGTCCTTACTCCCCTAATAGCTTTTTACCTTCTTCTGTACAAATATCTCCCATGGTGCCCATATTATTTTGATTTGTTCTTTCCTATCTATCGTCATTGGCAAAAGTTTCTCCATTATTCCTACTCTTCTGACTTTATTGAGCCACATTGAGATTGAGGCCCCGTACACACGACCGAGTTTCTCGGCAGAATTCAGCCAGAAACTCGATGGGAGTCGTATTCTGCCGAGGAAACCGGTCGTGTGTACACTTTTGCCCGAGGAAACCGACGAGGAACTCGTCGAGCCAAATAGAGAACATGTTCTCTATTTCCTCGTTGGTCAATGGGGAAACTGGGCTCGCCGAGATCCTCGGCGGCTTCACAAGGAACTCGACGAGCAAAACGATGTGTTTTGCCCATCGAGTTTCTCGGACGTGTGTACGGGGCCTTAGGGTGCTTTTGGATCCTTCCAATTTATTGCGATACAGCTTTTTGCCGCATTTATCAGATGGCACAGAACTGACTTTGTATATCTTTTGGGTGGTATTTGTGTATAATGTAACAGGAAAAAAGCTGGATCCTCTGGAATCTGATACTCAGTAAATATTTGAGTGATTTTCTGCACTGTTTGCCAGGATTGTCTTATTACTGGGCAAGCCCAGAATATATGTATCATTGTCCCTTTCTCCCCGCATCATCTCCAGCACCTGTCAGAAATTTCTGAAAAAAAAAATGATTTAAGACCGATGGCGTGTAATACCAACGTGTTAATATTTTATAATTTAATTCTTGTATTTTCGTACACCTTGAAGATTTTAACGACAGGTCTATAATATTCTGGCATTGTGCTGGGAGAAGGTTTGGCCTAAATCTCTCTCCCATTTGGCCAGGCATGACATTTTAACCACCTGAGGCCCGCGCTATAGCCGAATGACGGCTACAGCGCGGACCTGAAAATCCAACTGGACGTCAATTGACGTCCGCCCCTTTTGGCATTCCCCGCGCGCGCTCCCGAGCGCGCAGCGGGGAAACTCTGTGTTGGCCGTGTCCCTTGGACACAGCCAATCACAGATCGCGGCGAACGGCCAATCAGAGTGGCCGTTTGTTATGCGATCTGTGCGGCCAATGAGAGATGATCTCAAATGTAAACATATGAGATCATCTCTCATTGCCGGCTCTCACAGAGACAGCGTTCTGTCTCTGGAGAGGAGACCGATCTGTGTCCCTTGTACATAGGGACACAGATCGGTCACCTCCCCCAGTCACCCCCCTCCACCTACAGTTAGAACACTATACAGGGAACATATTTAACCCCTTCCTCACCCCCTAGTGTTAACCCCTTCAATGCCAGTCACATTTATACAGTAATTAGTGCATATTTATAGCACTGATCGCAGTATAAATGTGAATGGCGCCAAAAATGTGTCCGATCTGTCCGCCATAATGTCGCCGTCCCAATAAAATTTGCAGATCGCCGCCATTACTAGTAAAAAAAAAATAATAAAAAAAAAATAATTCTGTCCCCTATTTTGTAAGTGCTATAACTTTTGCGCAAACCAGTCGCTTATTGCGATTTTTTTTTCTTTTAAAAAAATATGTAGAATACGTCCTAGACTGAGAATTTTTTTTTTTTTTCTAATTGGGCTATTTATTATAGCAACAAGTAAAAAATATCGAATTTTTTTTTCAAAATTGTCGCTCTTTTTTGTTAGCGCAAAAAATAAAAACCGCACAGGCGATCAAATACCACCAAAAGAAAGCTCTACTTGTGGGGAAAAAAGGACGTCAATTTTGTTTGGGAGCCACGTCGCACGACCGCGCAATTGTCAGTTAAAGCGACGCAGTGCCGGAAGCTGAAATTTCACCTGGGCACGAGGGGGGTATATGTGCCCAGTAAGCAAGTGGTTAAAGTCCTCTGGGGGTGCAGTCAACAGTGTATACATTTTGGAAACAATGCGGGGGAGGGGTTCCCCTCCCTCACAATATTCCTCAAACTTTGTTAATGTCCGACTATAATTTTTTGCATTACCCGGGGTTTCGAACCTGCCGAGCTTGCCATATAGGGATTTCGAATTGCCCTCCTCTTTGTATTAATTCACCGATTGTTGGCCACCCCCCTATCTCCTGAAAAGTGTGAGGCTTGAAATCTGCCTTTTTCTCTTAATTTCTTAAATATTTGGGATTCCATGCCTGGCTGAAACTCTGGGTTTCCTACAATCAGGAAAAGGGAGGAGCTTTTAGTAGAGAAATTAGGATTCTGACATACTTTGTTGGCTGTCCATAAGGTTGGGCCTATCGTAGGGTGAGTTTGGACTATGTGGGGTAATGCTGTATAACACGATAATGCCCTATTTAAGGGCACTGGGCACATTTGTTGCTCAATAGTAATCCACATTTTATGATCCCCATGTCTACTCCAGTCAATTATCCTTCCCAGTTGGGCGGCCTGATAGTATTTCAGCATATCTGGTGCTGATATTCCTCCTGCCCTTTTGGGTAAGGTCAATAATTTTCTACCTATCCTTGGCCGTTTACTAGCCCAGATAAATTTAGTAAACGCAGCCCGGACTTGACTGAAGTAAGACATGGGGATTTTAATCGGCAGTGCTTGAAAAAGATAGAGAAATGTTGGCACTACACTCATTTTTAGGATATTACATCTCCCAAACCATGAATGCATACCTCTACTCCAGCCTTCCAACAATGTTCTAACTGTGCTAACAATGTTCATCTTCGTCAAATATGAGGATGGGAAAATAGGTTCAGACAGCGGGTGGGCCTTTTTTTTTTTTTTTAACAGGTATGTTCAATCTATAGATACGCCGCGTAAATTCAAATCTGCGCTGGCGTATCTTCTTTCTGTATTCAGAAAGCAAGATACGCCGACATTAGCCTAAGATGCGACTGGCGTAAGTCTCTTACACCGTCGTATCTTAGGGTGCATATTTACGCTGTCCGCTAGGTGGCGCTTCCGTCGTTTTTGGCGTAGAATATGCAAATGACTAGATACGCCGATTCACAAATTTACGTACGCCCGGCGCTATTTTTTTACATCGTTTACGTTAAGCTTTTTCGGCGTAAGGTTACTCCTTCTATTAGGAGGCTCACGCAATGCCATATATCATCTGGGACACTGCCATAGCTTCAGGGGGCCTGTGCGGCATATTTGTGTTGTGTGAAACGCATCTACCTTGACTGCTGCTGGTGTCTTCCGGTGTCATTTTGAATATTTCCATATTCCAATAAGCTTTTCATGGAGCCCATGTGAGGTGCAGCCATTTCTTATTTAACCATTTATTGCCTGCTTCCCCTCCTCTCCCTCCCTCGGACATTCAGCTTCTCGATATGTAAATAAAGATATGAAATATTTTTTTAGCCACTAGGAGTATCTTGGTGCGTGGTGGAAGTGGAGGGTGGTAGTGTGGGGGCCCCACATCAACTTTTGCATCGGGGCCCACAAGCTTCAAGCTACACTTTTGCTCTGGAATATTTTCTAAGTCTATCTCCTACCCCGTTTTACAGGGTGTAAATAAATTTGTTTTATGTAATAGCATATAGAATTGTGAGAGAATTCCTAATTAATAGTTGCTAGGTTATCAATTAGAGGGGTGGATGTCCATATCAAAGGATTCATTTTGCACTGCTTTGTGAGAGCATGCCTCAGTTGCACATACGTGTTTCCACACAACTGTCTTCTACTGGGAGTGGAGAAACATGTTGGATCAGAGAGTATGTGCAACGCCATCTGAACTAGCTGGAAGGGTGATACCGCTGCTAGTGATATCGTTCATGCTTGAATATTAAACCTCAATGTGAGTGTAATCTTTATCTTTTTACAATAAAGAGTTTTACTGATTTAAACTATGAGGGTTCTCCCTTTTTTGCATATGTTATCTCGATATATGAAGTTTGTCTCTGAAAACATATGAAGACACATCATTTGAGATCTCCACACCTGTGATCATTTCCTCAGAAGCGGACTTGATCTCTGTAATAGGGATCCATCATGTCAGGTAAGAGACCAACCTTTACCATATAGACGCAACACTTTTTTATCCTTTGAGCACTGGTGAACACAGAGTGGTTGATTGGAGATTTTTACACTTTTTACCGTTATATATATATATATATATATATATATATATATATATATATATATATTAGTTCTTATGGTTTGATATGAAGGATTCCGCAAATTTACTTATGCCCTGGTTTATATCTTTATGACTGAAACTATTTTTGGACACTTTTATGGTTTATGTGAGATTACAGTCAACCGACATACACTCGCAACATTGTGAATTATCTAGTAAGATTGATTTATCTGTTTTATTGGGTTGATTCACCTATTCCATTAGATTGATTTCAGGCATTTTATGTATTATTCTACACACGGTCACATATATTCACCTATTCCATTAGATTGATTTCATATATTTTATGTATTATCCTACACATGGACACATATATTAGTTCAAAGGAACAGCGCACCATTTTTTTTTTTTTTTTTTATACAAAAGTTAATAACTTGTGGAGGATGAGCTAATGAAAGTACAGTTGTTGGGTGGGGGGAAAATAGGCTTCTCTGAAGAGAACGGTTTTCAGGGATCGCCTAAAAGTGGATGGAGTAGTAGATAGTTGGACAGATTAGAGTAGGGAGTTCCATGGGATGGGAGAGGCTTGGTAGAAGTCCTGGAGGCGAACATGAGAGGATGTGACAAAAGAGCTAGGTCTTTGGAGGAATGAAGAGAACAATTTGGTCGGTTTTTAAAGACCAGGTTAGTGATGTAGCTGGGGGCAGAGTTGTGCATGGCCGTGTTATTGTTAGTATTTTGAATTTAATTTGTTGGGTGAGTGGAAGCCAGTGAATGGATTGGCAGAGAGGAGTAGCAGACACTGAAGTTTGGTGCTAGGTACTGTCAACCTTTCCTTCCACTCCCATGTTGTGGTAATTGAAGTATGGAAAGTTTTATACGAGGGGTATTAGTCTTCCAAATTAAATCTCTAACTGAAGTATCAAATTTCCTAAACCACTTCTAAAAGATTGATGTTGGGCAGTTATGTAATATGTACATGTTTTGTGATTTCCTCATCTCTCCTTTCCTTGTCCCTTTCCCGTCCCTTCTCCCTCCCCCCTTTTTTTTTTTTTACCTTCTGCCTCCTCTCACCTTACTCTCACAGTGGTGGCCCTCATCCCAAATGTCCATCGAGCTGTAGTTTTTGGTTTGGCTTTCTCTGCCTCTCTTACCTTAGGCCTCGTACACACGACCGAGAAACTCGTCGGAAAAGACACATCGTTTTCCTCGACGAGTTCCTTGTTAGGTTTGTCGAGGAACTCGACAAGCTTGCTTTGCATACACACGGTCAAGACAAAATCTCCTCGTTCTCAAACGCGGTGACGTACAACATATACAATGGCAGGGGAAGTTCGATTCCACTGGCACAACCCTAGGGGCTGCTTTTGCTAATCTCATGTTACTGCGTGTTAATTAAAAGTTTGGTAAGAGACGATTTGCACTTTTCAGTCTGTTACAGCGTGAAAAATGTGTTCTCTCCATTACAAATGCTACTTTTACTCCCGTCTCATACCTTATTCTGAGCATGCAAGGGTTTCTTAGCATACACACGTCGAAAACCAGCCCGACGAGGAACACGACGAGAAAATTGAGATTCTCGTCAAGGAAAAAGAGAACTTTTTTTCTCGTCGAGTTCCTCGACAGTTTCCTCGATGAAAAACGTACACACGGCCGTTTTCCTCGGCAAAAAAGCTCTACCACCAAGTTTCTTGATGGATTCTGCCGGGTTTCTCGGTCGTGTGTACAAGGCATTCCAGTTTATTTTTATAGATTTATTTTTTACTTTTCCATTAGTAATTATTTTAAATTTTATATATATTCAGTGCATAGTAGTGCTGATTGTGGAGCATCCTGATTCCCATATAGAATTTGTCTTCTTCTTGATTTTGATTTTATTTTTGTTTTTTTAATAGGTTTTAACATTCAGCTACTAATGAATATAGTTTTTAACATAGTGGGAAGGCATCCCTAGCACGCGCACAAGGGATATTAAAAAACAAAAAACGAAGTAGGGGGGTGTATCTCCGGGAATTATCCCTATACATTTTTGGCTGCTTTATTTATTTTTGATTTTAGTTTTTTTTTGTATATAAAATATTCCATAGGCAGATTTCTGGTTTGTTTTGGTAATTTCTACAGAATTCTCATTCCCTTTCTCTGCAGTCTCAGGTGTACTGCAGATGAATGAATAGAAGCCTCTGGACAGGCTGGCAAATATGTTTAACAACCCCCCACTTTCCATCATGACACCAATCTCCCGCCCCAATAGCAGCTGTAGCCAGCAGGAGAGGGAGAAAGTGAATCTATCCAGTAGGCTAGAGGGAGGTGGCCCTCGGGGGGGTTTGGAGGAGCTGGGGGGAATTCATTTGCACAGTTAAGTCCCCATGTGGCTCCCCTGCAGCACTCAAAGCCAGCAGGAGGGTGGAGGATGCTAAGTAAGCTGCAGGGGAGCCACGGGGCACCAGTGCTGCAACAAGGAAGGGGAGGAGGGAGTAATGGCGATGCTGCACCGTGTAGAGTGTGGAACAAAGCCAACCTACTCTTGGCCATTCTACTTCCACAAACTGTGGGTGTAGTGTGGGAATATCACAGCATGGTGGTCAGGGGAGGGGCGCTTAGCTCCCCCCCCCCAGTGGGGTGCCACTGAAATATGGGGGGGCACAGCCCACCTTAACACCCCCTCTAGATCCAGCCTTGTTCCTGTCTTGACTCCTTCTCTCAGCACCTCTGTAATTTAAAAGGCAGGCTCTGTGAATTGTGTGAGAGCAGTGCCTAATCATGGGACATTTGTAATATAGAATGTGTAAATTAACCTTGTCACAACAGCGCTATAGCCGAATGATGATTACAGCGTGGTCGCACATTTCCAGGAGGGCATCTATTGACGTCCTCCCATATTCGCGCTTACGACGCACATTGGCAGGGATCTGTGATCGCTGTGTCCTTGGGACACATCTGATCACAGATCGGGGGTAAAGAGCCAATCACAGCGGCTCTTTACTAGGTGATCAGCTGTGTCCAATTTTTGGTCTTTTTTAGTTTGTTTAGCAACAAATAAAAAACACAGTGGCGATTAAATACCACCAAAAGAAATCTCTATCTGACTCAAAAAATAATAAAAATATTGTTCGGGTACAGTGTTGTATGACCGCCAGGGCCGGCCGTAGGTGTTCAGGCACCCTGTGCGAGCTAATCCTGTGGCACCTGCCCCCCCCCCCATCTTCACCCCTTGCCCCCTGGTCACCTAAACATACACAAAGAGGAAAAAAATATTTGTAACAAATAATTTGTTTTAAAAACAGTTAATTTAAGTGCATGTACAAACAATTATCCTCCTCCCCTTCTGTGTGTAGGCTGGCTATAAAAAGTAAATACTTTTTTATTTTTTATTTATCTGATAAAGTAGATGCATGCAGGGCCAGGGGCTCAGTGTGACTTACCTTTCGGTGGACGGTGCGGCTTTGCATTTAAAAATGGTGCCGCCCGGAGCTTAGACGCCACTGCGCATGCGCCTTCTGCCCGAGAATAGCCAAGCGTTTTTGGGCTTTCCCGAGCAGCGGCGGTGCATGCGCAGTGTGCCTGCCGCAGCCGATGCGTTGCTCTTCACCCAGTCCCAGGGCAGCGCCTGCTGCTGTGACTCGTAGGAGTCAGACTCCTGTGATGATCATGTGAGTAACTGACTGCGACTCACATTCTGCAAGCTCTGATGGCCGTACAGCGCCCCTGTTGCCCATGGCGCCCTGTGCGGCCGCACAGCTCGCACACCCCAAAGGCCGGCCCTGATGACCGCGCAATTGTAATTCAAAGTGTGACAGCGCTGAAAGCTGAAAACTGGCCCGAGCAGGAAGGGGGTGAAAGTGCCTGGTAGACAAATGGTTAATATATGAGCATACATACACTTTAAGAATACATACTTGAATAAAAATGTAGAAAAAAAGTAGAAAAAAGCAAAGTTGCTGACCTGGATTAGAAGACAGGTTAACAGAAGCATACATCTTTTTGCAGATAAAAGAGTTACCCTATATGTATTTCAGCAGTGCAAATAGCGGTTTGTCTGAAGTTTAATAAGAGATATTTGTATTCTCAGTATAAACCGGAGCTTATTTCTTCTGCTGTGAACCAGAGACTTATAGACAATGCTTGTTGCTGCAAATGAGATTTTTTTCTCCTCACCTGTGACTCTGGAAGGCAAGGAAGAATGAATTTAAGATGAAAGGCAGCCGAAAAATACCTAAGTGCCTTGGACACCTCGGTGAGACATGTTGAGCTCTTTAAACTTTGATCAGCTTTATCATAGACTGTACAGTTCACACCTGAATGACCAAGACTTTCATCACAGCGCTGATACGGTAAGACGTAATTCCAGTCCAGCCTCACTCTGAGGAGTGCTTCTAATGATTTCAAGGTCAATTACGCTCTATCAAGGACACCTCCATGGACAGGAGCTGATCACTGCTCATCCAAAGCCTTATTACAGGAAAAGAGCTCACACACAGATTATTCAGCATGAAGCACACAAGTCCAACAAGGACGACATAGAACAGGGATATGCAATTAGCGGACCTCCAGCTGTTGCAGAACTACAAGTCCCATGAGGCATAGCAAGACTGACAGCCACAAGCAAGAAACCCTTAGGCATGATGGGACTTGTAGTTTTGCAACAACTGGAGGTCCGCTGATTGCATATCCATGACATAGAACTTGGAAATAAAAGTGTAAAAATGCAAATTAGAGCACTGGCTATGTGGCAGCTCAGATAGATTTGTCTCTGAATCGCCAAATATTCGCTTAGCAGTGAATACAATTTCCAGGTTTCACCATTTATAATAAATTAGAGCATGCTCATTGTCACTTAGCTCCACGCTGCTAAAGTTGATGGTGATTTTAAATAATTTAGCTTGACCATTATAGATTTTAAATTTTTATCCTTTCTATATCGCCTCCAGATTACAAGTATTATTGTTGATAAAATTGAGTCCAGCCATGTTTAGGTGTTATGAGACTCAAGGCACGTTTTCTCAATGATTAATCCCATAAAGGTGAAATGCGTCAGCCAGGGAGAGTCTTACTGAAGTCTCATTTTATGGCATGAATCAAGTTGATTTTAATCCCAGGGATGTCATTGGTGTGCAATCCTTTTTATTTCCAGATAATATGTTGTATGGAGTGGTAATGATGTACTTTTGGGCTGATCCACCGGAGGCTTAAGGGGGGGGGGGGGGCAGAATGAACGTATGCATCAGTGTCATTATTCTTGGATGGACAGAATAAAGTTGGTTTTAAGCCGACTGACATCGTTGGTGTGTAACACTTTTACTGCCTAATGGAGTGAAGGCGTGCTTGTGGCTGGTATCCACTTTACAGGTGGTTGAAGGCGAGATGAATGTATGGAGTGGTGTCATTTCTCTTTGACAAATATTTTTTTTTGGTGTGTGTATAATTTTTAGATGTTTTTTCTTCTACCGTGTTTCCCCCGAAAATAAGACCTAGTGTTATTTTCCAGGAGGGTTGCAATACAAGCCCTCCCCCGAAAATAAGCCCTAGTTTAAAATGCTTGTAAAATCCTATAATCCACTCTATTACAGTAAAATATAATGTACAATGTGTGTGTTTCTGTAATATAATTGCAGGGAAGAGAGCTCTGGCGGGTCACAGAAGAGCAGTACGGCACTAAACCGAAGGTATTTGGCACAATTATATTACAGAAACACACACATTGAAACACACAGGAACGTATATATACGTCCCCTTTAAGAGTCCAGCTGTGGGTCGCGCGCGCCACCGCCGCACGCACTCGACCCAGTCCGGAGCTCCGTGACAGCGCCCAGGGGACCCGTGGACCCGATCGCCGCCGGTGTCCCGCGATCGATCACAGGAATTGAAGAACAGGGAGAGGTGTGTGTAAACACACCTTCCCCGTTCTTCACTGTGGCAATGTCAGTGATCGTCTGTTCCCTGATATAGGGAACAACGATCACTGACGTCACACGTCCAGCCCCGCCCCCCTAAAGTTAGAAGCACACATGAGGTCACACTTAACACCTACAGTGCCCCCTAGTGGTTAAATCCTTCACTGCATTGTCATTTTCACAGTAATCAGTGCATTTTTATAGCACTTTTCAGTGTGAAAATGACTATGGTCCCAAAAATGTGTCCGCCATAATGTCATAGTCATGAAAAAAAATCGCTGATCGCCGCCATTAGTAGTAAAAAAATATATATTAATAAAAATGCCATAAACCTATCCCCTATTTTGTAAACACTATACATTTTGCACAAACCAATCGATAAACGCTTATTGCGATTTTTTTTTATACCAAAAATAGGTAAAGGAAAATATATCGGCCTGAACTGAGGAAAAAAAATGTTTTTTTTATATCTTTTTTGGGGAAATATATTATAGCAAAAAGTAAAAAATATTGAATTTTTTTCAAAATTGTCGCTCTATTTTTGTTTATAGCGCAAAAAATAAAAAACGCAGAGGTGATCAAATACCACCAAAAGAAATCTCTATTTGTGGGGAAAAAAGGACGCCAATTTTGTTTGGGAGCCACGTCGCACAACTACGCAATTGTCAGTTAAAGCGACACAGTGCCGAATCGCAAAAAGGGGCAAGGTCCTTAACCTACATAATGGTCCGGGTCTTAAGTGGTTAAGTTATGCTTTTGCCACTTTTTCTGTTATCTCAGGTCAGATGTGAGCATTTATTCTCCGGCTTTAGTTATGCTTTTGCCACTCTCATTAGTCACAGTTTAGTTCAATAGCTCAGTAAAAGATTTTGTATGTTATGTTTGTAGCGCCCGTTGCTATTTTAAATTTAGAGGGGGTCAGAGAGTTAGTTAACTCTGACCATGTTGATTTGTTCAAATTTGGGTCTCTTTCTCAGCTTTGGCTGTGCTGTGGGTCCATTCTGTCATTTCTGGGGTGCTGATCTCACCCCAGGTCGGCAGGTGGCAGCAGTGGAGTCAAGGATTGGGTGCTCTTGCCCAGCAGCCTATCAAGAGGGTTTGGCCCCGCTGTGCATGCTGGGAGAGAGTATTTATGGGGCAGACGTCATCTTCCTGGGTCTTTTCCTTGTGTGGCGCCCACCTTTAGGGTAGCCACTTCACGCCGCCCTGGCAAATGGCCTTTCCGGGCCGGGGTGCGCGTGCAACCGTTGGCCCTGTCGTGGACATTCCGTTCACTAACCTTTTCCTTCGATTTCCCTTCTAAATTTGTTTTCTTTGGTCTGTTCACAGCGTCTCCCCACAGGGATGTAGTCCCAAGGGAGGGGGCGAGCGTTCTTTTTTTTTTTTTTATAATTCTTTATTTTATATATGTTTTTCTTTTTCCTTTCATATACAGAAAAAATAAATACAGCAATTTCAATATCTTCTGTATCATAACATTCATTTGAAACATCAACTAAACATCTCATAATCTTTATTTTAAATTGCTACAGCCTATTTCGTATCTGTTCTCCCTTTCACTGGCTGTACTACTACCTTCCAAATGGTCTTACACCCTTCGACTACGACCATCGGAGGAGCCTCTTAACCTCAGAGGGAGTAATAGTTCTATAGTTCCCTCATTGCTCCCCCCCCCCCAAAAAAAAAAATATATAATTGTATATCTCTCTTCCCTCCTCCCCCCCCATCCCCCCCCACTAGGGATTTTGTTCCCTATATTCTATGTATGGAGTCCAAGTCCTCCAATACTCCTCCTCTCGCTCCCTCATTCCCATAGTGAGATTTCAGTTATTCTACTGAGCCAATGTGACCTTGTTGGGAGAACCGTACTCTTCCATAGGATTGGTATACAAGCCTTTGCGCTATTATCAAATGTCGCAGCAAAGATTGCTTATAATTTTCCAGAGATAATGGGATGTCAAATAACAAAAAAGCTGCGGGTCTATCTCCAAGATTCACCCCGGTGATCTCCAGAATTGTATCCGAGACCATCTTCCAAAACTCTCTTATCATTTGACAACCCCAAAAAATGTGTACCATGGTGCCCTCTTCTTTCTGACATCTCCAGCAAACTTTTGAAGTATTAGGAAAGATCCGATTTAATGATACTGGTGTCCTATACCACCTAGTCAATACTTTGTATCCTCCCTCCTGATACCTAGATGCAATTGATGCTTTATGTGTGAACTTTATACCCAAATCCTTTTCCCAGGCCTGTATGAAAACCAGTTCTTGTGGTGCGTTTGATTCGATCAGTAAATTGTACATATATGAGAGCATATGTCTCATTGGTTCTTTTTTTAAACAGATTTCCTCGAATTTCAAGGGTACCCCTATATCTTCCAATCGGAGTTTCAACGAACCTATGAAAGTTCTCAACTGATTTCGTCTCCATAAATCTATATCCTCCCCGTATGCCTGCTCCAGCTCCTCACTATGCATCACATGATTATCTCTCATAAAATGAGTCAGCCTGCTGATTCCTTTCCGTCTCAGATTGTTAAAACATCGGTCTTTTAGACCTGGCTCAAAACTCGGATTACCCAGAATTGGTGTCATAGGGCCGATACAATTCCGCAACTTCGTTTTCTTACCGATCCTTCTGATAAGTGTTGCATTCATCATTGGATGTTTTTTTACACTCTGAGGTATATTATTCTCTGCTAACCATGCCAGTCCTTCTAAAGGGATATTGCTCACCTCCCGTTCCAGATTGACCCATGGTTTATCTGACTGATGTGTACACCAGTCCGCTATACGTGCTAAATGTGAGGCATCATAATAGCACATTGGGTCTGGGAGTCCAGCTCCTCCTCTTTCTTTCGGTAGGGTCAGTATATTTCGCCTCACCCTTGCAGGTTTTCCTGCCCATATAAATTTCATGAGCCTTGCTCTCAATTCTCTCAGAAATCCCGACGGTATATTTATGGGTAGAGTCTGAAACAGATAGAGTATTCTTGACATCACATTCATTTTTACTATGTTGATTCTACCGAACCATGAGAAAATTTCTTTGTCCCACTTTTGTAAATCTAGTTTGATTTGTTTTATCAGGGGTGCAAAATTTAACTCAAAGACTCTACTTAGTTTCTTTGGTATCTTAGTCCCTAGATATCCTACGTGGGAGTCTGTCCATCTGAAAGGGAAGTTAGAAGCTAATTGCTGCTGCATCCGAATATCTACCTCCACTCCCATAGCCTCCGACTTGTTATGATTCACTTTAAAATTGGATATTTCTCCATATCTTTTTATTTCCGCTAATAAGCATGGTAACGATGTTGCTGGGGAGGTTATTGTAAACAATAGGTCATCCGCGTACGCGGCCACCTTATACTCCTCCCCCTTACCCCGGATGCCCCTTATGTCTGAGTTTGCTCTTATAGTTCTCAAAAACGGCTCCAGCGTGAGGATGAATATAATAGGGGAGAGAGGGCATCCCTGCCGCGTACCGTTCTGAATATGGAAAGGGCCTGATTTCATCCCGTTTACCTTCACCCTTGCTGTAGGACAAGAGTAGAGACCTGTAATCCAATTCTGTAACCCCCTCCCTATTCCTATATGTTGTAATATAGCTTTTAAAAACCCCCAGTCAACCCTATCAAAGGCTTTTTCCGCATCTGCGGATATGAGAACTAATGGCTGATTGAGTTGCTGAGATAGATATATTGTACTTAATACTCTTTGAGTATTTTCTCTACCTTCTCTGCCCGGCGTAAACCCTACCTGATCCGAATGTATCAGGGCGGGAATGTGCGTCAATAATCTATTGGCCAGTATCCTTGCCAAAATTTGTAAATCGACATTTAGCAAAGATATTGGGCGATAACTCGCGCATTGGGCGGGGTCCTTCCCTTCCTTAGGAATTACTACTATTTCGGCCATTAAGGTTTCCTCCAGCATCCTATGTCCGTCGCGGATCGAATTGAAAGACGCGACAAACCTAGGCGCCAGCTTTTCCTCAAAAATGTTATAATAACGTAATGTATACCCGTCAGGGCCCGGCGCCTTTCCCATATTCAATGATCTCAGGGCCCCTACGAACTCTTCTATTGTAATCGGCCATCTATGTTCTCTGCCTCCTCTATGGATATCCTAGGCATCCCTGAGGTCATTAAATATTCCTTGATCCTCTCTTCTCTATCGAGGGTTTTTGCCCTTGTGCATTGCCTGTCCAATTGATACAGATTTGAATAGTAGTCCCTAAACGCTTCCGTTATTTGCTGCGTAGAACTAACCACTACATCTCCTTGAGTTTTAATTTTTTCGATCTGATTCCTAGTTCTCGTCTCTCTGGGCGAGCATTCTGACTAACCCCCAGCCAGAACGGCTCGAATCATGGGGGCAAGCTTACTGAGGAACAAGAAAGTGAGAAATTCAAACAAAGAAAAATAACATTTAGAAGGGAAATCGAAGGAAAAGGTAAGTGAACCAACAATGCACTAGCTTAAAGGAACCTATTTAGAAAAAAAACCTTTACAACCCCTTTAACACCTAAGGATTGGAGTAATATGTGAAAAGCCTTGTTTAAATCATCCCATGGTGCGATCGCTCCAAGAAATTAATTAAAATGGTGACGGTGGAATTTCGCCCCAGCTAGGATTGCAAAGTGTCTACCTACTTACTCATCTGTTTGTTGCCAGGGCTGCTCAGACCTGCGAGATCTGAAATAGATCTGGAGATATCCATGGTCAAGAAACTGTGGATACAGGTATATACTATGGTCAATACGTACCTCCATATCAACCCACGCAAAAATCCCTTTGAATCGTGTCTACATAAACCAATAGAAAACATCACGGGAGTGTACACTTATAACCCACATTTTAATGGCAAAGAAGCAGACAATAGCAAGGGTGTGGAAGTAGCCGACTCTTAGATTCAATATGATAAAGAGTCATGTACATGGCACACTTATAAATGAAAAAATAACAATGGCTCTCAACGATAAACATGCTGAATTCTTGCGCATTTGGCAGACTTGGCTTGATTAATTCCCAATTTCTTTATTTTTTTTGTAATATAAGTATTGTGGAATTAATGTTGCTTTACGTGAGCCTCTGTTATACTCTCTTCCTCCCTCTGCATCCCTAAGCACTTTTTTTTCTCAGCCTTGTTTGATTCTTTCCTTCTTCCCTCTAATATTCTAGCTTCTCTTTCTGGACAGCCTCTCTTCTCGGTTGTTTTCTCTGACATACAAGTGGCCCCCCTTCTTCTGAGTACGACTGAGGCCCCGTACACACGACCAAGTTTCTCGGCAGAATTCAGCCAGAAACTCGATCGGAGCCGTATTCTGCCGAGAAACCCGATCGTGTGTACACTTTTGGCCGAGGAAGCCGACGAGGAACTCGTCGAGCCAAATAAAGAACATGTTCTCTATTTCCTCGTTAGTCAATGGGGAAACTTGGCTCGCCGAGATCCTCGGCGGCTTCGCAAGGAACTCGACGAGCAAAACGCTGCGTTTTGCCCGTCGAGTTCCTCGGACGTGTGTAAGGGGCCTAACCCTCATTCTGACAAGAAAGGGTGAGAGGGTGATTGAGGTAATGCCCGCAAATATATTTCAACTTCAGGTGAACATGTTTTACTCATGTTTCTTCCAGCATCAACTCTGCACACAACAGTCAAATCCCTAAATATTGTTCACAGTAATCTCAGAGTTAATAGATCTACTTTGATATTATAGCAAATCATGGCTACAGACATTGGCAGAAAAGAACACCTGCACTAGCTTTAGATGCATCCCTCTGTTGTGCACAAATTTACCCATGAATGGTCCTGATAGCAAATGACTTCCTAATATTTGTGCACAGACACACCCCCAGTGCAAGGTTTATTACCTCAGCAACCAATTACCAGGAGCAAGTGAGCGTGATGGGGAGAGAGAAGAAAATAAGCACTTTCCCTTTAACTGGGTGATGAGGGCATTGCATCCCTTCATTACTGCAGCCGTTCCCTCCTGTGCATTCTAGGCTGCATTTTGAGTGACAGCCCAGCCAGATCCATAAACAGCGTTCGAAGAGCAAAAGGCAGCCGGCTATTGCAGAGGGTGACGGACAAGTGACATCTAATATTTATCCTGCAGTGATTTACAATCTTCACTTATTCTATTAGCATAAAACCTCCAAGGAACTCGGCACTCTTTTGCTGTGTAGGATAGAAATTAGTTCACATTTAAATAGATTGAATAGCTCTGTACAGGTACAATAAATTGCTTTTGCTGACTGGTTATAGAATGATAATCATCTGCAAGAGACATGAAATACGGGGTTTGGAGGACCTGCATTTCCGCCCCTCTGCCCAGAGCTAAATAATTGTTTTCCCAGCAGAAGAAATTTAGACTTTTAAATACCCTGTATGACCGGCTGCTTCATTCCTTATTTAATCTTTAGTTCTTTATGAATTTCAGATCTATACCACAATGCAAAAAAATAAAAAATAATATTTAAACAGCTTAGAAGAAAGAAATACAAAAAAAAACAAAAAAACAGCAAAACACAACTTAAAGCGGGGGTTCCGCGGTTTCTCGAATTTTGTGCAATGTTTAGCAATAAAGATAGTAGTGTAGCACTCACTTGCTAGCCGCTTGTACGAGCATCCGTTCTGTTTCCGTCATAAATATGAACTTTTAAAAATTAATCCTGGGGTTTTCCATTTTGCTTGTGGGCAGTGTGAAGCCCACAAGCAAAGACTTCCTGGAAGTGGTGATGCGTCGCGTCACGTGACCCGCGATAGCGCGAGAATACACCTCTTGCTGGTTCAGATCGTCTCCTGGGAATCTTGAGACGTAACTCCCAGGAGACATTGCGCAGAGCTCCCATCACACTGGGCCGTCGGGGAAAAGGAGCGACACGCCCACTCCCGCAGGGAAGAAGACCCGGAAGTCATGCTGAATACAGGTAAGGGTACAGATCTAGAAAAAAATGACAACGCTACAGGCATTTATTAAGGCTGCAGACATGATAGATAAAAAGTTCAGTTTGAGGGTGAACCTCCGCTTTAATAGATTTGGGAGGATAGAATTCTGGGAGCTGCTGACAATTTTTAAAGGTTTAAAGCAACTGCCACCTTGCTCATTCAGGGCAAAACAACAGCATCTTTGCAGAGGACTCCCCCACTTATTCATACTCACCTTGCCAAAGTTCTCCAACTGCAGCGAGTGCTTCCAGCCAGGTAAGGGGGAGTGTTTGACCTCTAACCTATGGCAGCAAAATCACAAGCACTGTCACGTGACACAAGTTATACCACAAAACCCCTAGAATATTTTTAGTTAGCTGTGACCAAATAAAGGAGGGAGGGTGGCAAGGTGGAGTATCAGCGGCCCCGGGGGCCCCCTCTAAGCTCTAGGAACATAATCATGGACCTTGCTTTATTATCCACCAAGTTACTGCCTTGATACAGGCATGCAACCACTAACTCCTACATAAATGGCAGTCACTGACCAGGTAGTTAAACCAGAATCAGACCAACTATCATAGGGGCGGTGTCTTTACAAACAAGCCTGCCCTAAAGGTTTTCGTTTTGCAGGTTTTGTATAAGAAAAAAATTAAACATTGATAACACAAACCTTATATGGGGCTGCACAGCTTTGCTGATCTTCATACATGTTCCAGATTTGTAACCGAGAACGTCCTTTGCATATTAGATGGATACAAAATGGCTGCCTAACTAATACTTTGTGGAGAGTTTCAGAATTCTTGGAATAGCTCTAAAAACAAAGCTACAAACATTATGGAAGGATTGAACCCCCTGTCTGTTTTTTTACTGCTATATGGGAGAGTGCACAATCTGGTGCAGCTGTGCATGTTAGCCAATCTGCTTCTAACTTCAGCTTGTTCAATTAAAGGGTCACTAAAGGAAAAAAAAAAATTCTGCTGAAATGACTGTTTACAGGGTATAGAGACATAAAAGTTAACTGATTCCTTTTAAAAATGATTAAAAATTGAATTTAATCTATCAAATAATGTGCCTCTAGTTTCACGTTCGGTTTTAAAGCTACATACATGAAGTTTCGGGTGAGAGGTGAGTGGGGAAGACTCACAGAACAAAAACAACAAATCCAGGGGGCAGTGTTTTGTTTTTAAAATGAATCTGATTGGTTCTGAGGAGTTTTAGACACACAGTAATGACAGCTTAGACCACCGTGAAAATCTCCCAGTACGATGGTTATAAGGAAACAGGCAACCAGGAAGTGTGGAGATCACAGCAGAATTACAGCTACTTCAAAGCAAAAACGAACAATGAGGGCATGAAACCAGTACTGCAGTAAGGTAAAGGAAGCTATTTAGCTAAAAAAAAAAAATTCCTTTAGTGACCCTTTAAGCTTGGACAAAAAAATCTGGAAGCGGATTTCGATGCAGAGCTTCACCAGATTTTGTACTCTCCAGTTTTAGTAAATCACCCCCTCTGTAAATAATAGGTAATAGTAAATAAACCGCAGAGCAATTTCCCTTTACTGCCCTGCTGACAACAGTTTTAATGAATAGAAATTAATGGGCAATCTGCAATGGGAAGAAAAATAAGAATCTAAAAATCTAAATGTAGAACGAACCAGCAGACCAACTTGACATCCAGAGTGAGTGACTGTTTGCTAAGGTACCATATTAAAGCATTAACACCAATATTTTGAGAGTTCACTTACCCTATTTACCTAGGTAGTCTCTGTTTTTCATCTTGGGACATGAGATTAAATATTTCAGGTACATGGGCTTATGCCCTGCTGCTTCCAGGAGATCGCACACTGGAAAAATAAAGTTGTAAGGACAGCCAAGCATAACCCTTCCCACTCCCAGCATGCCTTAGTTTAGTTAGCAAGCAATTGTCGGAGGGGATCCTAAGAACAGAGGGGAGGGATTTTAATGTATGATTAAAAAAACAGGATTTTTGACTTACTGTACAGACACAGGATGAAGTAACTCAGTTTAACTAGGATGTCTAAAACAGTCCAACTGGGAGGTGGACAACTTAGCAAATGCAACACTAAACCTGCCCACAGAAAACCAACAAATTAACAGGGAGGGCACAAAAGAGTCTAGGTCGTCACCTGAAGAGCCTTATGACAAAGCTGGATCAGTTGAGGCCTGAACATCCAACTTGGTAAAACTTGACGAAAAGAAGAACAAGTGGCAATTTAGCAAATCTGACAAACTGACTACTTATGCCCCATACACAAGAGCGGTTTTCCCATCGAAAAAAAAACAGATGTTTTTTCAGACGGAATTCCGCTCAAGCCTGCCTTGCATACACGAGTTCACAAAAAAGTTTGGTGAACTTTTGACTGCCAAGAACGCGGTGACGTAAAAGACTACAACGAGCCGAGAAAATTAAGTTCAGTGGGCCAGATTCACGTAGATCAGCGGATCTATAGATCCGCTCGATCTACGTGATTTAAGATCCGCTCCCGCAAGTTTGAGAGGCAAGTGGCTAATTCACAAACCACTTACCTCCAAACTTGCGGCGGCGGATCCTAAATCCCCCGGTGGAATTCAAATTCCGCGGCTAGGGGGAGTGTACTATTTAAATCAGGCGCGTTCCCGCGCCGATTTAAATGCGCATGCGCCGTCCGGGGAATTTCCCAGCGTGCATTGCTCCCACTGACGTCACTAGGACGTCAGTGGTTTCAACGTGAGCGTGACTTGCGACGCGCGTGTTTGTGAATCGGCGTACGCAAACGACGTTAGAAAATTCAAATTCGACGCGGGAACGCCGGCTATACTTAACATTGGCTGCGCCTGATAAAAGCAGGGGTAAGTATACGACGGGTACGCCGCTACGGAAACGTCGTAAGAAGACTGCGTCTGGTCCGCGTACGTTCGCGAATTTGCGTATCTCGCTGATTTACATATTATTCAAGGTAAATCAGCGGGAACGCCCCCGGCGCCATTTTTAAATTGAAAAAAGATCCGACAGTGTAACACAGTTACACCTGTCAGATCTTAGCCCTATCTATGCGTATCTGATTCTATGAATCAGGCGCATAGATAGGACCAGTGTAAGTCAGAGATACGATGGTGTATCTGTAGATACACCGTCGTATCTCTTTGTGAATCTGGCCCTATACTTCTGAGCATGCGTCGGGATTTTGCATGTTGGAATTTGTACACACAATAGGAAATTCCTGAAGGGAAAAAAGAGAACCTGCTCTCTATCTTTTTCCAGCAGTTTTTCCAATGAAAAAAATTTGATGGAGCATACACACGGTCTGGATTTCTGACGAAAAGCTCTCATCCGACTTTTTCCAACGGGAAAACCGATCGTGTTGTGATGGAGTTAATAAAATGATTATTTTGTGTTTGTTATTTTTCTCCTAAACCACTCGAATATTGCTTTTCTTTCTTATATTGTTTTATTTCTTTTATTTCTTGATCTATATATATATATATATATATATATATATATATATATATATATATATATATATATAGATGTGTGTGGGTGTGTTGCAACAAGTATTATTTTCCTTAAAAGTCATTATAGAGATAAAAAAAAAACCTTCAGGAGTGATAAGTGAAAACAGCTGTTACTCCTCACTCCTTTTGGCCCCCTCCATCAAGTGAAGCAAGATGGCCCCCAAGACTGTGAAATATAAACCACAAGGTCAAGAATAGACGTCAAAAGAAGAAAGCCATATATGGATTAACGAATCAGATGTGCTTATATGAATGATATCATTCTGTCTATAAAGCTGTCATAATAAAAAAGTTCCATCTCTTTGCGGTGGGACATTGAAAGAAGCAGACTGTTCCTCTTTTTCTGCTTGCTTTCACAATTTGGGTCAGAGGCAGTTTTAGGTTGCCCTGGAGTTGTGCCAGGGGATATCCATTTCAATTTGACGCCCAACATAGACTTTATTTTCTTGACCAGTCGCTGCAGACCGAGATGTGGATGGAGTGCTTCTATGCGGAAAACAGAGCTTGATCACCTCTTCAGAATGCGGTAAGAGACGTTTATTTTTACTCTTTGCCCATATTTTTTCCGCATACAGGCTCTCCCTTCGCTCACCTTTTTTTCTGCTGCTTCTAGGTCATGCAAAGACGGGTAATTTCTTGAACAAAGTTGCTTTAAAGAGAACCTGTCGCCCTATTCTGCTGGCTGATATTCATGTTATGTTTTGTCCTCTGTTGACTTGAATGTGGCTATTTCAGGTGGATGTCTGTAGGAGACGGGTAGACAATACTTCCTCTTCAGGGTTCCTGAGCCGGAGAGGCAATAATTAGGTGTGTGTCAGGGTAGATATCTATATATGTGTATGGTATTGCTGGATTCATTCCTAAAACATCCGTGATTTACTGGAGTTGGGTTAAGGGAGGTTGGTAACAAAAACATATAGATATGTCTGGTCTGAAGAGAGGGGTCTCGGGAAATAAGATTATGGATAGACACAGAATTTCGATAGTCTGTTTCTTTTAGTAAAGTCTTGGGCTAAGTGAGGTGTCGAACTAGGCTGATTCAAAGGACAGGTGTTTGGTAATGAAGTAACACAGTAATTGCCTTGTCAGTCTACATGTCTTTTATGTGTGCATTTGCAGAGGACAAAGTACACACAAAATAGATTTTTTTTAGTTTTATATATATAAATATATATATATATATAATATGCGGGGTTAGGGGTTAAGAATTAACGCCCTACAGACAGAGGGGCTGAAATAGCATGTCATATTCTAACTGTGTGTGTTGTTTACTGTTTGTCTTTGTCTTAAGTGTATCGTGCGTCTTGAAGTTCATTTTAAGGGAGACACAAGCAGGCAAGAATGGGAGAGATTTACACATGTTGCAGCCTGGTCTTTAACACCCATCCCTCCCTCCCTTCTGCCTTTGAAAGACTCAGAATTCCCCCCTTTCTCCTGCTGTCTGTAGATTCCAGGATGCCAGATTAACCCTGCGTTTGCTGGCAGCCTGAGTCTCTTGAGGAAAGAGGAAAAAAAAGGGGAAATGGTTTTTAAAAAGTAAGACAGACGAACTGCAACTTTGCATGCCACTCCCCCTTATACCCAGCCATCTCAGCTGAGAAAGCCTCACATGAGCTACCTACCCTGATGGTAAAATGTGACCTACGACATGATAAATATATGGCTTGTTGCCTGTTATTCTGTGATAATGTGGTGCCCAGGGCTATTACTGTGGCTATTGCCCCCTTCAAGACCATGCCTGATGTTCAGTTTCTGGACTGGTGCCCCTACTGCTTTCACTGTTGGTACAACAGTCGGTGTTCGATAGGTAATACCGAGTGGTGATCTCACCAAGGTTTAAGCTGCTGTGTGTGCTGAGCTACACCACTGCTATTGTGGAAGCATGGGCTCTGCCCGAATGCTGCTCTATGCTGGAGGTCCCTCCCCTTGCAAACAGGCCTTGCTCCAGCCTGACCCATCCCACCCCAACCCCATGTGCCCAGTATTAAACTACCACCTCTACCCCCTGTGAACGCAGATGGCATCCTATCCTGCCCACCGGTCATACCAGATTCTGTGTTCTGTAACCTACCAACCCTGCTACTCTCCTTCGTTTTGTCCAAGGGGGTATCATGCCATGTCTCTGGACAAAACAGAAAGAAGAGAATGGCGCAGATCTACCTGCTCCTACCCTGGATGAACATGATTGCTTTGAACTCATGAAGGTGGAAACCGTTCATCTACCCTCTGTCCTGTGTGCCCCAACCACAATACTCACCATGTATGATGATTGCTCCAGATTCAGATATGGGGTAACTGAGGTGATAGAGAGTGATCAAGGTCCTAAGTACCACATTAACGTTTCACACACCTTACCACCCACAGAGTAGTGGGAAAGTGGCCCCAAGGGGGAACATTCTTTATCCCCTTTTGAAATCTTGTTTGGGACAGCCCCTAGATTAGGTTGTTATTACCCACAACAGTTGCAATTACAGTCTGATACTTTGAGAAATTATGTGACCTCTCTTGAAAAATAATTAACTAATATCCATGTACGAGTATTTTCTTGCATTCCAGATCCTGGTTTAGATACAGGTATTCACCGCATACTCCCTGGTAATTGGGTGATGGTTAAGAAGTTCCTTCGAAAACATTCTCTGGAGATGAGATATGATGGACCGTGCCACCCGCATCAGAATGAAACTATATATCTTTTTTTTTCTTATATTTGATTACTGTACTATAATCTCCTTCCCTCCATTAGACTGGCAGGGTAACATGTTCAGGAACCATATATATGTGATATAGGTGATGATTGTGACCACTGGGAATCTGTGGGTTGGAATACAGGTGATGACTGGAGATATAGGCCATATGTAGATGCCATAGGGGGCCCAAGGGGGGTCCTGGATAAGTTTAAAGCAAGAGACCAAGTAGTTGCAGGTTTTGAGTCCCTGAGTCCCATAATCACTGTAATATATTCCATAGGGTCAGGGCCGTCTTTAGCGCAGGGCAAAATAGGGAACTTGCCCTGGGCCCAATCTTTGTAGGGCCCAGGGCAACTTCGCTACCTGTGAATTGGGGTCCCGACAACGGCTTTGCAGAGGACATGGGAGGCTGTATTCCCGATCTAGCCAGCAGTGAGGGGGCGGGACCGGGAGCTTAACAGACACACTGACCCCGCCCCATGTAGCCTGTATGTTTGGAACAGAGCGGCTGTAGTTAGAGCAGTGATTAGAGTGGGCGTGTCAGTGGAGCTCCCGGCCCCGCCCCCTCTATATCTAACTACAGCCGCTCCACTGTTCCGAGTGGAGCTCCCGGTCCCGCCCCCTCTCTGCTGGCTAGTGCGCGACTGCAACCTCCTGTGTCCTCTGTGCACTCTGCAAAACTGTGATCTGGGTCCCAATTCACGGTAACTTTATGCAGTATGTCACAGTTTCTGGTAACTTTATGCAGCATATGTCACAGTTTCTGGTAACTTTATGCAGTATGAGAAAACTAAGTTTAATGCTGCATGTAAGTGTTTATGAATATTTTAGCCCTAGACAGGAAAATGTGTTATTACATGTGGTCATTCAAAAGCACAAACATGGGATAGAACACGGTTTTAAGGAAAAAATTATTGATTAAGATTGTGTAAAGAACTGTTTAAAATTCAGATAATGGTAAACAACATGGTATTTAACAGACAATCCTACAGATTTGGTTGCAGGAATTAATAAGTTAAGGATTGAGCAATTTTTAGAAAGGATTCTAAACTAGGGTTTGGTTGTTAAGTTAAGGTAGTAGATTGTTCTAATTTACTTAAGGTTACCCAGGAAAAATATTAAAATATGAAAGTTATGTTCAATCTAAAAATTATAAAAATTGTAAAAAAAAAAAAAAAAACAAGTGTTAAAAGGTTTTGTAATTTGATGTTTCTGATGAGAGTGGAGACTTTCTTGGGAAAATGGCCAATTCACAGTTTATTAGGCTGGAACTAATCTGTGAATTTCACGAGATTGTCTTCTAAACAATTTTTGTCACTACTGTAGTCAAGAACTTCATATTATAATGTAATGTACATGCTTTTTGGCAGATGTACAAACCAAATATGTTATTTTTTTTTTTTAAAAAAGGTTAACATTTTTAAAAACTATAGATTCGATTGTAATCAAATTGTATAATGTATGGGATACAAAGCTTGGAAGATTGGGTCTAGCAGTAACAAATGTTTCTTTGGAGATCATTACATGAAAGGAATGTGTTCCCAAGCAGAGAGATGCAGTTCAGGTTACACGCTATGACAATTTTCACTTCTGTGAACCTGAGAAACTTGGAAGAGGTTCATGGGTGAGAAACAATATATTTAAAAAATATTTTTACTTACTAAAGTAATAGTTTAAAAACATTTTTGAGCCTAAATAACTTTTCTTGAGAGTTCATTGAAATCTTTGAAGACGATGTATCTGTCTGAGTGAATGTTAATGAATTATAAAGGCTTACTATAGGGCAAATCTTTCTTTAATAATAAAAGATAACTTGAATATAATCATTTGAAGATCTAAAGAAAGCCCTTATTAATTTAGTATTTTTGATTAATATAGAGATCTCTCTCTCATTTACATTGTACAAGTGGATGATGATTGGGATTTTAAAAAAAATTGGGTTTTTGCAACATTTGTTTTGAAGTACATCTTACTCTGAAGGTGTTATTTCAAGGAGAATGGGAGGTGTCAATATACACAGCTTTGACTGAGCTTCGTCTAGTGACAACTGGATGTTAAAAAGAAAGGTCAGTTCAGAAATAAAATATTTAGGAAAGCCCAATATAAATTAATGTTCTTTTGCAAAATTAAAACGGTTATGATTGAAAGTATAGTAAGAGGAAAAAATACAGTAATCTGGTAAGATTGTTGCTTTTACAAAATTTCATTTAGTAATGGGATAAAGAGGGTTCAAAAAGAATGTAGATTGGATTAATTATATTTACTATAACCAACAGAGGTTCGTTAACTAAACAGGGATGCACTCCAAGGTTTAGCTGAATAACTAGAGGCCACTTCACAAATGACTTTGTAAAATCGTATGGTCCTAGACATGATTTTAGCTGACAAGGGGGGTATATGTAAAATGTTACCTGGGGACAGTATTTTGGATGACAACGCATTTGTACTCAGATGGGTATAGCAATTTTGTTTCTACTTCTATTGGTTATGATAATGGTTTGTTGTATTGACCGTATCCTCCATTACAGTCCTTACCTGTTAAAAACACATACAACATTCTGGGAAAGTGAGGGAGGGAAAGAATAGTGTTTCACCGCCTCCTGACGTTTCGTTGGTAAGGACTACAGATAAGCCCTGTCTGATCGCTAAGCGAAACACAAAAAAGATAATGATAGGGAGGCCAAACACAGGGACAAAGAAAGCATAGGGACATTACTGATAAAATAGTCTGGGGGGACTGTGATGGAGTTAAGAAAATTATTATTTTGTGTTATTTTTCTCCTAAACCACTCGAATATTGCTTTTCTTTCTTATATTGTTTTATTTCTTTTGTTTCTTGATATATATATATATATATATATATATATATCTCAAGAATGTGTGTGGGTGTGTTGCAACAAGTATTATTTTCCTTTAAAAGTAATTATAGGGTTAAAAAAAAACCTTCAGGAGTGATAAGTGAAAACAGCTGTTACTCCTCACTCCTTTTGGCCCCCTCCATCGAGTGAAGCAAGATGGCCCCCAAGACTGTGAAATATAAGCCACGAGGTCAAGAATATACGTCAAAAGAAGAAAACCATATATGGATTAACGAATCAGATGTGCTCATTGCTCATATGAATGATGTCATTCTGTCTATAAAGCTGTGATAATAAAAAAGGTTCCACCTCTTTGCGGTTGGACATTGAAAGAAGCAGACTGTTCCTCTTTTTCTGCATGCTTTCACAATTTTGGTCAGAGGCAGTTTTAGGTTGCCCTGGAGTTGTGCCAGGGGATATCCATTTCAGTGTGTACGGGGCATAATTCTGAAAGCCTAACTGATCTAGTGGAGTGCGCTCTTAAATTGGGAAAGGGGGAAGCTTGCTCTAGAGGTCATAAGCTTGAATGATGAGATAACGAATCCACCTAGTGATGTTGGAGCAAGAATCAGGCTGTCTGCTATGTATAACTTTAGAAAGGGTAAACAGGGCTGTCAAAAGGGAGCTGTAGCTGGGAGACAAACTTGAACAGCACACATACCACATCCATGTAATGGAGGATGTTTAAGAGCAAGACATAGATGGTAGAACAAGGACTTGGTTAAGGTGAAAGAAAGGAATCACCATAGGCCCTGGGTCTTAAGACAACCTTGTAGGGGTGCAACGGATCACAGTTGATCCGTGATCCGAACGGGTCACCCCCTTCGGATCGGAACACTCTGTGATCCGCGGATTGCCGCGGCTCCGGAGCTAGGCCAAAGCCGCGGCCTTTCCTAATGTTATGTCCGCGGCTCTGGATCTAGGCCGAAGCCGCGGTCTTTCCTAACGTTATGGCCGCGGCTTTGGCCTACCTCCGGAGCCACGGCCATAACGCTAGGAAAGGCCGCGGCTTCGGCCTAGCTCCGGAGCCGCAGGAATAACATTAGGAAAGGCCGCAGCTTCGGCCTAGCTCCGAAGCCGCGGCCATCTTGGTACACCCAGCGGCGGCCCTCCTCTGTTTACACCCACAGAGGAGGAGCCCGCACTCGTGGGGAAGAAGTGTCTGTACTGCCCGAGGGGGGTCTCTTGCACCTGAATAGTTGGGGGACTTAAATTGCACGCAATTAAACAAAGGGCAATACCCATCTCTTTACCCTCCACCTCTGCAGTAATGTGCTACCAAATCTTACAGATTAAGCGAATCTATTAAACACAACATTCTTTTCCTACATAAAACAATCTATTCAGGGCCCTGTATGTCTTTACTATGGTTGTTTATTCATTGTTCCTCTGTAAAGCAATGTGGTGTTTTCTGGATTGCTTATGACAGCTTTCCCCTTGTGTGGTTAAAATGTTCCATGCGATTTACAGTTTTAACAGATTCATGAACACTTTTAAAGCCAACCTGTTAGTTTTAAGCTTGTCGGCTCATAAAAATTCTGGTCTCTTGCCCCGAGAGGAGGGGGGGGGGGGTCTCTTGTACTGAGAGGAGGGGGGTGTTTGCACAGAGGGGGTACTATAGTTGGTGGGGGGGTGAACAGTGGGGGGGGAGATGTGTATATTACAGTGGGGGGGGGAGATGTGTATATTACAGTGGGGGAGATTTTTTTTTATTTGCCGATCCGAAAAATGATCCGATCCGTGACTCCTGATCCGAGGAACGATCCGAACCGTGAGTTTTTTGATCCGTTGCACCCCTACAACCTTGTCTAGCACAAGAAAGGGTTCTTAAGGCCACCAATTCAGACGATCCTCACAGAAGTGATGGCGATGAGAAAGGCAACCTTCTGAGTAAAGACAGACAGGGGATATCCCTAATATGTTCAAAGTGTGGTCTTGCAAAAACCAACAGAACCAGGTTGAGGTCCTATAAATTACTATAGAATGCACAGGGAGAACAATGTGAGCAAAACCCTGTATGATGGAGTCGGGCACGTGGTCTCTGAAAAACCTGACGATGCCCAAGAATTGACTCATGGTGGTAAAGCCGGCAACCGAGAAGCAGGGTGACAAATGACCCTGGGACAGAAGATCTTGACAATTCGGGAGGGTTCATTGAGAGTCTGCCAGGAGCCTGACCAGGTCTAATTATCACATCCTCCCAGTTTGGTGCAATGAGAATAACTAGAATGCCCTCCATCTCAATCTTGTGGAGTAGGTGAGGAAGGCACATTAGAGGAGGAAAAGCTCATCAGGTTGAACTGCAAAGGTTCGAAGATTCCTGAATCTGCAGACAAACCGACTCCTTTAGATGTTGAACTTGAAGTCAGGCAGTCTATGTCCGGCATCCCTCTCATATGCGACAGAAGCCTTGAAACACCACTGGGTGGAGAGACCATTCTCCTCCTGAGTCCCGGCATGGACATCTGAAGAAATCTGCCTGCCAGTTTTCCATGCCTGGGATGTGCACAATGGTCAGGGAAGAACAGAAAGTTCTGTCCAAGCCAGAATCAGAACCACTTCTCTGAGCTGCAAGACTTCAGATGCCTTTCTGATGGTTGATGTAAGCACGGCTGTGGCATTGTCCGACTGAATCCTATTTGGATGACTGCAGATGAGAGGCCCAATTGAATCACACAGTTTCAGATAACGGATTGGAAGGCAGTAACCCAGATTCCTCAGATAACCTTTTGTCCCAAAGAAAACCTATAACTCTCCCCCAGCCCAATAGGCTGGCAACAGTAAAACACTGTTCAAACCAGTGGGAGGAAGGATTTCCTGGATTCTAGTGTCGAGCTTGTGATCCACCACCTCTGGCCAACCCTTGTCTTGCTGATCAGGCATATAGGACAATCCAGAGACTGCATTCTCTTGTTTCCAATTGCCAGACTGTTGAGTTGCAACTTTCTGGAATGAAAATGGGCATATAAAATTGCGTTAAAAGAGGACATCATAAGGCCCAAGCAGATGTTTTGTTGGCTCCTGGACTACAGAATCAGAACGCGGTAGAAAAGAGTATAGAGCTTTTCCAACGGGAAGAAAAACCTTGCACAGAGCTGTTAAGTGTGTCCCAATGCTGAGTTCTGAAAGTTTGGGATTTACCCAAATCTCTGTAGGGTCTGTAATTTCTCTTGGACATTGGCTGACAGAGCACAAGTCCACTGCTACCTCAGAAAAAGGTCATCCAGATACACTATAGGAATGCCATGAGCCCGAAGCAGAGCAAGAACAGGACCATTTTCTAGATTAGTCCAATCACCATACAGTACATTACCGGATGCATTACCAAATGCACTAGAGAAGTCTTAACAGTTTGAGAACTCTTTAGAGAACCCAAGCTAGTCCCTTTAGGTTTAGCCAATAAAGGCAGCTTCAAATCTAGACACACGTGGATTGCATCAACAGGGACTTACATAGTATCCTTACATTTTTCAGTAATATCTGCAGACTGCATCTCATCATGTACTAAGTCCTCAAAGACAAGGTAAAATCCTCATCATCCTCAACTAGCTATGAAACAACTGCAGCCTCATGGAATTTAGAGATGGACTCTTGAGAGAACATGGAAGCACTTTTGCACCCCCCTGCATTCCAAGTCAGCTATAATGGCTGCAATTTTATCTATAATTTTGGACATGGTAGCTGGAAATTATTTTCTAGCAATGCCAAGGAAGGTTACCCCTAAAAGGGAGAAGGAAGTGTGGTACTGGGACAGTGATTGGCGTAATTGTTTTTAACAGTTCCGTGAAGGCATGTGGTACTTTTTAGAGGAATGTATGCTGGCAAGGCCCACAGGACCGTTGCTCTTGTGCTTGTGATCCATGATGCTAAGCTTGCAGTTAAGGGTTTCCCACAAGGGGTACGGGATACTGCAGAACAGGAAGGGTTAATGCCATTTGATTTGTCACTTTAGGCAGGAGGGTAGTCTGTGTACTTTTCCAGATAAATCTGGTGTAGAGTTGGCATCTGGAGCACCTGAGTTAACCCCTTAGGGGGCGAAGCAAAACAAATCACATCCAGACTTCCATAAGGACAAATTGATTAACCACAATGGTGGTGCAGTCCCAACTGGTCAGATTAGATATGCAGGCAGGATCCAGGGAACGTGCCCAATCCAAACATCCTTAGCTCCTCTGGTGGACATACCCTCTAGGGCAGTGGTCCTCAGGGCCCACAAACAGGCCAGATTTTATTACCTTGGTGAGATGCAGACTAGAATACTGCAATCGCTGAACAGAAAATTATATCACCTGCGTTATATTTCAGTTATCTTGTAAACCTGGCCTGTTAGTGGGGACTGGGGACAGGGTTGATGACCACTGCCCTAGGGGGTCCTCAGACACACTTTCACTAACGGCTGTAGCATATCCCTGGACCTACAGTGGATATAAAGTCTACACACCCGTTAAAATTATAAGGTTTCTGTGATGTAAAAAAAATGACAAAGATAAACCATTTCAGAATTATTTTCATCTTTAATGTGACCTATAAACTGTAATACTCAGTTGAACAACAAACTCGAATATTTAAGGTGAAGCGAAGAAAAAATAAAATAATATGGTTGCATAAGTGTGCACACCCTTACACTAATGCCGCGTACACACCATCACTTTATGTGATGAAAAAAAACGAAATTTTCTGTGAAGTAAAAAATTAAGTTTTTGAAACTTCAATTTTCAAAAACAATGTTGCCTACACACCATCGTTTTTTCACAATGCTCTAGCAAAGCGAGGTTACGTTCACCACTTTTTTCCATTGAAGCTCGCTTCATAACTAGCTTCTGGGCATGCGCGGGTTTAAAAACGTCGTTTTAAACGTTGTTTTTGCTACACACGGTCAATTTTTGTGACACAAAAAACGATGTTTTGAAAAACGACACAAAAAATTGAAGCATGCTTCAATTTTTTTTGTCGTTTTTCACAAGACATAAAACGACGTTTTCCCCCACACGCGGTCATTTTCACGTTTTTAAAAACGTAGTTTTTTTTTATCACATAAAGTGATGGTGTGTACGCGGCATAATACTTAGTGCTGTAATAAAATCAAAAGATGCAACAAAGTCTTTTTGGGTATGAGTCTATCAGCATGACATCTTGACTCAGTAATATTGGGCCCACTCTTCTTTGCAAAAACATTCTAAAACTGTCAGATTGCGAGGGCATCTCCTGTGCACAACCCTCTTCAGATCACCCCACAGATTTTCAATCTGATTCAGATCTGGGCTCTGGCTGCACCACTCAAAAACTTGAAGCTTCTTCTGGTGAAACCATGCCTTTGTTTAGTTGGATGTATGTTTTGGGTCATTCTAATGCTGGAAGGTGAAGCTCTTCACGTTCAGCTTTCTAGCAGAAGCCTGAAGGTTTTGTGCCAATATTGACTGGTATTTGGAACTGTTCATAATTCCCTCTACCTTAACTGTTGCAGCTGAAGAAAAACAGCCCCAAAGCATGATGCTACCACCACCATGATTCACTGTGGGCATGGTGTTCTTTTAGTGATGTGCAGTGTTGTTTTTGTGCCAAACCTATCTTTTGGAATTATAGACAAAAAAGGTCAACCTTAGTTTCATCAGACCATTACATATTTTCCCGCATGCTTTTGTGAGAGACTTCAGGTGTGTTTTTTGCAAAATTTAGCCGGGCCTAGATGTTTTTCTTCATAAAAAAAAAGGCTTCCGTTTCGACACTCTACCTCATAGCCCAGAAATATGAAGAACACGGGAGATTGTCACATGTGCCACACAACCAGTACTTGCCAGGTATTTCTGCAGCTCCTTTAATGTCGCTGTAGGCCTCCTAGCAGCCTGGCCAGTTTTCTTCTCGTCTTCTCTAAAATTTTGGAGGGACATCCCGTTCTTGGTAATGTCACTGTTGTGCCATATTTTCTCCACTTGATGATATCTGTCTTGACTGTGTTCCATGGTATATCTAATGCCTTGGAAATGCTTTTGTACCTTTCTCCTGAATGATACCTTTTAACAATGAGATCCCTCTGATGCTTTTGAAGCTCTCTGAAGACCATGGCTTTTGCTGTAGAATGCGACTAAGAAAAAGTCAGGAAAGACCTACTAGAACAGCTGAACTTTATTTGGGTTTAATCAGAGGCACTTTAAATGATGGCAGGTGTGTACTGACTCCTATTTAACATGAGTTTGAATGGGATTGCTTAATTCTGAACACAGCTACAACCCCAGTCATAAAATGGCGTGTAACCACATGATTATTTATTTTTTTCTTCCCGTCCCTAAAAGATTTAAGTTTGTTTTTCAATTGAGCTGTACAGTTTAAAGGTCACATTAGTGGAAAAAGTTTTTAAAAAATGTATCTAGGTCTCATATTTTTACATCACAGAAACCTAACATTTTAACTGGGGTGTGTAGACTTTTTATAGCCACTGTATATGGCACCCTGCTGCCTACTTAACGACCAGCCGCCGCAGTTATACGGCGGCAGGTCGGCTCAGCTGTGCGAGATTACGTAGCTATATGTCATCTCGCTATGCAGCCAATAGGGGTGCTTGCGCGGCGCGGGCCCCCCGCTCGCCCCTGGTCCCGACGCGCGTGCCCGGCAGTCGTGATCACTCGTTACAGAGCGAGAACCGGGAGGTGTGTGTGTGTAAACACACAGCTCCCGGTCCTGTCAGGGGGAGAAATGACTGTTCGCTGTTCAAAAAATGTATTAACAGCGATCTGTCATTTCCCCAAGTCAGTCCCACCCCCCTTCAGTTAGAACACACCTAGGGAACATACTTAACCCCTTCCCTGCCAGTGGCATTTTTATAGTAATCAAAGCATTTTGATCGCTATAAAAATGACAATGGTCCCAAAAATGTGTCAGAAGTGTCCGCTATAAGGTCGCAGGACCGATAAAAATCGCTAATCATCGCCATTACTAGTATAAAAAAAATGTATTGCGATTTATTTTTTACGAAAAATATGTAGAATACGTATCGGCCTAAACAGAGGGGAAAAAAACGTTTTTTTATATATTTTTGGGGAAATTTATTACAGCAAAAAATATTCATTTTTTTTCAAAATTGTCGATCTATTTTTGTTTAAAAATAAAAACTGTAGAGGTGATCAAATACCACCAAAAGAAAGCTCTATTTGTGAGAAAAAAAAGGACGCCAATTTTGTTTGGGAGCCACGTCACAGGACCGTGCAATTGTCAGTTAAAGCTACGCAGTGCCGAATCGCAAAAAAGTGGCCCGGTCATTGACCAGCAATATGGTCCGGGGCTAAAGTGGTTAATATATTGCACCTAAGGTACCTAGATGAATGTCCAACATAAAATCCAGTGCCAAAAGATGCATTACAAGCCAACCCCGTGGCATTTTCCCCAGTGGGGTCCAGCTGCCAATGCAATGCAGAGTATCGGTCAATAAAGAAAGCTGCAAAGTGAGCTGTATCGGGCTCTGAAGCAACTAAAGAAACGTACTAGAAATTATTGATAAACTAAAAAATTTTTTTTTCCATTGCCCTACACTTGCGGAAAACAGAGGCATGCTGGCAGAGGTTACACTAGGCTGTCCTTGCAGCTTTGGTTTATGCGTGCCCAATCTCCTCAAGGCAGCAGCAAAATTCAATGTACCTGAATTACTTCATTCTGTGCCTCTTACAGTATAATAAAAAAAAAAAACAGTTTTAAGACCAATTTCACCTATGGAACATTTTACATGTTCCACCTGTATTTATGGTGGACCATGTAATGTACTAGCCCCTGCCTTCTCTCCTCCCCAATCCCCCTTCCCTTCGACAGTGGCGGACGATTCTCTCCCCGCACCCACTGTAAAGCCTCGTACACACGACCGGTTTTCCCAGCAGGAAAACTGCCAGGAGAGCTTTTGGCCGGGAAAACCGGACTTGTATATGCTTCCTCGCAGTTTTCCTGTCAGGAAAACACCCGGCAAAACAGAGAAACTGCTCTCTATTTTCCTGTCGGGATTCCCAGCGTTTTTTCCCCCCGACAGATCTACTACTTACCTATGGGAAAGACTATGAGGCAGTGCCGATGGAGCATACACACGGCCGGGATTTCCGGCCAAAGCTCTATGGCAGTTTCCCTGCCAGGGTTCTCGGCTTTCCCCTCGGTTTAATTTTTAACGCCGAGAAAACCGAGCGTGTGTACAGGGCTTCAGAATCTAAAAACAGAGTGGCCATGTGGGGCTCCGCCCACAGTTGTCATTCATTCAAAGAGTTCTGTGAATTTAATGTAGTGGTGGGCTTAAGCACAGTATGACCATATAGTGTGACAAGATCCCCATATTTACTTAAAAAAGGTGTTTTTAAGTAGCCTTGCAAGATTTCAAACGCAACCTTTTTTTGTGCGCGCTATTTATATGGTTCAATTTGTATAATGGTCTTTATAGGATCAACAACCTTAGAAATGTATGTTTAGGGTGTGCCCCCCAATCTCTTGTTTGATTCAGAGAGTTCTGTGAACAAATTAACTACAACCACTGTCGTCCTCTGGGGCCAACAGCTTGTACTTTTCAATGAACTGAATTACTCGTCCTTGCAATTAATCGATTCTTCATGCCATTCAGCAACTGTCTGCCCATACAAGGTTCAGGCAGATAGCTTTACCAGCTGAACACAGGTGCAATGTCCTACAGACTACAGTGTAGAAGAAAGATGTGCATGTATTTTTTTTTATAAAAGGTGAACTTGGCCTTTAAGAAATGCAGACCTGCTTTAAGCTGCAATACTCATGTACACAAGGGCACCCAAAAAATATATCTGCAGACATAAAAGTATAGATTTTTATTAGTGTAGTGGTTTTGGACTTGCAGAATACATTAACATGCTTAACTGAGTACATACGTCAGGGGCTGCTTCTAATATGATGGCTCAAACTGCTTCCCAGGCTGTGACATCAGTGAACCAGTGCAGAGGTCATAATGTGATTGGTGGATAGTATTTTCCGTTATACACTATAATATACACCGTACACTCTGAATTGGGATTTTGTTCATAATGAAAACGCTCCCTGGATTGTACAATGAGGATCCATTCTCACATTTTGGAACCTCAAAGGGAAACTGTATTATAAACGAAAACTGACCTCATACTTACCTGCTCCTCATATTTTTAACTGTCCAATCCACAGGGAGGCACATAGTCTCCCCCGAAAGGTTCTCCCTTCCCTGTATTCACTCCCATAGAAAGTCTGCCCATCACTGAAAGAACAGTCTTTCCAGCCGAAGAATAGATATTCTTCCACAATATAAAGCCTGGCTGTGTCACTTTTCCGAAAGGGTATAGGCCAGTGGCCAGAGACAAAGTCCTTGAGGTCAGCATGCTTAAGTGGGTTTAGAATATGGATAAGCAGACCGATTCAGCCACTGGGATGGTCAACCTCCTGTGCTCCTGGTCCGCATTTAGGATCAAAGCACTGGTAGTCCATTGTGTAGCAAAGTCAGAGAATCTGAAAAATTCTGTAGAAAGTTGGCAGTGCAGATCTGTATGCGGAAATGTGCATTGAAGAGAAATTAAATCTTGCGGTAAGGAGGGGGGGATAAAAAAATAAAAAATAATTTAAACCATATACAACATTGCTATCCACATGCGACAGGTCCACTTGACAACTTGAACAGCTTGCAGCAGAAGTGGAAGGTTTTCAACTAAAATCAGCCAACAATCACATATTCCCCATCATCTCTTTATTCAAGTATGTCACAGCAGTTATATTACAAATTACAGTAATTTCTTTCAAAAGTCTTTAATTCCATTTTTATTTTTTATTTTTTTTAATAACTTACTTCAAAAACTAATAGAAAATGAAGCCAGGAAAATAAAAACAGACAACAATTTTAAACAGAATACAGAAAATATGCCATGGGTATTGGAGAACTATTTGAATCTGAATAGTAATAAACAATATAAAAAATAAGAAAACAAAACGTTAAAAAAAAAAACACCTCAACAAATTCAAGCTTATGTGGTGATCACGAAAGAAGGGTTTTAGGCTCCTTAGCAAAGAAAATTCCATAACAATGGTAGTTGCAAAACAAAATAAAATTGAAAAAACAAAACCAAAAAAAAAACCTAGAGAAAACACTGAACCTTGGGGATATAAACAGAAGGAAAACAGGGGTGTTGTCCATAGCAACAAAATGCTTGCTTTCATTTTGTAACCGTTGTCAATTATGGTAAAAAATTTGAGCGATTCAATGATATAACTACACTTGCTGCAGTCCCTCCTTGTACTCTCCTACAACTGTCCAAACATTTCCCATCCAGCTCCCAGTGCTTGTAACATGTTATGATAGGAGCACAGTGCAAAAGAGCCGTAAGGGCTCATACTGCAAGCCTAATTGGGAGCAGCAGGGATTGGGAAACATAAGGCAGATTAGTTACGTTTAAAATGCATTTAACGACTTTTAGTAAAAATGGTTTTATAAAGCTAAAAATGGTATTGTCATGAGTTCTATTAGTTGTCCAGGTAGAAAAAAAGAAAAGGGTTTACTACTAGATTACTGGGACAGATGAAAGCAAGCCCTGTGTAAGCTCCAAATGTTAGAGCTTACACAGGGCTTCTCCCTCCATTGTGCGACAGTGCTAGGCCACTCAAAAGCACCAGTGCCATCACATGTTCACCCATAAGTGCTGAAGTAATTAACTTTGGTCTCAGAAGCTAAACAGAGCAAAATCATGTAGTTGTGGCAGTGGAGTTCAGTAACCCTATTCCTGTATGTTGCAGGGCAAAAGTCTGTAAAGACTTGTAAGGCTGGCTATATAATATACAATGTTCCTTTACCAAAAAACAAATATGAGGTCAAACAGGTCTTTACACTACTACCTAGTTGAGGGTAAATCTAAAGGATATTGAATAAGAAAGCTGTATAATGTATGGTCAGTTGCACTCTAGAAGAGGAAATTTTGTAGCTGTAGTGTGCCTCCTGTTACTTTACAAACTTCACTATAAAAAAACGGCAGCGCCCACATCATATACAATTTTAAATTGTGGGTCAGGGTATCAGGATAATAAAGACTAGAAATAAATATATTGTCTACTTTTTTGAATCAGGTCTGTACAGGCCATTGATTGCTTTAGATTTCGCTAGTTGCATTATGCTATTCTGTTTCGCTAGTTGCATTATGCTATTCTGTATTCGGTTGCAACTTCCTCTGGCTGCTGTAAAGGCTGTGTACCTCCAAGGAAAAAAAGGTTGACCTATAGATCATAAATGCAACTGAATCCCAAGTGCACCAAGCTGGAAAGTCATGTGCAGAATACCGCACCACCACTTTGGACATGCAGGAGAGAATGACTGGTTATCCATGACCTAGGTCAGTAATGGCAAACCTTGGCACCCCAGATGTTTTACATTTCCCCCATGACGCTCATGCACTCTTCAGTGTGGTTGAGCATCATGGGAAAGGAGTTCAGAAACATCTGGGGTGCCAAGGTTTGTCATCCATGCCCTAGGTTATAGTAACAGGGTTTACAGATTGTTTTTCCCACAAGAGTGCGAGTAAATATCAATGTTTCAAGGGATGCATCACTGTTATATAGTATTGCTGGAGCTGTGGTTGTTTAGTAAAAAGGCTGTGAACTCCCTCCTTACTTAAACTTCTACTAGTTATTAAAATGACTAAGGTAAGCCCTCAGGGAAATAATGGGAGTCCTAATATAATCCTCTTTACTGTGTTGCTTGGGCCCTGTGAAATACCCAGACTTACAAATCATTGGAGTAGTAAGATCTGGCAGCTAATGGTGCTTACCATCTCCCAGACGGTTTAGGTAAATTTACATTCTTTATTTTTAAAACATAGCTATTGCTAACTTAATTACCCTTCGGAATAGAAATGCAAGAGCATCCATTGCCGACTTGTTTTTAATGGTTCCGATAAAGAGGCATTTCAGTTTTTGTTGCACTACCCGTAACAAACAGGACAGGAGTAAAAAGCTGTATGCTTTTTCCAGATCAGTGACTTTAGTGAAGTCAAGACCAACTATCTACACCTAAAACGTCAGCAATCGAAGCTTCCATATTAGCATCCTCAGATGTTCACCTTAATCTCAGCTGGTATAATGGCAAGTATTAGATAATGTAATTGCTTGCATACTTCAATCAGCTTCCTAAAAGTCCCTAGGGCAGCGATGGTGAACCTTGGCACTCCAGAGGCTTTGGAACTACATTTGCGAAGATGCTCATGCACTCTGCAGTCAGTGTAGTTGAGCATCATGGGAAACATAGTTCCAAAAGATCCGGGGGGCCAAGGTTCGCCATCACTGCCCTAGGGGCACCCTTCAGCTCCAGTCTAGGAATGCTAGAGATACTAGTGGGAGTGTTGGCTGGATGTAGGTTCAACAAATTCCAACAAGCATTAGCAGTTTATCTGCAAGCCATGAGCATCTGAGTGCTGTAAACCAGAGTTTTCGAAGCAGGGGTATGTTTGAAAGGTTCCATGGACAATGGTGCTTGGTAGTGCATTTAAAATGTTGTAAATATAACATTTAGGAAATATTTCTGTAAGCTAAAGGAAACATTTGATTTCTTTTTACTATACATCTCAAAATGTGGGCAAAGTGACAGTGACAAGATCATAAGTGGAATTTATCAAAGCTGGAGCAGCGTTGTATGGCAACCAAACAGCTCCCATCTTTAATTTTCAAAGCCTAACTGAACTGAGGATAGAAGCTGACTGGGGACATGGGGATGAAGCTCAATTTTAAATAGTGTACAGATTTTCTCATGATCTCCATTCAGTTTCTTCTTTGGAGATTTATTATCCAGACTGGCGTTGTAAGACAAGCAAAGGCAACTCAGAACTGCTTACAAGGTTATTGCTCGACCCAGTTAAAGTGACTTTAAGCCAAATATATGGTTTGCACAATAAAGGCTTGTATTCTAAATGTCCTACATAAAATAGGTAATGGTGTAGGTGTTGCACAGGGTGCCTCACACAGCACAGCCTCCTCTGACCGAAGCTCATGGATCCCAGGAGCACTGTAGGATGCCTCACCACCTCCTCCCAGGCATACATGCCCTCTCCAGCAATGCACTCAAGGCACACATTGGATGTAAAGAGAGCGCCTTTGTAAGCGCTGCTGCAATCTAGATTGCAAAAGGCAGTCAACCAAAAGCAGTGCAGAGCCTGCATTCTTTACATTCATAGGTTCTGTCCTACTGGTGTTACTTTTCTAGTACAATGAGGTATACAAAAAAAATTGAAATCGCATGCATTTAGAATGTTGGCAAAAATAAGCAATACACCTGGTATTCTAGCTCGGTACTAAAGCTAGAATTTTGAGATTACGGTGAAACTGCCCAAAGCAGAGAGTTTCTCCACAATGAGCAATCGTTCCTAAACACATTCTGTGGACAATGTGCAAGCAAATACAAAAATTACCACAAGGCAACAAGCAAAATTTGAGCATAAAAGACATTAAAAGGAACGAAATCAGGACAGAAAAACTATCCAAAGATTTTATTTTCTGCTATGGAATATTACATTTGCCAGAAGTGAATCCATAATGCAGTGTTAAAATGATAGAAGCATTTGAAACCCATTTGAATGGCAGAACACAGAATAGGTTAGGGCAGTTCCAGCCATCTAGCTGCTAGAATCTAACCAGCACACTGCATGGAAAGTGAGGCCCTACTGTTGGAGAACCGATTTACCCGGAGACTGGCATACGTGGGCAAATTGGCACACTGCAGGACTATGCAATTTTTTTCTGTATTAGGCCATTTTGCACCAACTGATAGGGGAAAAAAACATTGTTAACATTTTGGTCATCTCGACTCAATCTAGGGAAACAAAATATAGTCCTAATTGCTATTAAAAGCTACTCTCGACCAATTATTGGTCAACTTAGGTTATTTAATTTGTCAGCTGGTAATTTATGGTGGACATCTACAACCTGAACATAAACAGCTTAGCACTGAGTGGGTCTGGTTGCATGTTGATCACAATGGTGGGTTTAGGTCAAGTGGATTTCCTTTGCAAGGTCTGGTGATTTTGGCTGTATGTGTTTATGAACTTTTCTCAAGGACAGATTATAGGTCAAGGAGGCTGAACAAACAAATATGGATATCCAACTTTAGGCTACCTTTGCATTATTTGGATGCTGGGTAAAAATCCTTGCTATTAGCCTCTATATATGTTCCTTGGGTGAGAATTGTATCAAATGTGCACAGATGCTGTAGTCTTCGGTTTAAAGGTGCAGATTCTAAACCACCCTGACACATGTGCTTGTGTGTATTGGTCCATTTGGCTCAAAAATGTTTTGTACATGGAGGATAGCAAGCGATTATAACATGCCTGTAGATAAATTACAGTGTAAATCAGATAGGTGCTTACATAGTTTACCAAATGTATGTGCACCGGGATGTGGTTATTGCCAACAGCTAAGACCGCTAGCAATAATCACTGTGTTCTCCCAGTAGGGGCAGCTTTCCCACACTCACTCACCCTGCAGGGAGGAGAACACAATAGCTTCACGGGGGGCAATCCCCCAACAACACTGACTCTGTTGGTGGAATCAAGCAACCCGTTGTTGCAGCAAAGAATCTCATCTATGGCCGACTTAAGGCTCAGCAATCACAATACTACAAGTATTTTTTGATGCAGTGCATGCCTGCCCTAACCTTCTATTACATGCAAGGTAAACACAAGAGAGGCTTAATGACCAATCTGCTAGTTTGACCTTTAATTCTACATTTCAGGGACAGGTAGATCCCCCACTATAAAGCCAAATCCTTTTAGTTTAACCTGGGCATAGGAATTGCAGATGAGACATTTGAAATGGGTATCTGAACGAGTACTCTAGCTACAGATAACAGAGTTAACTAGTTATTACCATAACACGTGCGGATGCCCACCCCTTACTTACCTCATGCCTGGAAAGTCATGTTTGCACTTGGCATCAATATGCATGATAGAAGTGAGCATGTTTAAGAGAGATCAATAAATGCATACCTTGCTGAAAGGGTGGGCAGCAGACACAATTACTTTTTCCTGAATGGGCAAAGTGGCAGGTTGACTTGGCAAATATAATGTGCACTGCAAGTTGCAGTTGCACTAGATCTGAGGGGCAGCTCTGAAATGAGGGGAAGCTCTGCAGATTTTCATCATCTAACCATGTGCAAGCAAAAATGCTGTTTTTTCTATTTTCCTTACATGTGATTGCGTATTCTTTTCAAAGTGAAGCTTTATCTCATTTACTAAGCTCTAGAGCAGGGGTCTCAAACTGGTGGTCTTCCAGCTGTTGCAGAACTACAAGTCCCATGAGGCATTGCAAGGTTGACAGTTACAAGCATGACTCCCACAAGCAGTGGCATCATGGGACTTCAGTTCCGCAACAGCTGGAGGACCGGTAGTTTGAGACTATTGCGCTAAAGTGCACTTGCAGTGCACAGTAGATTTGCCTTTAGTAAATTAACATTGTCTGTTGATGCACCTAACTTGCTAAAATGTAATGTGTGGGAGGCCGGTTTGGCTGACCTTATGGGGTACCATTACTTTTTACAGTGAAAGGTGGTAAAACTATTGTACCACTGACCATGAGGCTTACAGACTTAAAGACCATATCACTTTTATTCTTTAACAATTGTTAAGGTTCTAAAATCTTTTAGCAGCAAAACGACTGCACTGTTACTGTGCATGGGAATTAAGTTGTTTAGAAATTTACACTTGCTTCTGCCATTCTAGCCCCCCCGATTCCCATAGCACTTTGAAACGAGATGAGGTCATGGATTCAATAATCTTGCTGGTCGTGCTCAGTTACTGCACTTGTGCAGCAGGGAGGGGGGGCATGACAGAACGGTAGTAAAATAACTAATCGCTATGGATTTTGGTCTCCTGGAACAGTTCTGGTTGACTGAGCATTTCTGCCGAGAACAAGAGCCTAAGAAAGATGCTTTTTCTCATGCTACAATTTCAGGATCCTGTTTCTGCTATGTGGGAACCAAACTTTACATATACTTGACAGAGAAAAGCACGGTAGGAATTAGTCAACTTCAGACACCAGTAAACGCCTCTTCTTAAACTGAACGTTCATCTTTATTTGGATGCCCCGTAAGACAAAAACACAAGAGGATGTATAACAAAACAACAGTACAAAAATTAGCCTATCTTATATACACATATAAGCAATGTTCCAAAATGTAAACCCCATTCCCCAGTGGAAAAGCAAACGAGAACAAAAGTTAATCCTAAAGAAAGGTCATAAAAATATTTCCTACATGAACTACATTTTTTTTTTGCCAGCCAACTCATATATGCTGTGGTAAGGTTAAAAAAGGGGAAGTAAAGTAAAAGTACCCCCTCGGCTAGACACAATGGAAAGTGCCATTTTGTATCTGATGGATACACCAAGCACCCAGCCTATCGATCAACCAGAAACTAACATGTAGCATAGAGATGTTAGCAATTGCTAGCCAACTGATAGGTCGAACCGTTCGTTGGTCAGAGTACAAAATGGCTTGCTTTTAGTTTTACCCATTTGTGCTTAGCGAGAAGCGTCCCCTTACAACAGCCGTCACAACCATTTTGTATCCCGAGGCCTTGCTTATGATGATGCATCCTAGTGTGCCACACCCACAGCGACAACAGGACAGAGGACAGGATGCCGTGTAGCTCAAGCTGCAAAATGGTTGCCTCTAGTTTTGCCCAGTTGTGCTCAATGTTAATAAAAAAAAAAGCTGTTGGGCAACTTTTTCCTTTTCACAAATCTTTCTTAGAAAAAAAACAAAACAGCAGCAGTCCCATTGCAATACAACTTTTACAAAAGACATTTTTTATTTTATTTTAAAATTTTATTAATAAAACTGACCTTGCCTTAAAGTACGATTTATCCTGCTCAGTGAGGGTTAAAAAACAACATTTTATTTATTTTTTTGTAAAAAGTTTCACTTTATACAAATATTGATTGTAGAAAGTCTATTTTTGTCAGAATTACTTTTGAGTTGTGAGAGCAAGAAGAATTTTTACCTACAAAAAAAGGAGGGGAAAAGACACAGCAAACACCTGAGGTCTTCAAAACCCTCACGAGATAAAAAAAAAAAAAATAATAATTTTGTAGGGAAAAAAATGTTTTGTTTCAATCATAGAAAGTGGTATAATTAATCAGCCAGGCTTGTTTAATATTTAAAAAATAAAAATGAATTTACTACAACTTTGGTTAACCTGAGGCCCAGAGCGTTGCAGTTCAAAGGTCCACAGGTCAATCAGACAGGATCGACTCTTTATTCAAGAGTAAAAAAAAAATGTCATTGGCGCTAACCGAAGAATACATTTCCGTTTCATACAGAAAAAAAAAAAAAAAAAAAAAGCAAAAACAAGACAGTGTGACATGACAAAAAATGTGTTGATATTGAATTTAATAAATATGCTACATTGTTTGGTTTTGCATTTTCTGCAGTCTAAAAATGAACCCAAATGAAATGCTGACTGTACAAAAAAATAATAATATATATATATAAAAAAAAAAGCTTAATTTACACTGAGCTGATATCCTTTCATAACTTAACACTCTAAACTGCAATGACACTGACATTGTAAAGTCAGCTGTTTTGTGACGGGAACCTGTGCACATAAAGCAGCCCATCAAATCACTAGGAACTAAAGTCTTGTGCCTTATATAATCACTAGTTCCTTGCACCTTTACAGGATTCATCCAACAGCTGCTACACAATGTGAAGGTAAAGTATATTAACTACATAACTGCCAGACTGCTCTGAAATATAACACTCTAAGACAACAGTGCCTACGTCCTCCGCTAAACACAAAACCCAGCCAAACAAGGCAAGTTGCCAACATGCGGATGACACCAACTCCAATTAACCCCTGAAAGAGCAGTCCTAGAAAACGTATGGCTGAATATTTGGGTTTCTAGTGGAGGAAGATTCCATGCCAGCCAGTGACACCACTAGATGCTCGAGATACGGCAAATGGATGAGTCACAATGTAGGACTCCACTGTATATAGGGAGAAACAACAACCCTGTAAAAGACCACAAAAGCCATACTGACAAAATATACGTAACATTAAATCGCTGTGAGTTAAAGAGCAGTTAAGACAAGACATTGCACGGTCACAAAAAAACACGTTTAAAAAAAAAAAAAAAAACTGAAGCCAAAATTTTTTAAAGTAACTTGTTCTCACGTATTCAATACTGGACTGGATTTTTTTTTTAAATCTTTTAACACACGGAACACCATGTTAAAAACGTATTTTCCCAGTCTTCAAAAGCAGGTGAACTTGGAGACTTTATGAATTTGAATGAAGAAAAAAGAAAAACAAAAAATCAAAGTTGGAACAATTCTCACTTTGGAATGGCAAAGATAACTGGGTAACTCCATGTATTTCTCTGCCAAATTGCTTAAACACCGAGTTACGTATAATGTGTACAATCAATAAAATGTGACAACAGTAGCACAAGGAGCACCTCAACTCACGTCATGTCAAATAAAAACACGGGAGTTTAATTAGCCACAAAGCTGGTTCTTGTTGAGTTCATGCTTGTATAATTCACAAATGCATGCTGAGCAAGGTGTGCCTACAAAAGGTGTGCTCTACAAACCTATAGGGTGGCAAAGTTCTCTTCTGCCACCGAAAATCCAGCAATGCATAGATCTGGAACATTTTTTTGGTGAACTGGGTGCCAACATGTATACAAGACTGAGCTCTAACCTAGATGTATCCAAAGGACTTTGGAGCACCTGTATAAAACTGGTGGTGATGCAGGCGAGTTTTAGTGAGGACTTAACACTTTGGAGTACCAAATATCACAAATACTAACTGGCTTGCAGAACACATACAAATAGGCTCACATTTGACATACAGGCAGCAATCGATTTTACTCAAATGAAGAATGAGGGGGGAAAATCAACAGGTTTTAGACTAATAATGGTTAACTTTTGGCTGTTGAGGACCCCGAGTACCAGGATGCCCTCTCCAGTAACTGTTCTTGTAGTATCACAGTTGAGCTACAAAACTCTTAGTACGCCCTACCAGCCAGCAGCTGCTGAACCAGGTTTGAGAAATCAGAGTCCCAGCATTCATTGCCAGCTAGCGGGTATTGAGGAGTCAAAGTTGAGTGTCCCACCAGTATCTAACAGTTAGCACCTGTTAAGGGAATAGAGCATGGCTAATGCTACAAAGCCCTAACATTCAGCACCTGTTAAAGAACCAAACCTGAAAGCCTGGGCCTATGGCTCCTCAACAACCAAAGGGTCACAAAGCTCCCCAGCTTTAACTTAGATTGAAACCTGGCAAGTTTTGTTTGCTTCCTTCCCAACAATTAGACCCAATGGAAAATCCTAACAGTGTTAAAAAGGCACAAAAAAGCTCTGAGTCAGATCTTGGGGTAAGCTGCCACCAACTAGCTCTGACACGTCTTCTGAAGAGAATTTTATGAAATATGGTAGGAAAAAAAAAAAGATGGTTTAAGAGTTTGATAAAATGAGAGACAAATTAATAAATACAAGCATCTGGCTTTTTTGTGATCCAGTTTTGTTTGTTTGTACAGTTCCATCGCAAGAATTGAAACCCTCCCAATTTTGAGAAGGGGGTGACTGGTGCCAACGGCTTTCTGGCATTTGAATTCGACAGATCGGTGGACTTCCCATCCACCTGCCATTAGCACCGTGATTCTTCAAACTGTAGTTGTTAGGTTTGTGTCCACCGGGGTTACAAAGTTCTGTTTGGTTCTAGTAGGCTGGTTGGCATCAAGTACCTGAGACGATAGCACCAATCTTGTTAAAACAGCAGACGGTGGGAGGTTGAACACTGGGAGAGCAAGGTTCAGAGCAGACTTGGTGCCTTTGAAAATAAATAAAAATCGCTTAAAAGGGCTCTCCCTATGAAGAGTCACAGAAAGAAATGTTGCAGTTTTGGCAACTTTCACAGGAATGTTTGAAACTTCTCAACTGTCCTTTCCATTTCCTGCAAAAAAAAGAAACAAAGCCATTAAGCCATTAACCTTAACCAGTTCCACTCTTAAATATTCATTTGCACACGTTAAAATCTGCAATTGTGTCTATAAATGACAACCACTACCTGTAAATGTACGTCATGAATTTACAGTTAGTGGTTGGAAACCCTCAAGGTTTTTCACCTTCAATGCATTCTATGCATTAAGGTGAAAAACATCCTGTAATGCAGGAGCCCCCCTGAGCCCCTGTCTTACTTACCTGTATCCTCGCTATCTCGCAACGGGGACAAACAAACCAGCAAAACCCGGTGACTTGGGTCCTGATTGGATGGATTGTTAGCAGCGCAGCCCCTTTCTCCTGCTGCTGTCAATCAAATCCAATGACTGGGGTGGCAGGGCTGAGTCCTGCTTTCTGTGTCAATAGACAAAGAAGCAGGACTCGGAGGCGGACCTGCATGTGTGTCCCGAAAGAGCGTTTTATTCTCTAGGATCTCTGCTAAAAGAAAAAAATATTGGGGGTTCCAAGTAATTTTTAGCAAAACATTTTTTTACTTGTAAACAGCAAATGTCCGAAAAACGCCTGGTTAGCAAGTCGTTAAAACTCACAGAACATAATTTCCTGAAAGCAGAGGCTTGTAAAAACAAAGACAGTAGTTTTTAATGTTGCTTGATATTTGTGCAAACAAAAAAAAAATGTTTTAATGTAAACATAATACTCAAGGTTTAGGTGAAATATAAAAGTTGGTTGTATCGAGTTAAAACACCAAACAAGTCAAGTCTTAAAGTGCTATTAAAGTCGGGTTTCATTTCTTGTGTCATACTTACCAGCTCTGTGCAGTGGTTTTGCACAGAGCATTCCAGAACCTCCTCTTCTTGCAGCTTTCTATGGGGGCACCCAAGCCGAGTCCCTCCTCTGTGTCCATTCAGACACGGAGCTGTGGCTTGGCCCCACCCACTCTCTCCCCTCATTGGCTCACTAATTGACAGCAGTGGGAGCCAATGGTGAATGCTGCTGTCTCAGCCAATGAGGGAGAGTCCCCGGACAGACGAGGCTCTCATGCAACGTCACTGGATCGAGATGGGGCTCTAGCAAGAATAGGGGGCTGCTGCACACAGAAGGTCTTTTATCTTAATGCATAGAAATAAAAACTTCTACCTTTAGAACCACTTTAAAACTGCATGAACATATATCGTGAAAAAACACGGTGATGGTACCTACAAGTTTCCATTGGCAACAACTTAAAATCCTTTATAGCTTATCAACCATAAAATATCGTTCTAGAATTAGCGCACTCACTCTGACATTCGCAGCGATATTTCACATGAGTGGCGGAATCGCAGTCTGCATAAGTTTTGCATCATGGTGGGGTGTGCAGGGCAACAGGGTTACGGTTATATAGATTTTTTTTTAACTATTACCATCACAAGGAGGCTAAGAAGTCACCTATGCGTTTGCACTATGCAGATGACCACTTAAGCGTCCCTTAAGATTACCTATTAGACCCCAATATCTCCCCTGACATTCTCAGCAGATAATCAACTATAGGTAGCAATGCTTCCTTTGTTTTAACAGCGATGGAAAGACCGCTCTGAAACCGAAAATGCTGAAAGCTGAGCGATTCTAGCATCTATTTACAGCAGAGGCAATAAAGAATTGGATGTTCGATAGTCTCCCACACACCCTCCTGACAGTTTATTGTCGTCTTGGACTCCTGGACAGAACGGGGTGGCGCCACATTGCCTGCACTGTAACACCGATCAGACGTCTATGCAGCTGCCTGGATCACTTTTACATTAATGCTAGCTAATTAAAATTGGTAACAAGGTCATGGCTGATACTGCCCCCATATGCTTGATTTAAATGCTTCACTCTGGACTTGTGGTACACCCAAAAAGGTAAAGTAGGTAATGGAAATTAGTATTTAATCTAAGTAATTTGTACGGTTTATTCGTTTTGAACAAAACATATATATACGGTACATATACAGACATATTTAGCTTTTAAATACATTTTGAGCGAACAGGACATTCTCACATGGTTATGGACTATAGTATTGAGCTGGCCAGAAATAAAGCTATAATCCATTGAATGGATATTGAGAAATCCATTGGGCACAGGACCACTAACATCAAACTGCAAATTCAACTCACCTCTACTAGGGCAGTTTTGTCATACTCCATCCTGTGGATGTAGATACACTGGCTGAGGCCAGAGTACCACCTCTCCAATTCATCCACTGTCAGATCGCAGCTTTTCTTTACCACAGTATTAAGCAGTTTCTAAAATAGAAAAATATATATCAAGAATAAGCCCATTGTGGGCAAACCAACACCAGACATCTACTAAATCAGAGATATGCAATTATCGGACCTCCAGCTGTTGCAAAACTACAAGTCCCATCATGCCTCTGCCTCTGCCAGCCACAAGCATGACACCAAGAGTCTTGCTATGCCTCATGGAACTTTTAGTTCTGCAACAGCTGGAGGTCCACTAATTGCATCTCCCTGTACTAAATCATATAGAAGAAACTGGCAGTATCATTACCTCTAGCTTGTCGTTATCAACAATCAAAGGTGGCTCTGGATCAAGGTTCTCGTTCAAATAAAGGTCCTTGTGTAGAATTTTGCTGCCTGGATTACCTATGTCAGAGCAAATAAGGTACATGTTAGGCAATAATTAAAAGGGTTTTTAGGCAAAAATATGAACACATTACCATAAAACCGGTACAGATCATGCGCAATGCCATTTTTGGAGTAGAGAATGGTTAAAGCTTTATTTTTTTTCCCCTGCCTGTGCTCCATGTAGATGTCCCTTAAATGGAAAGTTCAATGACTTTTTTGTGTGGAAAAATACACACACACATATATATATATATATATATATATATATATATACACATATATATATATATATATATATATATATATATATATATATATATATACACACACACACACACACACAGTATGAAAATCGTGGGTGCGCATACGCCGATCCCCTGTCTGAGTGCCGCCGCCGACATATACCGAGCGCAGTACACTCGGCTATGCTCGGCTCCGCTCGCGGTCACGTCCTGCGAGAGAAGCCGAGCGTACTGCGCTCGGTATATGTCGGCGGCGGCACTCGGAGACAGCGCTGGAGGACACCACGAGGGCCGAAGATGGACACCGGACCGGACAAGGGCGCCGATGGACGCCGGGCTAGACACCGAAGAGGGACATTTAAACTGTAAGTAATTATTTTTTCAGGAAATTTCCCTCCTAGAACTGTACGCCGGTGCGCGCTATACCCAGATAAATATGATTATATATATATATATATATATATATATATATATATATACACATATACACACACATTATATATATATTTACATTGTGAAAGACGTTACGATGAGTCGAATGGAGACAAACTTTTACCCTTAAAAATCTCCACAGGCAACGTTTAAAAAAAATTCTACAGGTTGCATGTTTTGAGTTACAGAGGAGGTCTAGGGCTATAATTATTGCTCTCACGCCAACAATCGCGGCAATACCTCACATGTGGTTTGAACACAGTTTTCATATGTGGGGGCGTTACTCGTGTATGCGCATTAAAAAAAAAAAGTTGTCTTCCTTATTTTACCTTTTATTTGCAATTTTTACACGATTCTTTAAATAAAAATAAAAAATTGCGTCACTTTTATTCCTATTACAAGGATTGTAAACATCCCTTGTAATAGAAATAAGAGCCAATTCACACTGGGGCGACTCGTCAGGCGACTCAAGGTTCTTGCAAGACTTCGGGGGCGACTCTGGGCAACTTGCATTGACTTCTATACAGAAGTCATTTTGCAAGTCGCCTCTGAAGTCGTCTTCAGGACGCCTTGCCGAGTCGCCCCCGAAGTGGTGCCGCCCCAGTGTGAACTGGCTCTAAAGCATAACAGGACCTCTTAAATATGAAATCTGGGGTCAGAAAGAGGGACCCCGAAAAGAGGAGGATCATTATACAGAGCAGATAACTTTTTTTTCAAATAAAAACAAACAAAACTTTACAATCACTTTAATAAGAGACTGTTTTATGCCATGACCAGTCATTTTTAATAGCAATGCAAAAATGTTATGTCGTCTGCCAGGATATGCAAACTTTTAGGCACAACTGTATCTAGCTATCCATCTCCAAAGCATATACCCACACATGCAGCTTCTTTGTTTCCCTCTATACAAGCCATGTGCTAGGATATAAAATTCACCTCACATGACATTAGTCATTAAGGTGAAACCGACATCGAGCTCCTGATATTTGATATTTTAAGATGATGTTTGACTAAGGATCCAGAAGTGGTTGCTGCTTTGATTATCCAGCTGCTCAACATTTACAACCAGATGGATTCTTTGGGCATAACCTTTCCACACAGCACCAGACTCCATGTCTTCAGAAAGCTCCAAGAAGCCATTTCCAAAAAAACAAACAGACATAAAAACTGGATTTAAGATAAAACTGATGCCAAAAAAGTTGGGACGCTATAGAAAATCTAGATAAAAACAGAATGCAACGATTTGCAAACCTCATGAATCCATATTTTATTGCAATAGAAAACATAACAAATGTTTATACGGAGAAAATTTACAGCTTTAGGAAGATCCCTTTCACACTAGAGCCGATCGTATGTTTGCTCTAAAGTGTCGCTCGTTTTAGCGGCACCTTACCGCTGTTTAATCGGCGCTTTTATGACCAAATAAGGGGGTTAAGAGCTCTTGTGTTGCGGTGTTAAGTGCTTTGAAAGCGCTGCCCATTCATTTCAATCGGCAGGGCGTTTTGGGAGAGCTAAATACAGCGCCCCCAAACTGCCCCAAAGATGCTGCTTGCAGGACTTTTCCCAACGTCTCGCAAGTGCACCGCCCAAGTGTGAAAAGTCACACTGAAATGAATGGAAGGAGGTTTAACAAGCACCATTTCTAGCTCTAAAACGCCTGAAAACCGTCTCAGTGGGAAAGAGGTCTACAAAAAAAAGAAAAAAGGTAATTTTGAAATCAATAGTAGAAACATATCAAAAAAGTTGGGACAAAGCCATGTTTACCCACAGTGTAGCAACCCCTCTTTTACACCCTGTAAATGGCTGGGGTTTTGGGAGAGAAATATTGTCCCATTCTTGCCCGATTCTACCTGCTCAACAGTCATGGGTCGTGAACCGTCGCCCCCATTTACTTCTGAGACCCTCTAAGATGCCCTTTTTATACTCAATCATGTTACTGACCTGTTGCCAATTACATAATTAGTTGAGAAATGTTCTTTCAGCACTTCCTTGTTCGTACCACTTGCTTTGCCAGCATTTATTTGCCCAGTCCAAACTTTGAGACATGCTGCATTCCACATTTTTTTCTTAAAAATTTCTCAGTTTAAACATTTGATATGCATTCTATTTTCTATATGGATAAAAATATGGGCTTAATAGATTTTCAAATAATTGTATTTTTTTTTTTTTATTTAGATTTTACACAGCATCTCAACATTTTTGGAAATGGGGCTGTAAATGAGTTTATAATATTGGTGCTCCATAAAGGAGCACATAGGTAAACAAAAGTTTCAGAAGATCATTATGACAGAAGACCGATAAGTCTATAGGGGTGCAACCCTGCTTGAAGCAGGTCAAATGCAAGTCCGGAGGAAGTAATTTGTACCCATCAAATTCTGAATGAGCTCAGAACCATCTTGAATTACCGTATTTATTGGCGTATATCGCGCACTTTTTTGCCCTGAAAATCAGGGCAAAATCGTGGGTGCGCGATATACGCCGATACCCGCGCCGAGTTTTGAATACTGCGCCGACATATACCGAGCGCAGTACACTCGGGTATAGTCGGCCAGTCTCGGCTTCTTCCGCGGTCACGTCCTGGACGTACAGGACGTGAGCGCGACAGTTGCCGAGCCTGCCCGAGTGTACTGCGCTCGGTATATGCTGGCGCAGTATGCAAAACTCGGCGTGGGAAACGAGCGGGGAGGACGCCGCAGAAAGACACCGGACCCGCCGAAGAGGACACCGGACCCGCCGCAGAAGGACACCGGACCCGCCGCAGAAGGACACCGGACCCGCCGCAGAAGGACACCGGACCCGCCGCAGAAGGACACCGGACCCGCCGCAGAAGGACACCGGACCCGCCGCAGAAGGACACCGGACCCGCCGCAGAAGGACACCGGACCCGCCGCAGAAGGACACCGGACCCGCCGCAGAAGGACACCGGACCCGCCGCAGAAGGACACCGGACCCGCCGCAGAAGGACACCCGAAGCCGCAGAAGGACACCCGAAGCCGCAGAAGGACACCCGAAGCCGACGAGGCCGCCGATGGACGCTGCGCGCAAGACACCAAAACTGTAAATACAAAAATAACTTTTTTCCACAGGATTGGGGGTCACTTAAGGGGTGTGCGGTATACGCGGGAGTAATCCAATCAACACAGGCTCTAAAACAGAGGTGCCCAACCTTTCGAAGAGCAAGGGCCACTTAAGCGACTTGGTAACCAGTCACGGGCCACAATGAGCGGAGCGGGTGGATGGCAGCCCACTCTGCTCTATTTTTTATAGCGGATTGGATTCGAGTTAGGAGTTTGTAAACAGACACAAGTCCATTTACATCTACCACTCCTTAGAGGTGAATGGAGGGTCCGATTTGGTTGGACTGACCGTGTGAAAGGGGCCTAAGGCTGTTTTTAAACTGATGCACGGTTGAGTGCAGCAAAGTTCACCTGTGGCTTTCCTGCAGGTTAGCTGCACTTTGCCATAGACTTACATTATATCCTGTAGGTTTGGTGCACTTTCTGAAAGCACACCAAACTCGCAGGTAATAGAAGTCTATGGCTCAGTGCAGGTAACCCGCATGTGCACTTCTCTGCACCTCCAGATTAATTTGAAAGCAGCCCAGCAACCACTGCAGAACAGATATGCCCAAATATACACTGTGATTTTACTAACCGTATTCTATTTTATTCCATCCCAGAGCAGGAGGTCGCGGGCCACATCAGAGGGCTCCGCGGGCCACTGGTTGGGCACCTCTGCTCTAAAGCATAAAGAACTCTATAAATGTGTTCTTACTAAACTGATAAAGCAATGCTGTGAATATATATATATATATATATATATATATATATATATATATATATATAAAAAGTATTTTGTGTCTATCACTGATATGAGACACATACATTGATAAAAAAATGAATAGTGGTTCTTGGGCTTTAATTTATAACGAGCACACATGTATTCTATATTCTCATCTCGAAGGAAAAGCAGCAGTGATAAAATTTTTGTAATATTTCAAACAGCAGCAAGGCTTTTCCTGCCATCTATCCAAATGGAGATCTACGGCTTTTTCTCCACTCTAAGGTTTCAGCTTCCCCTTATACTTCTCTGGATAATGTATCCAGAACACCTGAGATTTTTAAAAAATATAAAGCACTTTTATACAAGCACTTCCATCTGAAAGCAGAAGAAACCTAAGGCCGTATAGTCATATTTCATACAGCATGCTACATGCAGTTTAAAGTGAACCTGTGCTTGCCCTTGGAGATCATTGCAATAGATTCACTGCCAACTCTTGTGCAGCTTTGTTACTAAACCCAGTAGCATGAAAATCTTTCATCCGCCCCCAGTGCCCACAATATAATATACATCTTTCTACAATATAGCCACTATATACCTTTTTGGATGATCTGTATATCACGGTTACATGATAAACTGCACAGTTTCACCAGTGCTGAGAGTTCAGGAAGGAGGAGATTTTCACTGCCTGTATACACGCCCACATGTGTGATGTCAATAACACGTGACCTGGCTAACTCTGATCAAGAAGAAATTGTTCTCTCCAGCATAAAAAAAAGAAAACTGAGCATGTGAGCATTTTAATAAAATTCTTGTTCATATGGACTTGATATAGGAATTTATTCATCATAAGGACTTTTTTGCACATTTATAGTTTTTAGTGTCATTTATGCACTTGGTGTATACGCAAAAATAATTGTGCCAATACACACTTTTCCTTAAATATGTCACTGGAATTAATTGCTGCCGTTATATAGTTAAATATTTTTTCTCACTTTAAGCGTGGTATAAAACTACACTTTGGAACAACTGAGCATGTGCAGATTGGCTACTCTACCTGTGTTAGCTGGCCTTCCCCAGATAGACAGTGCAGGAGGGGAAAGATCTGTGCATACAGGATAAAACAGCCTTTTTACACAATGCAAAGGATTAACCCCTTAAGTTCCACAGTGAGTATAAGAGCCCTTTCACACGGACGTGTCAGTGTGCGGGCGCGATCCCCGCTTTGCTCAGCGGGGATCGCGCCGTCGCTCCCTGATGAGCAGGCAGATGACAGGTCTGTCTCTGCACAGGGACTGCAGGGACCGACCTGTCAGAGCGCCGCTCTCTCCCCTATGGGGGAATTGGATGTGAAGGACTGGAGAGTCCGCCTTCGTCTGATCCGATAGACGGATGGAAAATAGGGTTTCAATGTGTCACACTTTAGCAGATTAGAGCGGGTCGGATGTCCATAGAGGTGCATGGAGTGTCCGTTCAGGTCCGCCTAAAAACTAACAAGCGGACCTGAACAGTCCGCCCGTGTGAAAGGGGCCCAACAAGCATGCCATGCTGCATATACAGATTTTATGTTTTAGGTTTAGCAACACTTTAATTCTACTCTTTTCTTCCTTATCACTCCATTCACACTCTTGGGAACAAAGAAACCATGGGTAGTATACAGGAGGGATAAAGACATTCTCCCCCAGCACACACATAAAAGTCCTTTCTTAACAAATAGTAACTCAGGCACCCAGAACTGTACAGTATTGTGGAGGAATCACATTCCTCCTTATACCTTAACTGTGTTGGGCCTCTTGGAGTGAAGTGAAATATAATATAAAACACAGTGGCAGGGTAAAAAAAGAATGGGGAGAATACACAAGGGGCTATGGGCAATAAGGCCTCTTTTACACGGGTGTACCCATCCATAAACCTATGCAAACAGCCGCCTCCCCCCCACACAGAATGCACAGGTGTTCCATGCATCAGCATTCCCATTGATGTCTATTGGGATGCAGTGGCTGCATGGACACAGCCACTGGTACCAATTTAAAAGCCCTGCAGATGCATGTCCTTGAACACACACAGTATGCAGATAGGTATACCTGCATGAATGAGGCCCAAAGAGAACCCGTAGCATTGTGCTGCATGGGCAGGATTTGTGGTAGTAATGGGGGCAGATAAAAGGAGTAAATTACAGTAGCAGAAAGCTGAGGATTTGGGAAAATCATGGACTTTAGGGCTCCTTTTACATGGATGCTGCCGACTTGTGACCCACCCTAAGTTATCTGTAGTATTGCACATAAACTTGCAGTCTACTGAAATGGAAAAGGATAGACCAACATGATAGCTATACAAGTGGCAGACCACAACATTTTAGGTATCCTCCACAGTACCATAAGCCATGTCCATCTGACCCAGAATTACACTTTTATCTGGAGCATTACCTGAGGCATGTGGCTGGGGATTATCCATGCATTTAAAAGCAGCGCCTCTCAACCTTTTCAACATGGGAACCTGTGAAATAACTTTCTGGTCTCAGGGAACCCCTGCTAAAAATTACTATATCTACAACTGAAGATACATTGGTGTGGTCATTGGGAGGAATGCTCCATAAACATGTGGTTAATGGGACGAACCCCTCCTACAAATAGCTAAAAAGTTCAATGGCGTCAATGGGAACTTATCTGAGAAGGAACCCCTAGAGACCTCTGGATGAACCCTAATTCATAACTATTTCAGTAAAGTTCTACAATAGTTTTACTTGTTATTGTTCTATAGAAAGTCGAGTAAGACATACAATGCAATTTATAAAACTGAGATCAGCCTTTATTATGTTCTGATCAGGCTTAGTGTCATTCTAAAAAGAGACGCAGCACTAACATCCTGTTAAAATTAGGAAACTCCTCTAATTTGATGTCAAGCTCTGTGCAGACTTCCAGGAAAACCATTGAGTTAACCTTCTCACAAGAAGGTGGTTTTATTTATAAGCGCTTTCCATACACAATGTACAAAAATTCCCCAGGCTGCCAGAGTTGCAAGGAGGTAGCGACTGCAATGGCGGGAAGCTTTTTATTAACATTACCAAGTGGTTTCTCAACCTTATAAAGACAGTTGAATTTTGTTTTAGCTTCAATGGAGGTTTCTATGATAGCCATAGGTCATGTTCAAACTGTATAAACAGTCTAGTCTTGAATGTATTTAGTCAAATTGTTTAAAACAGATTTTGTAAATCGAGAAAACACCACCACCTTACCTTCTGGCTCATCTTCTCGCTCCATTGCTTCCCGCTGGTTATGCTGACCAGCTGCTCCTAGTATCAGCTGTGGTGCTTCATTACTATGATGATTTTTAGAGTTGTGACAGTTGACCAATTCATTAAATGGGGGGTCTTGAGTCTCAGAGTCTTTGTCTGCGGTCACAAGGGCATGACGTTTTTGGAAAGAAGATACAGGTGTGCTTTCTAAGCTATCCAATGAAGAGTTTCCGTTTAAATAGTTTGTGGCAAGAGGTTGGTTCTTGGCAGTAACCGTTTTACCTTCCAGTGCTGTGTTGCTATTGACCAACATGGATTCATTGGAGTTTTCTTCCTCTGTGGACTCCAAACTGCTTCCCTTACCAAGTATCCCATTCTGGTGCTCCACGTCTCCATCTGTCACATCACAAGAGGATTCATCATTTGTCACAGAGTGGTCTCCCGTCTCTTCTCCGTTTTCCTCCAGGCAATCGCCATTTTCTAATGGGTCATCATTTTCCTCATCATCTTGGAACTTCGAATCTTCATCTTTCTTTAAATAATAATTGGGTTTCTTTTTCTTAATTATGCCACGGCCCCACTGCGAACGACGGCGTTGCTTCCGGCGAACTGGGACTGTTAAAAGAAAACAGAAGGGTACACAACATTAAAAAAAAAAAAGTTTTTTTAATATGATTTAAAGGGTTTCTGTAATCAACAAAAAAAAGCTGGAATAGCCAAAACAAGAGGATGTTTCCCTCCCAGCCTGTTTATTACAGATAAGTCACTAATGAGATAAATTGACAAGTAGCTAAGTGACCCTGTTCAACATCTAGCCTAGTACATAGGCCGGATGTTGGGCGGCATTGGCCGGATCAATAGAAACCGGCCGTGTGCACTGCAGCCGGGCCGGATTCTGTCAAAGGGGCATGACAGAAAAAGGTCTGCCGACCATCTCCCGATCAGCAATCTCAGCCAATGGCCAAGAGTTCTAACTGGGATGTTTTGGTGGGGGGGGGGGGGGGGGGGGGGGCTCCTCCTGTCAGGAGACAATAGAACAGCAGGGGAGATTGCTGCACTAACATATTAGTACAACAGCTCCGATAGTTTTTTTTTTTTCCCCCCATTTAGCCTGCTGGGTTGAACGCAAATAAATAAAAAGTAGTAGTGTGTGCTAGACTTAAAATGTTACTAAACCCAGGAGCCTGCATTCACTATATCTGGTCTCGCACAGTACACATGCACAGAACATGGAAATGCAATTGTTTTAGTAACAATAACCTGCTAAATGGCTTTTCTCATCAGCAGTATATAGTAGTCTTGTGACTTCTATAGGAGGAGCTTGTTGGAGCAGTTTTTATACGGTGCTGGCTGTCCTAACAGGATGCAGGACCCTTGACCCTCTGTCTGGACAGTGCGGATTTGCCCTGTGCTGATCACCAAGGAAAACAAAAGCCTTACACAGGTTTACACCATTTCCCACAACATCCTTAACCACTTCCCGACCTCCTCATGTACATATACGTCAGCAGAATGGCACGGACAGGCACATGTACGTACCTGTACGTCCTCTGCTAGACGTGGGTGGGGGGTCCGATCGGGACCCCCCCCCCGGTACATGCGGAGGTCGGGTCCGCTCGTGGAGCGATCCGGGATGACGGCGCGGCTATTTGTTTTTAGACGCTCAGTCGCGATCGCTCCCCGGTGCTTCACTGTGGTGGCGCATCGATCGGGTGATCCCCTTTATAGGGGAGATCCGATCGATGTCATTCCTACAGCCACACCCCCCTACACTAGTAAACACACACACAGTGAACACTAAATGTTACAGCGCCCCCTGTGTTTAACTCCCAAACTGCAACTGTCATTTTCACAATAAAGAATGCAATTTAAATGCATTTTTTGCTATGAAAATGACAATGGTCCCAAAAATGTGTCAAAATTGTCCGAAGTGTCCGCCATAATGTCGCAGTCACGAAAAAAATCGCTGATCGCCGCCATTAGTAGTAAAAAAAAAATAAAAAAAAAAATGCAAAAAACTATCCCCTATTTTGTAAACGCTATAAATTTTGCGCAAACCAACCGATAAACGATTATTGCGTTTTTTTTTTACCAAAAATAGGTAGAAGAATACGTATCTGCCTAAACTGAGGGAAAAAAAATGTTATATATGTTTTTGGGGGATATTTATTACAGCAAAAAGTAAAAAATATTGAATTTTTTCAAAATTGTCGCTCTATTTTTGTTTATAGCGCAAACAATTAAAACCGCAGAGGTGATCAAATACCACCAAAAGAAAGCTCTATTTGTGGGGAAAAAAGGACGCCAATTTTGTTTGGGAGCCACGTCGCACGACCGCGCAATTGTCTGTTAAAGCGACGCAGTCCCGAACTGTAAAAACCCCTTGGGTCTTTAGGCAGCAATATGGTCAGGGGCTTAAGTGGTTAAAGAATTCCAGGTCTGGGTAGTCTCACATAGTTTAATTGGGCCAAGCTAGACCAATGTAACAATGTGAATACCACACCTGTGGGATCCCTCTAGAAGCTGGAAATCACTGTGGTAGACACCGCTACACCAGTGACCTTCACTTGCTTTCTGGGTCAGGAAGAATCAGAAAGAAGAGCGATACAGAGTCCCTTCTGTCATAAACTGTAGTTTCAGCCCACTTTTAGGTATTTTAGGCCCCGTTCAAACCGGTGCGACTTGTCATGCGATTTGACATTTCCAAATAGCACCCCATTGCTGGCAATTAAACTGTTCATATAGCTGTGACTCATGTCGCAGCAATTATGAAAGGTTCCTGCACTAATATCAGTCTAATATGTTAATCAATTTGGAATAATTGTTGAAAAAATATATTATGTACCCTGTATATTGTTACACATTTTATTGGCTATATTCTCAGTCAACAATTATTCCAAATTGATCAACATATTACACAGATATACACACAGATCCCAGCCTGGTCTGTTTGGGCATTGATTGGCCTATACGCGTTATACCTAGCGATTGCCATCTTGTTTTCTGGCATCCAGCTAAAGGCAGAACAGACCTGCATGAGTGAGCGATAATGAAATGGAACATGGCAGTTGATACTGTAATCTATTATATTCTGTAATAAGTTATTTTATTTGTTCTTAATTATGTTTGTTTTATGCAGTGCTACATCTTTTGTCTTTAAAAAACATCTACTGAAGAAGCCCTGGGTGGCAAAACATGTCAAGATAACAACTCTATTGTCACATTACGAGACTAGATTTCGTGCACTCGTGTACCAGAAGCACAATCAATTTTTTAACCGTGTTGTATGTAATAAAATCTGTTATATTTTTTATACATACCCTAGTACTTTTATTTAATATTTGCTGGCACCCTTAATCCTTCAAAAAAAAAAAAAAACCCTCCCCCGTCTTATCTCTATTTCAGGGATCGCGTTGAGTTTAAGGCTCTTTGTCTCACCCATCGTGCTTATCATGGGACGGGCCCGCAATATCTGAATTCCTTGATAACGCGACATGCCCCTGCACGAGCACTCAGATCACTAACAGCTGGTCTTGTGACTTGCCCATCTGCTTACCTTTGGGGGCAGACGCTTTTCTGTGAGAGCTACGGCTCTATGGAATAGTCTCCCTGCTTCCATTCGGTCTCTCCCCTCTATTATGGCCTTTCGTAAAAGACTAAAAACATGTTTTTTTGAGAAAAAGCAGGCCGAGTCATGTTAGTTCTCCCTGTTGTTCCCTGGTGATGTTTTAGTTTTTCTTGCTCTCCTTTTTTCTTTTCCCTCTATTTCTTTCCCTCCCTGACTTGATTTACCTATTTCCAGTTATGTTTTCTGCGCTTAGACACTGCCCTGACGGGTCAGTATTTGGCGCATTATAAATCTATTAAATCAATCGTTGTTTGTGCCTTTTTGACATTGTCACCTACCCATATCACTATCCCCTTCCAATGGCTTTCATTGCCTCAGCAAAGCCTGTGAGACCGGGTAGAGACACTACAGACAGGCACAGCACTGGATCAAGTGAGGGCTCAGGCAAGTAAAAAGCCTGGCACACATGATGAGAATATCAGACGATCGACTTTTTTGCATGCTAGTCTCATATCGAAAATCAATAGGTTTACGAAAAAGTTATGAAAATTCTCGTAAGACAGAATACAACTTCCCGCAATGATGCAATGTATTGTTTTATTCCATTTCGAAGTATGTGCTGTCTTGGTCTGTGCAGGACCCCTTTGTCAGGAATGTGATGATCAGTTAGTGGGGCCGAGTGGCCGCCTTGCTGCATTCTAGAGGTCAGACACCTGGCACAATCACCGTTCAGAATTAATTCAAAGCATTCTCTGGATGAGGTGGAGGCGGGATGATAGCAGCACCAGAGCGCCGGAGAGTATTGCAGCTAGAGCTGCTTCTTTATTTTTAACACTGCTGATTTTATTAACTCAGAAACAAAAAAAACAAAACAAAAAAAAAATGCAACCTAAAAGAGCTAGCCAGTAAATGGAATTGCCAATTCCAAGCAATTTTTATTTTAACAAAAGCAGTTTTTTTTCAACTTTACATACATGTGCTCCTTTGCCAGATACGAAGATGCTAACACAACAAAGCCTGCGCCGAGTTAGCAGGAGACAAAAACAGATCAGAGCGCCAACATTTCCATTTGCCGCAGCCCAGGAGAGCTTGCACAGCCCACCTCAAATTCTGACTGGGAGACAGAGCTGGAGGCAGACAGGCTTGCTTAATAAATCCAAGGAAAAAAAGCAAAACATCGGTTAATGGCTGCAGGCTTTTCTTTAAGTTCAACATACATTTTACCTAAACTTTTATTCTCTGGTTTTATCATTATGTAAAGCTGTACTAGTTTAATATAATGTAAAGTGATACCGCACTCAAGAAAAATACATTAAACATAAAAACACAAATATCCAAAAATGACTGATGTCAAAAAAGGAGTAACGAGTAAAAATGAATGAATAAAAATAATAATAATCACTGAGGATTGAAAAAGTGGTCACTTAAAAAAGGCAAGTGCCTAAAACGAGTGGTGAGTGGGAAAAAAATAAATAAAAAATAAAAATATATATCTATATATATATATATATCACCAGCTGGAGACCGAATGATTAATGGAGCAGGAAGGGGAGGAGGAGAGAATGGAAACTTGAGGTTGATCCAGTAGAGACCCATTTATGCCTATTACCATTCCATTAAGGTGAGAGTTCTGGGAGACTGGTGGGAGGATTCCTTATCGTTCCAGAGTACTTATTGTGTACCATCTTTTATGGACCATGCCTGAAACCATTACCAGTCTATTACTGGCCATCTGAAGACAGACATTCATTATATATATTTGTTTTCACCTAAGCGGACTTTAGTTTCACTTATGTTCACATATATTACAGACACTGGTTTAGTGCTTAAAATTTTTTTTATATATATATATATATATATATATATATATATATATATATATATATATATATATATATATAAAATGTAAAAAACTCTTAACCACTTAAGCCCCGGACCATATTGCTGCCTAAAGACCCAAGGGGTTTTTACAGTTCGGGACTGCGTCGCTTCAACAGACAATTGCGCGGTCGTGCGACGTGGCTCCCAAACAAAATTGGCGTCCTTTTTTCCCCACAAATAGAGCTTTCTTTTGGTGGTATTTGATCACCTCTGCGGTTTTTATTTTTTGCGCTATAAACAAAAATAGAGCGACAATTTTGAAAAAAATGCAATATTTTTTACTTTTTGCTGTAATAAATATCCCCCAAAAACATATATAATTTTTTTTTTTTCCCTCAGTTTAGGCCGATACGTATTCTTCTACCTATTTTTGGTAAAAAAAATCGCAATAATCGTTTATCGGTTGGTTTGCGCAAAATTTATAGCGTTTACAAAATAGGGGATAGTTTTTTTGCATTTTTATTTTTTTTATTTTTTTTACTACTAATGGCGGCGATCAGCGATTTTTTTCGTGACTGCGACATTATGGCGGACACTTCGGACAATTTTGACACATTTTTGGGACAATTGTCATTTTCACAGCAAAAAATGCATTTAAATTGCATGGTTTATTGTGAAAATGACAGTTGCAGTTTGGGAGTTAACCACAGGGGGCGCTGTAGGAGTTAGGGATCACTGTGTATGTGTTTACTAGTGTAGGGGGGTGTGGCTGTAGGAATGACGTCATCGATCGTGTCTTCCCTATAAAGGGAATGACGCAATCGATGCGCCGACACAGTGAAGCACGGGGAAGCCGTGTTTACACACGGCTCTCCCCGTTCTTCAGCTCCGGGGAGCGATCGCGACTAAAAACAAATAGCCGCGCCGTCGTCCCGGATCACTCCCCGAGCGGACCCGACCTCCGCATGTACCGGGGGGGTCCCGATCGGACCCCCCACCCACGTCTAGCAGAGGACGTACAGGTACGTACATGTGCCTGTCCGTGCCATTCTGCTGACGTATATGTACATGAGGAGGTCGGGAAGTGGTTAAAGAAAACAAAACTCAAGCCTCAAACACACGGCCGGTCGGGAAAACTGCGAGGAGAGCTTTTGGCCGGGAATCCCGGCCGAGTATATGTTCCTCGCAGTTTTTCCAACTGGAAACCAGTTCTCTTTTTTCCCGCCGGGAAAACCGGTAGACTTAAGGGCCCGCGGTTTTTGGCAGTTTTCTTATGGGAAAAACTGTGATGGAGCATACACATGGCCGGGATTTCCAACCAAAGCTCCCTCGCAGTTTTCCTGTCGGGAAAACCGGCTGTGTGTAGGGGGAAAGACTGAACCGAGCAGGTTCTCGGCTCTCCCCTCTGGATTTCCGACAGGAGCTTTTCCCAATCGAAAATGCTCCCTCTAGTGGTCATCTTTATATCAGAGAAATAGGGAAAGGCTTAGTATTCATAACAAAGTTTATGCTCTGTAAAATATATGGTCACTGGCGTCCAATGTTTAGTGGTGGTGTGATGTTTTATAACACCACATTGCATCTAAAAAAATAAAAATGACTGTATTGAAGTATCACAAAGTGACCCTTCATTTAATGCTTTGTTTTTACTTGTACATTATAATTAGAATACGGTTAGAACAGTATTCACGCTGGTCAGTTTTAAATCCTCAAAAATGTACCTGATCTCGGAAGCAGGCAGGTGGCCATCTATGATGTGGGCATCTGAAGCCCACTTGTGTCTTTCTTTCGGGATTTGGTGCAGCTGGCTACCCAGCATACACCCCCCAATAAAAATTTGAAAATGAAAAAAGTTGCATTTATCACTGTACACTGGGGTGGGGGGAACATTTTAAGGTTAAAGAATATTGAAACTCCACTTTAAATGAAATAAAAAAAAAAGCTGTTAGGATTTTCTTCCGTCCGCAAAAGCGGATCTTTGCTGAGGCGGATGGTTGCGGACGTTAGCGGATGCATCATCCGCTAACGTCTGCAATCCCATAGAGATACATTACAAGTCCGTAAACGGACTTGTAATAAACGGACCGTTTGTCCGTATGTGTGAAAGGGCCCTAAAGCTTACTTGAGACTTTGGTCATTGGTTTACATATACTTTAACTGCCTGCCGACCAGCCGCCGCAGTTATACGGTGGCAGGTCGGCTCTGCTGGGCGAGATCACGTAGCTATACGTCATCTCGCCAAGCAGCCAATAGGGGTACGCGCGCCCCCCTGATGCCGACGCGTGTGCCTGTCGGTCGCGATCACCGCCAGGCACCCGCGATCGCTCGTTACAGAGCGAGAACCGGGAGCTGTGTGTGTAAACACACAGCTCCCGGTCCTGTCAGGGGGAGAAATGCCTGACCGTCTGTTCATACAATGTATGAACAGCGATCTGTCATTTCCCCTAGTCAGTCCACCGACCCCCCCCCCCTTCAGTTAGAACACACCCAGGGAACATATTTAACCCCCCTTCCTCGCCCCCTAGTGTTAAACCCCTTCCCTGCCAGTGGCATTTTTATAGCACTAATTGCTATAAAAATGCCAATGCTCCCAAAAATGTGTCAAAAGTGTCTGAAGTGTCCTCCATAATGTCGCAGTACCGATAAAAATCGCTGATCGCTGCCATTACTAGTAAAAAAAAAAAATTAATAAAAATGCCATAAAACTATGCCCTATTTTGTAAAACGCTATAACTTTTGCGCTAACCAAACGCTTATTGCGATTTTTTTTTAACGAAAAATATGTAGAAGAATACGTATCGGCCTAAACTGAGGAAAATAATTGTTTTTTTTATATATTTTTGGGGGATATTTATTATAGCAAAAAGTAAAAAATATAAATGTTTTCAAAATTGTCGCTCTATTTTTGTTTATAGGGCAAAAACCACAGAGGTCATCAAATGCCACCAAAAGAAAGCTCTATTTGTGGGGAAAAAAGGACGCCAATTTTGTTTGGGAGCCACATCGCACGACCGCGCAATTGACAGTTAAAGTGACGCAGTGCCGAATCGCAAAAAGTGGCCTGGTCTTTGACCAGCAATATGATCCGGGGCTGAAGTGGTTAAAGAGAACCGGAACTTCTAAAAACTAAGCAGGCTCCCTATGGGTGCATCCTGAAGTCCTCATATAAATGGCATAACAATTACACTCACACATGTGATCCACACACCTGGTGCGCTGACCTGTCAGGGAAAAGCCATCCCACTGCTATTCTCCAAAGATGCCTCAGCTGGCAAGCCCTGCAGGTCTCCACAGACCGCTCTCTAGCTATGGGCGCCTTTATACTCAATAATGACTGCATTTAATCTGTCTTTAAAGCGAACCAAAAAAAACGTATCTTGGGGAACACAGAAAGTAAACAAATTAGGAGAAATTTTCTCTGGTAATCATAAGACACAAGTTCTTATTCACAGATGTTTCTATGATTAAAGCTAAAGGCGCAATAGTGAAGCCAAGAACAGAGACATGAGTATACTCTGTGGACACGACGTATAATGAAGCAAGATCGCCATCTGTTGGTTAAACTGAGAAATGTGATGTGAACTAGAAAATTAGATTGGAATACTGTACTGTTGTATTGAACACTGACTGGTATTTAAAACTTTTTTTAATAGATTAAACTTCTGAAGTACATTGTCTATCTCGGGGGAAAAAAACCCCTGGTGAAAATACATTAAAAGGAGGCCTAAAAAAAAAAATGATTGAGCTACCAACGCTCTAAAAATCAGACATTCACCGTTTTGTCAAGCACAGCACACCACAACGCACAATGGTAGAAAATAAATGGCACCATAGCATGTGCAGTGCAGAAAATGTGTGAGTGCCCCTACTAGTTAAAAAAAAAAAAACATATGCGACCATTCATGAAGTGGAGACAGCTTACCTGCATCTATTACCCCCTTATGCCCAAATGCCAGGCTCTTCTGAACTAGCAAAGACACTTTCCTACGGCTGCTTTCACACTGAGGCGTGCAGCCGCGGTGACGGTATAGCCGCGCTATTTGTAGCGCGGCTATACCGTCGTATTTACCGCGATATTCGGGCGCTAGCGGTGGTTTTAACCCCCGCTAGCAGCCGAAAAAGGGTTAATACCGCCCGCGGTTGTATTACCGCGCTTTCCCATTGATTTCAATGGGAAGGCGCGGTATAGGAGCGGTGAACACACCGCTCCTATACCGCGGTAAAGATGCGGCTAGCAGGACTTTTGGTGCGCTCCTGCTAGCGCACCGCTTCAATGTGAAAGCCTTCGGGCTTTCACATTGAACACTACAGGGCAGGTTTTTTCATGCGGTATAGCAGCGCTATTTTTAGCACTGTACCGCATGAAAAACGCCCCAGTGTGCAAGGGGCCTACTGGTCCGCTATGAAGAGCTGCCTCACTGGCCAATAGGAATTTGCAGAAGGTGGAAGACCAGCTACATTGCTTTTAGAAAGGCCAGGAACGTGTCCAATCAGAACAGCCAGGCACTCAGCAGTAGCAGAAGCAGTAAAAACTGCTGAAGGTACCTCAAGACATCCGCACTTTACACCAGCTAGTAGCGACCTCCCTCCCAACATTCCCATCTGATAGTTACATAAAACACAGAAGTGTGTAAAAATCACGGTTCATAAATGTGAGCTTGTTTTAAAATAGTTGAGTAACTGAAACCATGAAGCACAAAAACAATTAACACATGTACCTACTTCCTTGTAATAATAGTATCTTATTTGCATCACTCATCTTCACTACATCATATGGAAATAAGAGCTCTGCTCATTAACAGCAAATACTCAAAACGTTCAATACAAACCTCCCGCCGGGTATTCAGTTCTAGTTAAAATTGCATGATGTGGCGATGTAGCCAATTAACTTGGGAAGACCAAATAGAACCCAGACAGACACAAATGTTGAAAGAGCTGGAATGGAAGCTTGCCTATAAATAAATGGCTCCTCAATAGGGCAAGGAGATCTCACACTGCATTGTTGCATATGGTGCGGGTATGAGCCAGAGGCAATGCTGCACTGCCACATAGAGTTATGCTTAAATGATGCACACTTAAACTTTCATGAACATGAAAATATATTTAAACAGTTTTTAAAACATAACATAATAGCTTCAATAGCTGGGCCCCTCCAAGCTTTATTCTCACCTCTTTGCTCCTAAGTGTGCCCATTACCCTCTGTAGCTGATGTGGTATAATATTTTGTCCTCTCTAATTACCGTATTTATCGGCGTATACCGCATACTTTTTTCCCCTTAAAATCAGGGGAAAATCGTGGGTGCGCGATATGCGCCGATACCTGCTTCCCGAGCTGTGTTTGAACCGGCCGCCGACATATACCGAGCGCAGTACACTCGGCCAGGCTCGGCTCCGCTCGCGGTCACGCCCTGTGCCGCCTCCTAGCCTTTATGCGAGAGGAGCCGAGCGTGGCCGAGTGTACTGCGCTCGGTATATGTCGGCCAAACACAGCATGGGAAGCGGGGATCGGCTCAACAGCACGGGAGAAGCGGGGAGGACACCACCAGGGCCGCAGACGGACGCCGAACCGGAGAAGACCGCCGGACAAAACACCAAAACTAAGTAATTAAAAAAAAATTCCAGGAATTTCCCTTCTACATTAGGGGTGCGCGCTATAGGCAGATAAATATGGTACCTTACAATTGCAAATAAGAAAAGCCAATTGTTGTCAATTGCAGATTGACTTTGAACAAAGTTTAAAGAAGCCAGCATAGAGAGAAAAATAAAATAAACCCATTACAAAAGTTAAAAGGGCATTTAGACCCAAAATCTATTTTTCTGTATGTCTGTCATTATGGCTCATTCAATAGAGTTCACCTTTGGAACATGGTCAACTGGTGTTTAAGGTGGAATATTTAACATATTCCAGCCTCTGCCTCCTCCCTGTGACAGTCGGCAGGGGATCTTCTCCCCGCACAGTCAGAATTTGTAAACAGCATTGCAATGCAGGGCTCCGCATACACGGCCACTTCATTCACAGAGTTCTCTGTATGAACGAACTACAACTACCAGCCAACGGCTTGCAGATTCTCTGGGAAATGTGAGGGCTTTGGGAGCTGCTGACCACAGGTGAAATGCCTTACAGGTTGCAGAGGAAAAAATAATTTATAAAATAAATGCATTTTTTTCCCTGCAAAAAAGATGTGCGTTTATTTTTATTTTTTTTATAAAAGGTGAACATATGCTCTTCTACATATTTTTAGTAATAAAATAAAAATAAAATAAAATGGCAATAAGTGCATATCGATTGGTTTGCGCAAAAGTTATAGCGTCTACAAAATAGGAGATAGATTTATGGCATTTTTATTATTTTTTTTTACTAGGAATTGATCTGCGATTTTTATCGGGACTGCGAAATTGCGGCGGACACTTGACACATTTTTGGTACCATTGACAATTATACAGTGATTAGTGCTATAAAAAAAATGCAGATTACTGTGTATATGTCACTGGCAGGGGAGGGGACGATCAAGGGGTTAACTGTGTACCCTCACTGTGTAGGGGGGGTATGGGACCAACTAGGGGGAGAGAGAGCCCCTTGAGGGCAGGGATGTTGTATATGTAAAATCACTGCATAAATTGATGGCGCTATACAAGTACTAAAATAAAGTAGACACTGCTGCTACACTGACCTCCACAACCTTCCCAGGCTCCATGCTGAGCTGCTGCCCTGCGAACACAAGAGGTCAACCGCTTTGCGGAGCCACCATTCAGAGAATGCTTTCTATTTTCTCAATTAATGCAAAACGTTCTGATTGGACAAGGTGGAAAGGCGGGAGGGTGACATCACGCTCTCCACTCCGCCCATGAAGAGAAAGCTTTGTACTACTTGCTAAAATGTTATAAACATTCTCTGAACGGTGCCCATGCAGAGCGGCTGCCCCATGTGTTCACAGGGCAGCAGCTTAGCATAGGGCTTGGAAAGGTTGTGGAGATCTCTGGAGTAGCGGTGTCTACTACAATAATTTCCAGGTTCTAGAGGGACTCCACAAGTATGGTATATGCATAATTACAATTTCTAAACTGGACCAATGTAACAAAGTAAAAAAAATGCCATGCCTGGAGTAAAACTGGACATACACTATACAATTTTCTTTAGATTTTTGCCTTTAGAATTCATATAAGGTCAAACCTAACCACTTTTAATTTGTATGCAATCAGGCAAGTCCTTACACTACGTAGATGAAGGTTAATCTAAAGGAAAAAAGAAAATTGAGCAACAAAGTTGTGTAGTGTGTATTCAGCTTTAAGCTAATTCGATTTCGTTAATAGGTTTCAGTTTCTTACCTGGAGAAGCAAGATTACCTGTTGCAGGCAGACAATTCTACGCCACTGCCTCCAAACTCACATTGTGATGTTTCTACATTAAAGTGATTGGAAAGTCATTTTTTTCCCCTATAAAAATAACAAACATTCTCCAACCTCCTCTGTGCGGTGGGTTTGCACAGAGCTGCCCAGAGCGTCCTCTTCTCCGGTCACTCTTTTGTGCTCCTGGCCCCTCCCTCTTGTTGAGTGCCCCTACAGCAAGCAGCTATGCTATGGGGTCACCCGAGCTGAGACACCGCTCCTTGTGTCCATTCAGACACAAAGCACTGCCCAGCCCCCTCACTCTCCTGATTGGCTAGCTGACTGACAGCAGTGGGAGCCAATGGTGCCACTGCTGTGTCTCAGCCAATCAGTAGGGAGAGTCTTGGATCGATGAGACACTCGTGGACATCACTGGACAGAGAGGAACCTCAGGTAAGTGTTAGGAGGGGCTGCTGCACACAGAAGGCTTTCAATCTTAATGCATAGAATGCATTAAGATAAAAAAAACCTTCTGACTTTACAATCCCTTTAATGCAGAGAATTGCCTTTAGAACCACGTAAAGAATTTTAATAGAACACATTCGGAGTTACCCTAAAGTGTTGCAATGGAGCTGCATAGAATCCTGCGCCCACTCTGAAAATAGCTCCAAACATGAACTGGCATAGGTGTAGAACACCCTCTACCAGCAGTGTATACATAATGGCATCTATGCGATTAATGAGCGCAGAACCATTAGCATAGCCTGGCAGTAGATGTTGATGGGCCTGCCAGCTTTCTAAAAAGTAAAGCTTTATCATGTTCACAACAGTGCTTTATAAATAATACATAATAAAATGATTCTCCTAATTAAGGATTGCAGCTGATGCCCTTGTTACAGAGAAATACAAGAATTGCAATGAGTAAGAAACAGAACTATAGTGTTCTTTTCAGTCACTCACTGCCCTTTTATCCAATATTTAAGAGAACAGGAAAAGCAGCTTGCAAGAAATGAGCTTTGCTTTGTAGCAGGAACTTGTGTGCTACATTGAGATTCATGTCAGCTGTTTGCTAACTACGCACAGCCTCACGGCTCCGTTTCCATCAGGCCAGTGCACAGGCTTTCATATCAAGCTCTATAAAGTTCCATGTGGTGCGTGCTGTGTCATTTTACACTTGGCAACCTTCTACAGGGTTCTGTTCAAAAAGACATCCTGGCAGGTCATGCTCATGTATACTGAACAAACATGGAGGGCACCAGCTGTCACCTCCTCCAAAGCACCACGAGCGATGGCAGGCTCTGGAGAAACCCTGAGGGCTTCAGCACCACTTCTGTACAGCAGGCTCTCTCATCTTGCTTCATTCTGCTGATTTTTGCAGTTAAACTGTAGGTATCAAATATAATTATTAAAAAAAGGTTTTCTATTTGTTATGCTTCACGTCAGATACCATTTACACACAAGAGACTGCAATTAATCCCAAAGTTGGATCACAGCAGTGTAACTGCTGAAAACACATACGGTATGTATTTCATCTCTCGGGTGTGTGTTACCATTTAAATATTTCTCATTCTGTCCACTGCCCGTTTGTGACTCGCATGACCCTGTCTAGCCAGGAAGGCAACCATACTATTTGCTGTGGTTGTCTTGCAGCATCCGGCGTCACTTTCTGGGCCTGTGTTAATGGGCAAATGCAAATATATGCACCCGTCATTGCATTCTGATATCAATCCAAGATGCTTCTGAGATCATTCTGCATGCAATTACAGGTGTGTGTAATATATATTATCTATATATAAACCGTTTAGGAGGCAAACAAAAGCCTGTCAACGCAGACGCCAAATCTCTCACAATCTGAACACACTAGTAACACAGTCCGCCCTGCTAAGGAAGTTGTGAAATGCAACGCGTCCCGGGAACAGGAGCCTGAATCTTGCGTTGCTCGCTGCCGTCCCAAGAGTCCTTGTTCTGATGCGTATCTGATGTGTATGTTTTTTATTCATTAAAACACCTGAATCCAGCGGAAAACTTAGATTATTGATTTCTTCTTACATGTTCCAGTCCATGCGCATGGCTGTTACTATGAGGAATTGAAACACCTTCTTACTCCCTGGACTCCTTTGTTGATTTTACCTGCTCATTTGACCATCTGGTAACACAGTGGTCTATTGCTGAGGTGAGAGTACCCATCTTCACTGGTGGAGGGATCACTTATTAGTTTGGTGTGCCTACTTTCACTTGGTGAAGATTCCTAAGAATGGAATTACTGGATTTCCAATCTCTTTTGGACTTTATTGATATATTCATTTATACACAAATATTGGTTTGCGCTGCACTGTTCTTTATATATTTGTAACACTAGTAACACAATCCGACATTTCAATCATCATACAGTTGTGCTCATAAGTTTACATACCCTGGCAGAGTTTATGATTTCTTGCCCATTTTTCAGAGAATACGAATGATAACAAAAACTTCTTTCACTCATGGTTAGTGTTTGGCTGTATTTACTCTTTTTAAATCATAATCACAACAGAAACTACCCAAATTACCTGATCAAAAGTTTACATACCCCAGTTCATAATACCGTGTATTGCCCCCTTTAACATCAATGACAGCTTGAAGTCTTTTGTGGTATTTGTGGATGAGGCTCTTTATCTTCTCAGATGGTAAAGCTGCCCATTCTTCTTGACAAAAAGCCTCCAGTTTCTGTAAATTCTTGGGCTGTCTTGCATGAACAGCACATTTGAGATCTCCCCAGAGTGGCTCAATGCTATTGAGGTCAGGAGACTAAGATGGCCACTCCAGAATCTTCACTTTATTCTGCTGTAGCCAATGACAGGTCGACTTTGCCTTGTGTTTTGGATCATTGTCATGTTGGAATGTCCAAGTAAGTCCCATGTGCAGCTTCCTGGCTGATGAATGCAAATGTTCCTCCAGTATTTTTTGATAACATACTGCATTCAACTTGCCATCAATTCTGACCAAATTTCCTGTGCCTTTTGTAGCTCACACATCCCCAAAACATCAGCGATCCACCTCCGTACCTTTCATCCAAGGCCTTGTTCACTCCTCTCCAAATGTAGTGTTTATGGTTGTGGCCAAAAAGTTAAATTTTGGTCTCATCACTCCAAATGACTTTGTGCCAGAAGGTTTGAGGCTTGTAGGTGTGACACTTGGCGTATTATAAGTGGGATACTTTGGGGGCATTTGCATAGTAATGGCTTTCTTCTGGCGACTAGACCATGCAGCTCAGCTTTCTTCAAGTGCTTCTTTATTGTGCATCTTTAACCACTTCCGGACCACCGCATGTACATATACGTCGGCAGAATGGCACGGACAGGCACATCAACGTACCTGTACGTGCCTGCCTAGACGTGGGTCGGGGTTCCGGGGTTAAAGACATGTGGCTGAATAAATTTTGGCCTAAATGTTTGACTAAAATTTAGTTTGATTTTTCCTATAACAAAAAGTAAAAAATAGTTTTTTTTTTTTCAAAAATGTCGCTCTATTTTTGTATATAGCGCAAAAAATAATCGCACAGGCGATCAAATACCACCAAAAGAAAGCTCTATTTGTGGGAAGAAAGGGACGCAAATTTTGTTTGGGAGTCATGTCGCACGACCGCGCAATTGTCTCTTAAAGCGACGCAGTGACGAATTGTAAAAACCCCTTGGGTCATTTAGCAGCATATTGGTCTGGTCCTTAAGTGGTTAAACAGCCACACCACATGTTTTCACAGAGTCCTGTATTCCACCTGAAGTTTTGTGGGGGTTTTTTCTGCATCCAGAACAATTTTCCTGGCAGTTGTGGCTGAATTATTAGTTGGTCTACCTGGTTTGGTTTATAATAGAACCCCTCATTTTCAACTTCTTGATTACAGTTTTAACACTGCTGATTGGTACTCTCAATTCCTTGCATATCTTTTTATATCCCTTTCCTGTTTTATACAGTTCAGCTACCTTTTCTGGCAGATCCTTTGACAATTATTTTGCTTTCTCCATGACTCAGAATCCAGAAACGTCAGTGCAGCACTGGATGAAAGATGCAGGGGTCTGTGAGGAGTTCAGAAACTCATTGACCTTTTTTTACACACACACTAATTACAAACAAATAAATCACAGGTGAGGATGGTTACCTAGAATAGCCATTCAAACACCTTTGTGTCAACTTGTGTGCATGTTATCAGGCCAAAATTCACCAGGGAATGTAACTTTTGATTGGGTCATTTGGGTAGTTTCTGTTGCGATTATGAATTAAAAAGAATAAACACAGGTAAATGATAATAAATGGCTTCAGCCAAACACTAACCATGAGTGAAATAAGTGTTGTGTTATTCATATTCTCTGAAAAATGGCCAAGAAGTCATGAATCTGCCAAGGTATGTAAACTTATGAACACAACTGTACATATACTAAAAAAAACATAGAATAAATATCCTCTGTATAAAACATATGATACATCGAGAACATAGCACCACAGATAGACAGATCTCCAAATCAGCTCAATGACCCGAAAAGCTCTTGTGAGGAGCAAACTGATGTTACAAGGTCTCTTTTGTGATGACAGCAGATATTGCACCCTCACCCATAATTTAAGGAATACAGCAAACAAGGTCTCTGTCAGTTAACATACCCAGGGAAGCTCAGTCCACTGCTGGTTAGCTTTAGAGTTCAGAGTCCTTTCATTCCTCCAAGCCTTCATATCTAGACGATCTCTACACACACCACACTCCTTCCAATGTTCTCTTGTGATGAGCAACGTTAAATTGTTATCCATAAATTGCGATACTAATATAATGCAAAAAAACACAAATGCTTTTCCTTGAATAGTACAGTAGGTGAACCCGATTTTGTGTCAATCTCGCTCTCTTTCTCGGCGAGATTGAGCACCTACGAGCCCCATCGCGGGAGCCAGCGCCGAGCTGGCTTGCCGCGATGGAGACAGAGCCGTCATAGAAGCGACGGGAGATCTGACTTGGATTCCCGCCAATTCTACACGTGTGCGGCGTTTGTTATGAATCCTGAGGGGGAAGTCCCCGCCGGATTTTAAATAAAAATCCGGCATGGGTTCCCCCTCAGGAGCATACCGGGCCCTTAGGTCTGTTATGGGTTGTAAGGAGAGCCCCCCCTACGCCGAAAAAAACTGCGTAGGGGGTCCCCCTACAATCCATACCAGACCCGTATCCAAAGCACGCTACCCGGCCAGCCAGGAAGGGAGTGGGGACGAGCGAGCGCCCGCCCCCCCTCCTGAGCCGTACCAGGCTGCATGCCCTCAACATGGGGGGGTTGGGTGCTCTGGGGCAGGGGGGCGCACTGGCGGCCCCCCCACCTCAGAGCACCCTGTCCCCATGTTGATGAGGACAGGGCCCCTTCCCGACAACCCTGGCCGTTGGTTGTCGGGGTATGCGGGCGGGAGGCTTATCGGAATCTGGGAGCCCCCTTTAATAAGGGGGCCCCCAGATACCGGCCCCCCCACCCTAAGTGAATGAGTATGGGGTACATCGTACCCCTACCCATTCACCTGCAAGAAAAGTGGTAAAAACACAAATAAACCACACAGTGTATTAAAATATTTTATTAGTCTGCTCCGGAGGCCGCCCCCTGTCTTCTTTATTAGCTCTTTTACCAGGGGGGGCTTCTTCTTTGACGTCTTCGGGTGGGTGGGGGCCGCCGTCTGGTTCTCTTCCACCGCCGGGGGGGGGGGTGGCTTTTAAAAAAGCCCCGACCCCCCCGGCGGGTTTCCTCCGGCGTCTTCGGCGGGGCTCTTCTTCTTCCGCTATCCCGACGGGTCTTCTCCGCTATCCGGGGGGTCTTCTCAACTCTCCGGGGTTCTCCTTCTGTCTTCGCCGCTCTCCGTTGTTGACTCGTCGCACCCCGGTTCTTCGTCTCGCAGTCCGGTCCCTTCTTCCGTGCTGTACGTCGTCTTCTCCTTCCGTGCTGTGATGAGTTCTTCTTCCGCGCTGTGACGTCATGTTCTTCACGTCTCTCCTTCTCCCGATGTTGACACGTCGCCTTTCCTCTCTGCAATGACGGGTGCGCGGGTGCATCGGACCTATATAGGCCTCACAGTCCCATCATGCTCTGTACCTACCCATGTGATACCTACCCACGTGGGTAGGTATCACATGGGTAGGTACAGAGCATGATGGGACTGTGAGGCCTATATAGGTCCGATGCAAGGCGCGCATCCGTCATTTCAGCGAGAAGGACCGGCGTGTCAACATCGGGAGAAGAAGAGAAGTGAAGAACATGACGTCACAGCACGGAAGAAGAACTCGTCACAGCACGGAAGGAGAAGAAGACGTACAGCACGGAAGAAGGGACCGGACTGCGAGACGAAGAACCGGGGTGCGACGAGTCAACAGCGGAGAGCGGCGAATATAGAAGGAGACCCCCCGGATAGCGGAGAAGACCCGCCGGGATAGCGGAAGAAGAAGAGCCCCGCCGAAGACGCCGGAGGAAACCCGCCGGGGGGGTGGGGGCTTTTTTAAAAGCCACCCCCCCCCCGGCGGTGGAAGAGAACCAGACGGCGGCCCCCACCCACCCGAAGACGTCAAAGAAGAAGCCCCCCCTGGTAAAAGAGCTAATAAAGAAGACAGGGGGCGGCCTCCGGAGCAGACTAATAAAATATTTTAATACACTGTGTGGTTTATTTGTGTTTTTACCACTTTTCTTGCAGGTGAATGGGTAGTGGTACGATGTACCCCATACTCATTCACTTAGGGTGGGGGGCCGGTATCTGGGGGCCCCCTTATTAAAGGGGGCTCCCAGATTCCGATAAGCCTCCCGCCCGCATACCCCGACAACCAACGGCCAGGGTTGTCGGGAAGGGGCCCTGTCCTCATCAACATGGGGACAGGGTGCTCTGAGGTGGGGGGGCCGCCAGTGCGCCCCCCTGCCCCAGAGCACCCAACCCCCCCATGTTGAGGGCATGCAGCCTGGTACGGCTCAGGAGGGGGGGGGTGCTCGCTCGTCCCCACTCCCTTCCTGGCTGGCCGGGTAGCGTGCTTTGGATACGGGTCTGGTATGGCTTGTAGGGGGACCCCCTACGCCGTTTTTTTCGGCATAGGGGGGGCTCTCCTTACAACCCATAACAGACCTAAGGGCCCGGTATGCTCCTGAGGGGGGACCCATGCCGGATTTTTATTTAAAATCCGGCGGGGACTTCCCCCTCAGGATTCATAACAAACGCCGCACACGTGTAGAATTGGCGGGAATCCAAGTCGGATCTCCCGTCGCTTCTATGACGCGCTTGCTGGGATGTGCTGTCACTATTCCAGTGAGTGCGAGGTGTCGGCGAGATCTCGGCACCATGTCGCCGAGTATCAGCGCGACGCTGTCGTGCTAAAAGCACAATATCACAAACACCTACTGTATCACAAATATTTACTGTATAAGAACATTGTTGTACTCAAAAGCAGACCTGCAATATAGGCTTATCAGAACTGCTAGTCCTTCCAGCCAAGTCTGCTGAAGGCCGGCTCTCCTATTCTGTGACCAAAGGCAACCAAGTCAGACACTGCTACAGTGCTCTGTTCTCCTATACCCACACCTGTTTTGAAGGTGAAACCTTCATCAGTGGGCCCAGAAAAACAGAGCACTATAGCCATGTCTGAATTGGTTGCTCTTGGTTACAGAATAGAAGAACCGGCCTCCAGGGGACTTACCTAGAGGGAAAAACTGTCCTGAAAAGCCTATACTACAGATCTGCTTGTGAATACAATTTTCTAAAACAATATTTATGATACTAGTTAAGGAAAAGCACTTGTTTGCATTATAGTATTACCAGAATGTATGGAGAAGGGATTAAACCCCACCCCCTCCTCCTCCTGGCCAAAACCTGTTCACTACTAGAGACTTGGCATCGGGGTTTGCACTACTGCTTTGTAGATGTAACCCTAAGATGTGCATTCTACCAAAATATCTTTAACTCTTTCAAGCTCTACTGATTGATACACCCCCCTATTTTCTTTAAAACTGGTCCATTCCCTTTTTCTAAAGTTTATCTGGGCACAAACGCCCTCGCATTCCCTGTCGCCAACTAGCACTACCCAAACCATACAGGGGCAAGCCGAAACAGATATTACACTACAGGGAGCCTCCTTAGTGCTGTTGTGACCCGTTACGTGCATTAAAACGAAAACCCTTGATAGTACCCAGCTTGCGTATCTGCTTGCAACTTTTCTTACAAGCCTCTCTATCCACACAAGATTATCCCATATTACCAGTATTGGGGCACCCCCAATTTCTGCCAGGCTTACAAGATCAGCAATTCTGGAACTTGCTTTAAACCAGTCACCCAGCGTCTCACTTCCTGTCGGATGGCAGGTGGCTTTCCATTGCATCCTTATTAGCAGATACAGGCCCCTTTCGCCTTACCTTCTGGATCGCTCTGAAGTTGCACCACTATCTACTTTCTCTACCAAACCCTAGAGAGGCTTAAGTCACAATTTGACCACTTTGAAGAATACTACTTTGAGAAAGGAACCCCTTTGTCTTCTCCAAAAGCTACAACTTGGTGATCTCTCCTACTGAACATCTCCTATTGATCTACTCTGTCTGAAGCACTGGGAAACAGATCTACGGTGCACTCACTCGATAAGGCAAAAACAAAACATTAGGAGGTCCGCTCCTAAATCGTCCATTTGCACTAATACCCAGGAAATCAATTACAAAATTCAAATGAGTTGATACCGTACGCTATACCTTTTATATAAATTCTACCCTACCATCACAGATCACTGCTCGAGGAAAAGGGGACACTTCACATTTTCTGGTCCTAAAACAGAACACTTTTTGAGAGGTGTTCAGAGGATTACTAAGGAATTCATATATTTTGAAATCCCAGACGACCCAGCTTTTTTCTTATTGCATGTGTCGTTCATCTCAGAGAAAAATCTTTAAAAGGTCCGTAATACGTCACCTGTAAAATGCCGCCAAATCCTGTATGCCCTTGAATTGGAAAAACCCACATTCCCCTACTATCAGTTAGCTTCAAAATGTGGAAGGAATCAACCAAACGGAAGATTTGATATTAATGCAACATAAACAGGAAAAGTACACCAAGATCTGGAGACTATGGAATATGTTCATCTTTGCTGACGAAGGGGAAGCCCTGCTGGGCCCACAACTGGCCCAAAGGACGTTACCACCTCCATATTTGTCTTTATGATGAGCCATCGCATTTTAGCTTCCCAAACTGCTCTGCTTGCCTGCCCTCAGCCCTGCCCCTTCTTTCTTCACTGTCATTCCCCTCCTTAACTTTGTCTCACTATTAATAACTTTGTACAAAAATTGGGGAAAAATTTACCCCCACTATCATTCCTGGTGATCAGGTCAATTGTACAAAGTGAGACTGCATTTGGGGCCATGCACTTACACAGCTTATCAAATAATGGAGCAGTGGCCGTTTTCATGCAGGCGCTGCATCCCAACTGACACGATCGGAACTGCTTGCACAGGGATGCACGAAATATCTTGGTTCCCCATGCAGGTATACACAGCCCTCACACTGGCTTATGCTGTAGTACGTTCGTGTGCATGAGGCCCAAAAGCGAAAATGCAGGCTCTTGTACATGCACATTTAAGACAATTTAAAGAGGCTCTGCAGGAGCAACAATCTTTGCACAGTGTAACTACCCATAGCAATACAGTGTTAAAAAATTGGGGGAAAAATAACTGCAGAATACTTGCTATGGGTTACTGCACTTTCTGCTTAAGTTTACCGGCCCGCTATGGAAGGGAGGTCTTTGTGTTCCAGTCTTTTCGCAAGACACTCCAAATTATAAAAGACACTTACAAGCACATTTTGTTCCAGAGTGGTTCCCGACATCCAGTGCCATCCCATGCTTGCTCCGCAATGCTTCTTCTCCCCCAGCATCTGTCTTTCGGGTCACGGAACTTTGAGGATTTACTTGCGCTGAAGTCACTGACAAACCTGCACATAGAAGATAAGAGGAAATTTTAAATCAGTCCTGGGTGACACCGGCAAAATATATTTTTCGGCTGTGTTTTGAACTGTGGCGTTTTCTATTGAGTCAGCAAGAATTTCAGAGGTCGAAATCAATTAAGATACCCCAGATTTGCACATCCACATCAGAACTGCCATATGCCAATTTTTAATGGGAATTCCATAAAATGAAATAGGATGAAAGATTGTCAACCACACAAATTTTAGTTAACCATTTTAATCAGAAATAAGGTTTCCACAAGAAATATCATTCCTTTAGCAATACAATGCAGCTTAAAAATAAATAAAACATTTACACCAACTGACAGCACAGTCTGCCTCCCTTAAAGCAGAACTACACCCACAACTGCAAACAAACCTAGCCCCAGATTATTTTTTTTTACATTTTTCCAGTAATTTTTCCCTGAAGCCTACTAGCCAGTCTGATTCATTTCCAGATCCTTCTTTGGCAAAAGATTTGGTAAGGGATTGGCATCCTTCCTGGTTTGAGCAGCTTACCATAATGACATTGTGAACACCAGTCCGTCCTGGAGTACTGTGGAGCCCAGGCTTCATAGCAACGCATTCTCAGGGAGTGTCAATGACAAGCTGGGCTCACAGGAAACTGGATAAATGATATCAACTGCTGCTCAGCCCTAAAGAGGGCTGTCAGGAAGACAGGTTAAAGTATATCTAAAGCCACCCCCTTGTATATCTCCTTGTCAATGTGGAGACATACAAGAATGATGGAAAAGCACAAGAATCATCTCTGGGTATACTATCTCTTTGATTGTTCTCCAAGATAAACAATGATTTTAAAAGGGTGTCAACTTGAAAATTGTGGGAAATTCTTGGTCCAATTTGTAAGACTAGGCATAGTGGAGGTATAGTCCAGTGGTGGAGATATTTATTTATTTTTATCTGGGTTTGGATAGCCTAAAAAAAGTGTGTTCAATGAACTTACCAATCATTGAGAACATTTCTAAATAGTAGAGACAATGTAGGATTTCACTTTTAGGAAAAGCAATGGGTTAGAGGTTAAGTATGGAAATTTCTCTAGGGCAATATAAGAGGGGAGAGGTTGCTTATTAACATCCACCAAATCGCTATAAAACAAAGACCTGCATGGTGCCATTGTTTAAGGGTAGGAAGTCCAGAGGACTACATGAGATCAGAGGTGTTCCACAGGGGGAAGAGAGAGATGCATGCAATGTGTACGTATTTTATACCATGCCAACCATGTAAAGTATAAAGGGGGGTTTGCCGACGCCTCGGTGGGAAGGAGTTCTTTATATACATCAATGTGCCATGAATCCAATCCCTTATTTAGTTAAATATGCCAAGTTATACTAGAATTAGGAAAATTGAGGCCTCTATTACACAAAGGTTGTTCCAAGGTACGTAGACTTATTGCTCTCCTGCTGCCTGAGGTGAATTCTTGGAACATCTTATAGAGGATGGGTATGGCTACTCCAAAGGTAAAAAAAGGTTTCTCTTATACCAAAAAAGGGGTAGAGATTAATAGTTAAATAGCGTGCCTTTGCTCATTTAGACCAAATGATTTTAAAAGACATACTGGGAAGGGAGGATTTTTGGTGGGAAATGTATAGGAGATGGTCGTCCCCAAAAGCAGCGACTAACAGTTTTATGGCATATGGTTATAACTTGGAAAGTGGTTTGGGATTCTAGAAGACAAAAGAGGGAATGTAGTGCGAATTTAAAAATAAATGGGAGAAAGGGGGCATCCTTACCTGGTGCCTTGGGACATTGATATTAAAGAAGAAAGTTGGTTATTAATAAGCTCCGTGCAGGGATTATGATACATATCGCATTAAGCAAGAAATTATGTCTCCAAAAGCCCTAGATGAAAAAATGTGAATCAGGAGTGACCGGTCAATTTTATCAAAAGGCCTTCTCGGCATCAAGGCCCAAAATAAACGAGAGGGTGATTAGAGATGTTTAGCCTGGACTGTAGCTGCAATTAAAGTTCTGATGCCTATAGTATAGTGTTCATTGAGAAGGAAGCCCAACTGGTGAGGGGTAAACAATGTGGGTTTGGTGGACATGATTTTAGCCAACAATTCACAGTCCCTACTGAGTAATGATATGGGCCGGTCAATAGCAACAAATTCTGTATTTTTTCCCCCTGATTTTAAAATTAAGGTGGTGCATGCTTCATTAAACTATGGATATGGCGTATTATGGTCAAGAATGGAGTTATAAAGATTCATGAGATGTTTTACACAGATAGGAGTTTGTAAAAAAGAGATTTTTAATACAGCTTACCTGTAAAATCTTTTTCTTGGAGTACATCACGGGACACAGAGCGGCATTCATTACTATATGGGTTATATGGAGTACCTTCAGGTGTAGACACTGGCAATCTTCAAACAGGAAATGCCCCTCCCTATATTACCCCCTCCCATAGGAGGAGTACCTCAGTTTTGTAGCAAGCAGTATGCCTCCCAAAATGGTCCTCAAAAGAGGGGTGGGAGCTCTGTGTCCCGTGATGTACTCCAAGAAAAAGATTTTACAGGTAAGCTGTATTAAAAATCTCTTTTTCTTTATCGTTACATCACGGGACACAGAGCGGCATTCATTACTATATGGGATGTCCCAAAGCAATGCTTACAATGAGGGGAGGGAGAACATCTCCAAGACAAAAGGATTTAATTTAGAGATATACTCAATCATAATAAATCCAACTTATTTGAGAAAAATAATCTTAAATTTTAAATTTAACTCAAAAAAAGAGGAGCCCCCGGAATCCGAGGGTCTCAAACTGCAGCCTGCAGCACTGCCTGCCCGAAGGCAGTATCAGTATTCCTTCTTACGTCCAACTTGTAGAATTTTGTAAACGTGTGGACAGAAGACCAGGTTGCCGCCTTGCAAACTTGAGCCATAGAGATCTGGTGGTGTGCTGCCCAGGAGGCGCCCATGGCTCTAGTAGAATGAGCCTTTAATGATACTGGAGGAGGCAACCCTTTCAAGCCGTAGGCCTGAGTGATCAATTGCTTAATCCACCTAGAAATGGTGGACTTTGCAGCTGCCTGCCCCTTCTTGGGCCCATCCGGTAGAATAAACAGCACATCTGTTTTCCGGATCTTCTCTGTAGCTTTAAGATAGGCCTTCATGGCCCTGACAATATCCAAGGTATGCAGCAACCCTTCCTTTCTGGAAGTAGGTTTAGGGAAGAAGGATGGTAATACCAAATCCTGGTTCAAATGAAAACTGGATATGACCTTCGGTAAGAAGGAAGGATGAGGGCGGAGAACGACCTTGTCCTTATGAAATATAAGATATGGTTCCTTACAGGATAAGGCTGCCAGTTCCGAAACTCTTCTTGCGGAAACTATGGCAACCAAAAACACCAACTTCCTTGTCAGTAGAACCAAAGGAACTTCAGCCAACGGCTCAAACGGTTGTTTCTGTAAACTCGACAGAACAAGATTTAAATCCCACGGACAAAGCGGGGATTTAACTGGAGGTTTAATACGTAAGACCCCTTGAAGGAAGGTCTTAACCAGCGAGTGGGTGGCCAGCGGCCGCTGAAACCACACTGACAGGGCAGAAATCTGTCCTTTGATTGTGCTTAATGCCAATCCTTTATCCACTCCTAGCTGGAGAAAACTTAAAACTCTATCTATGGTGAACTTGCGAGGAAGCCATAGCTTGGACTCGCACCAGCCTATATAGGCCTTCCAGACCCTGTGATAAATCACCCTAGAGACCGGTTTCCTGGCTCTGATTAGGGTAGAGATTACTTTCTGAGACAGACCTCTACCCCTGAGAATCAAGGATTCAGCTTCCAGGCCGTCAAATTTAGATGCCGTAAGGCAGGGTGGAGGATCGGACCTTGCGATAGCAGGTCTGGCCTTAGAGGCAGAGTCCAAGGGTTTCCCACTACCATCCTTAGGATTAGTGAGTACCAAGCCCTTCTGGGCCATGCTGGAGCTACCAGGATAACTGGTATGTGCTCCACCCGGATCCTGCGCAGCAGGCGGGGTAGTAACTGGAGCGGGGGAAACGCATAAAGAAGCTTGAACTGATGCCAAGGGCAAACCAGAGCATCGGTTCCGCAGGCCATCGGATCCCTTGAGCGGGACATGAACCTGTCTAGCTTCTTGTTGAGTCTCGATGCCATGATATCCACGTCCGGCACTCCCCATCTTTGGCAGAGTGCTTGAAGACTTGTGGATGCAGAGACCATTCCCCCGGCCATAGAGTCTGGCGGCTTAAGAAGTCCGCCTGAAAGTTGTCCACTCCGGGAATGAATATTGCCGATATGCAGGGCACATGAGCCTCTGCCCATAGGAGAATCAAGCTCACTTCTCTCTGAGCGGCCTGACTCCTGGTCCCCCCTTGGTGATTTATGTATGCCACTGCCGTGGCATTGTCTGATTGAATTCTCACCGGGAGCCCCTGCAATTTCGACGTCCAAGCCCTGAGGGCTAGTCGAACAGCTCTGAGCTCCAAGATGTTGATGGGTAAAAGCTTCTCTGGCTTTGCCCAAATACCTTGGCGAGTGGAACCATCCACAATCGCTCCCCAGCCCGTCAGGCTGGCGTCTGTGGTCACTATCTTCCAAGCCACTGGGCTGAAAGATTTTCCCTTCAGTAGATTCTGAGGGTCTAACCACCAACACAGACTTTGCCGGACTCTTGATGAGAGAGGCAACGGGATATCCAAGGCCTGTGGCCGTCTGCTCCATGCTGACAGGATGGCTGCCTGCAGGATGCGAGTGTGGCTCTGGGCGTATGGCACCGCCTCGAAAGTAGCCACCATCTTGCCTAGTAATCTCATACATAGGCGAATAGTCGGTTCTTTCTTGCTTAGAACCAGTAGGATTAATTCCTTGATGGCTTTGACCTTCCTCAGAGGTAGGAACACCCCTTGTTGTTCCGTGTCTAATCTCATGCCGAGATATTCCAACTGCCTTGTGGGCTGGAATGCTGACTTTTCTCGATTTAGGACCCAGCCGAACCTCTCGAGGTATTGGACCGTGAGGGCCACTGCTCGTTCCAAGCCGGGAGACGAGTGGTCTATGACTAGGAGGTCGTCCAGGTATGCTAGGATCGTGACCCCTTGGATCCTTAGCTTGGCTAGGATTGGAGCTAGAACCTTCGTGAACACCCGGGGGGCCGTAGCCAACCCGAAGGGAAGCGCCACGAATTGGAAATGACGCGAAGCCACCATAAAGCGTAGATATCTTTGATGTGGCTGATAAATTGGAACATGAAGGTAGGCATCCTTTATGTCTATGGACGCCATGAAGTCGTCTTTTTGGAGTGTGGCAGCTGCTGACCGCACGGATTCCATCCGAAATGAGCGGACTTTTAAGTATGCATTTACCATCTTTAGGTCTAAAATTGGCCTGACATCTCCATTGGGCTTTAGGATGATGAATAGGTTGGAGTAGAAACCCAGCCCCTGTTCCAGGACTGGTACCTCTACTATTACTTCCTGGGAAAGTAGATGATCTAGAGCCGACCTTAATGCGGCTCCTTTCTCCAGATCGTTTGGAATCCTCGACTCCTGGAAATGAGGAGGAGGAAACCTTAGGAATTCTAGCTTGTAGCCTGTGGCCACGGAAGACCGTACCCACTCGTCGGGAATGCTGGCTTCCCAAATCTCCGAAAAGAGTCGCAGCCTTCCCCCCACCTTCGTGGGTGGGGGCGCCCCTTCATGAGGTAGACTTGGGGGCTGGTTTTGCTGGCTTGCGAAACCACTGCCTCTTGCCCCTAACAGCCTGTCCTTGTGATCTGCTGTTGAAGCCGAAGTTTGTTCTTGCAGGAGGCCGTCGATACTGCTTGGCATTAGAGGGCCCCTGCCCAGGGGAGGACTGTCGTTTAAACGCAGGTCCCTGAACCCTCTTCTTAGTTGGCAAGAGAGTACTCTTGCCGCTTGAAATGATCTGAATGTATTTATCTAAGTCCTCTCCGAAGAGCCGTCCTCCATGGAAGGGAAACCCTGCCAGGAGCTTCTTGCATGGGGGCTCAGCCTCCCAGCTTTTTAACCATAAGAGTCTTCTCATATGGATAAGGGATAATGATAAACGTGACGCTTGTTGGATAGAATCCTTGATTGCGTCTACCGTAAAACATATGGCCTTAGGGACATCCGAAAATTCTTCTGCCTGCTCGGCAGGAATAAGTTCAAGCATTTGCTTAAATTGATCCGATAAAGCTTGAGCGACTCCAATCGCAGCCACGGCTGGCTGTACTACTGCCCCTGCAGGAGTGAAGGAGTTCTTAAGTAGGGCTTCCAAGCGTCTATCAACTGGATCTTTGAAAACCTGTACGTTTTCTACAGGACATGTTAACGATTTGTTAACACATGAGATGGCTGCGTCTACTGCAGGAGAAGCCCATCTCTTGGAAAACTTTTCTTCCATAGGATATAAGACAGAAAATTTCTTAGGTGGAAAGAAAACCTTGTCTGGTTTGTTCCACTCTTGGAACAAGACTTCCTCCAATAGAGGATGGATCGGAAACACAGCACTGCTTTGAGGCGCCCTCAGTGAGCCCAAAGCTGAAACCGTCGATACCTGGAGATCTGGTACAGGCAGGTTGAATGCCTTATGGACCAAGTCCGTCAAGCCCTGAATCCACCAGCTCTCCCTCAGGGAGACTGCCCCAGACTCCTCTGTATCCGGATCTTCGATCCCTGAACCTACTTGGTCTCTGTCCAAGAGGTCCAATTCCCCAGAGGAAAGGACCTCCTCTTCCGAGGGTCCGCGCACGGGTGACGGAGATCTATTCCGCTTACTACCCCGCATGGCTGCGGCTATCATTTCTCCCATGCTTCTCCGCATCTCATTTAAAGAGGCGAGTAACACCTCCTCCGTGACCACCTTAGGGTTGGGTTGACTCGCGTCAGCTCTAGCCCCAGACCCCGATGGCCCAAAGGCTCCCTGTGGGGAAAGCAGCGGCATAGCTCTATCCGAGACCTCAGATTCTGCGGGGGAATCCCCACCTTTTGTACCCTCTGATCTTGATGCCATGGTACAATACCGAGGTACACCTGCTACTTATTGGTACCTGGGACTTATAATAGTTAAATGCCCAAACACCTGTTTGGGGAATAAAAAAAAAATGTTTCCTCTACCCTAGATGACACTTTTTTTTTTTTTTTTTTTTTTTTCAAAGAAAAACCTTTCTTCTTTTTTTTTTTTTTTCAATCTAGGCAAGAAAAAACATTCTATCCCCCTGAGTAGTATTGCCAAAGAAAAGACTATGAGATGGAAAAGAAAACCAGCCTATTCCTAGGCTAAACCACAATCTTCTGAAGACTGTAGTATTCTTTCTGGCCACTGTGTGTCCTCAGCGCCCCGTGCTTCACTCCAGTCCTTCCTCCCTTAAGCCAGAGAAATGAATGAGCTGTGGCATCTAAGGAAGGGCCGCCCCTTCCTTTAAACCACTGACCCGCCCTTCCCCCCCAGCTAAAACGGCGCCAAATGCGTCTATAACACGTGCACGCGCACCGCGCGCGCGCCCGCCGACGGGGGGGGGGGTTGGGAGGAAGGGCCTCTCTGTTCCTGCAGCCGCAGGCCTGGAACACACGAGGAGGTCAGCGTTTTGCCTGCCTTGCAGGCATGAGGGAGAGGACTGGATAGAGCATCGCCTGGAGGCTTGCAGGTAAGCATAGCTCTCTGACACACACATACACTTGTACATAAAAGGCCCCACTCACAGCTTTTCCAACACTACCAGGGAGGTCACTTTTTATGGGGAAATATAACATATAGAGCCATCCTATCTTCATGATATGTGACTGGTTTGCCAGATGCAATGCATAACCTTAGGCATGTCCCCTGTGACCTCCCAGAAAAAACTTGCTAAGAGCCAAGCCCCGCAGGTTTTTCCCCTTACTTACCTGCTCCATGCCGCAGGACTTTGCCAAGCAAGAGGTCCAATCTTCCCCCATCTCCGTGGGGATGTCTAGACCTTCAGGCCCTGGGAACCTTCTTCTTCCATGAAGGATCCACTGTCCTGGGCCCATACAGCACCCTGGCAAACAGAAAACATTAGGCGCCCCAAAGGTTTTCTAAGTTCTGGGCCCAGGGTCCAGCTCTCTTAAAAAGAAAGCATTATGGGCTATACCCCAAGGGTTTGGGGTTCGGTTACTGACCACTTTAGCGCGCAGGCTTTTTTGGACAGAACCGGTAGCTCACCTAATCCCAAGGATGCGGAGGCAAGCTAAACCATGACTAACACCTAAGACACTGGCGTAAAAACTGAGGTACTCCTCCTATGGGAGGGGGTAATATAGGGAGGGGCATTTCCTGTTTGAAGATTGCCAGTGTCTACACCTGAAGGTACTCCATATAACCCATATAGTAATGAATGCCGCTCTGTGTCCCGTGATGTAACGATAAAGAAAATTAGCAGGATAACCATCCGGTCCATAAGTTTTATGGTTAGCTAAGCGTTTAATGGCCAGCTGGATTTCCAGAGCCATATTTGGCGAGTTAGGTTGCTCACATTGATCAGAGATAAGTTTAGGTAATCTAGCTTGGTCTATCAGTTGCTGCAGTGAAAGTGGTTGAGAGGCTTGAGATGCAACGATGGGCGTAGTAGCTAATCTTTATTTTAAACTACTAATCCCATCAACCTTCATGTATTGGAGATGAACAAAGGCCAACATGGATGACAGCCATGGTTTCCTTCACAGACACAAACAGGAAGAGCACGCATAGACACCCATGGACAGAAACTTTATTTCACAAGGATTGGCAGGTAAAAATAAGTGGAGAAATGCCCCTGAAAACAGAAAAATGCAACCACCACATCTAACTGCAATATATGACATTTTTGTTTTTGGGTTTTGATGCACTTGAAAAGGCACACTATAGTAAACCTAAATTTCTTTTTCTTTTTTAAGAAATGCAAGCAGTTTACACAGCCTAGCTATTTAAGAGTTTTGTTTACCATGCTCACAAAAAAACATACCCTTGGTCAACAGTGTTCTGGAACACCTAATCCTAAGATTCTGTAGACTGAGAATCCCCAGTTACATCAGAGTCTCACTCTGCAGTCTAATTTTATGCGCCTGGAATCATACAGAAATAAATTATAGAAAGCCTTACCCTGGCAGGTTACAGGAAGCTTTACATGTAGAGATATGTACATCTTAGGAATAGAAGATGCACAAAACAATTTTTAAGGCGTGAAGTCTGCATTTCCACACAGTGCTGCGCAATCTTGCCTCAGGAGATCGTGGGAATTATATATAAAGTCAACATAAGGAAAATGGAGAGGATGTTATAGGTCTTTAGGATGAAAAATTTTCTAAAGCAAATTTGATGTCCAACTCGACATATGTTCTTTTTATTTTCATACCTAAACTGTAAAAAAGCAAGTTTAAAAAGGACTAGTTGGAACGGGTGAGAAAAAGCACAGATCAGCAGTTTTCAGTGCAGAGATCATAGCTCTGGAGAATTCAGTGCTGCGCTGTTTTAAGGCCGAGTCTTCACTTGATAAACGAAAGAATGCTCTCTAGCATGGGATCATTTAGATTTGGCTATAAGTTAAGATTAAAGAGGTTGTAAACCTTTGTGTTTTTTCACCTTAATGCATCCTATGCATGGGGTCTCGGCAGCTATAGACGCTGAGTGTATGACACGGGAGCGCGCCCGCAAGGTAACCCACTCGGGAGAGAGCTTTCCAGAGGAGGGTTATCCAATGCGGGGAGAAGCCGAGAGAGCCGCCGTGGGACTCTTGAACAGGAGGATCGGGGCCACTCTGATCTGTTTATTTTTTTTAACGGGAACCTTTACAACTACTTTAAAATGTGTAATGTGTGATATGTGCTACCGGTGCACAAAAAAGTTTGTAAACCAAGGTCAAAAAAGCTTAATCAACATGTGGGGTGTTCTGCAACTACAATTTACCACCAATAGTGGAAATGGTATCGTAATTTATAGAAAATAAGAAGCTGCGCTAACCCTTTTGGTTAGAACTTTACCAACGTGTATCAAAAACGTAATGTATATTATCAATAGTGCTTACAAAAATACTGTAAATTCTAAAAACAAGTTCCAGTTAAGGTACGTCATGTACGAGTCCAACGTACTAAAGTATAAATGTTATGTCTAAAACAGATTAAGGATTTAGGTTAGGCTTATTTATCACTACTTTTTGGTGAGTGCATACTGTGGAAGGTGGTGGTTAATAACAGAGCACAAGTGCTTTTGGACAGAACATTTAGACTTCCGTTTAAAACATTGGACTAATACATGAAGAACCTTAACTGAAACTTATTTTATAATTTAAAGTACCATATGTATCGGCATATAACATGCACAGGCGTATAAAACGTGCACCTTCATTTTAAGAGGGATGTTTCAGGGAAAAAAAATTACATTTTAAAGAACTTTGAAGCAAAATAAGGGTCAGTGCCCATCAATGCAGCCTAATCAATGCCCATCTGCAGCCTCAAAATTGCCCATTAATGCAGCATGATTAAGGCCCATCTGCAACCTCCCCATTGCCATGATCAATACCCATCTCAGGGAGGGGGGCGGGTTGAGCGACATCAGATTACGTACAGCGAGAATTTCCTGTTTACACGGCGGCCTCTTTAATACAAAGTCCCGCCTCTTGGACCGGCTTCTATGATAGACAGAACATTGGTCCAATGCCGGCCCAGGAGATGGGACTTCCTATTACAGAGGCCGCTGAGTAAACAGGAGATTCTCGCTGTATGTAATCTGAAAGGGTTCGTCGTCGTCCCCCCCCTCACACACACACAGTGAGACAGACACTGACAGGCTGTGTTGCAGGGGGAGAGTAGACCGTCACCGACATACTCGGCTCACACAGCAGCAGGACAGGTCACAGACAGTGGAGATGGAGACTGCACTGGGGAGAGACGAGAGACCCGAGCTAGGCCACAGCCGCCCGCCAGTGCCACACACTCACTGCAGTGCAGCACAACTGAGCACACACAGTAAGTTAAAAAATACCCTTCTGCACAAAAAAAAAAAAACAGTGTAGTATTATCTTCCCCTCAGGACAGACACCGTGACCGGATGCACGATGACCAAAATGACTTAAAACGTTTGGCCTGCAATACAGAAATTTTGTAATTTCATTTGTACCCCAGGTGGTGGTGGTGCTGCTGGTGCTAAAACAATCACGGTGAACCAGGAAGTTCTGCAACACAACTGTGTGACAGACAGTTCTTGACTGGTAAACACCACAGTGAGTGAACCTATAACACAGTCACTGACTGTGTTATAGGTTCACTGACACTGACTCACTGTGATGTTTGCCAGTCAGGAACTGGAAGTGCTCCTAAATTTGTAGAGATGTAGGTGTTACTGTTTTTAATATATTTATTATTTCATATATATAGTACAATTATTGTAAAACTTATAAACTAACTGAACCAGGCCAGCCCAACACAAGAGTTTAATGTTACAGACAGTACTGTTTTAAATAAATACTGTTGTCTGCTGCACTGTTTTGTTCATTCAGACTTTGCTATATGATTCTGCAGGGAACTTGGTATATTTAAATAGCAGATACAAATAAATATATTTTTATTCAATTTCTGACTGCTTGAATGTATTTTTTGATGAAAAGTTGAAAAGCATGGGCACTTGGGTATTAATCTTGATGCATCGCGGAATCGAAGACTTGATAATCGCATCGAATCGTGAGACCGGTGAAGATGCGCATCCCTAACGCACACACTATTTGCAACCGATTTGTAGGGTGAAAAAGTGAGTGTTATACGCCAATACAGTATTTTTGTATGCACAATTGTGTAAATTGATGTTAATTTATATTAAGTTGGGGTTGTCTCTTTAAATATATTGTTAGATTCTTTTGATACACATTTTTGAAGTTATAATCAAAAGAGTTAGCACAGCTTCTTATTTCTATAAATTACTATAAGGTTTAAAAGACACCTATATTAAGATTGGTCTGAATGGGGCCAGACCTGGCTAGTTCCCCTTCACTAATAACTACTCAAACCCCTCCCCTAGGCTACTCACCACAGCAGAAGGACAAACAACTTAGTAGATAATAACTAGCATGACTAAACAGGCTGTACAAATAGCAACCACCCTAACCTATAACTAGCCTTTGTATTAAGGAGTACATACAGTGCATCCGGAAAGTATTCACATCGCTTCACTTTTTCCACATTTTGTCATGCTACAGCCTTATTCCAAAATTAAATTCATTATTTTCCTCAAAATTCTACAAACAATACCCCATAATAACAATGTGAAGGAAGTTTGTTTGAAATCTTTGCAAATGTAATAAGAAAAAAAAAAACACACATGTACATGCCTTGCGAAAGTATTCGGCCCCCTTGAACTTTGCGACCTTTTGCCACATTTCAGGCTTCAAACATAAAGATATAAAACTAATTTTTTTTGAAGAATCAACATCAAGTGGGACACAATCATGAAGTGGAACAATATTTATTGGATATTTCAAACTTTAACAAATAAAAAACTGAAAAATTGGGCGTGCAAAATTATTCAGCCCCTTTACTTTCAGTGCAGCAAACTCTATCCAGAAGTTCAGTGAGGATCTCTGAATGATCCATTGTTGACCTAAATGACTCATGATGATAAATAGAATCCACCTGTGTGTAATCAAGTCTCCGTATAAATGCACCTGCACTGCGATAGTCTCAGAGGTCCGTTTAAAGCGCAGAGAGCATCATGAAGAACAAGGAACACACCAGGCAGGTCTAAGATACTGTTGTGGAGAAGTTTAAAGCCGGATTTGGATACAAAAAGATTTCCCAAGCTTTAAACATCCCAAGGAGCACTGTGCAAGCGATAATATTGAAATGGAAGGAGTATCAGACCACTGCAAATCTACGAAGACCTGGCCGTCCCTCTAAACTTTCAGCTCATACAAGGAGAAGACTGATCAGAGATGCAGCCAAAAGGCCCATGATCACTCTGGATGAACTGCAGAGATCTACAGCTGAGGTGGGAGACTCTGTCCATAGGACAACAATCAGTCGCATACTGCACAAATCTGGCCTTTATGGAAGAGTGGCAAGAAGAAAGCCATTTCTTAAAGATATCCATAAAAAGTGTCATTTAAAGTTTGCCACAAGCCACCTGGGAGACACACCAAACGTGTGGAAGAAGGTGCTCTGGTCAGATGAAACCAAAATCCAACTTTTTGGCAACAATGCAAAACTTTATGTTTGACGTAAAAGCAACACAGCTCATCACCCTGAACACACCATCCCCACTGTGAAACATGGTGGTGGCAGCATCATGGTTTGGGCCTGCTTTTCTTCAGCAGGGACAGGGAAGATGGTTAAAATTGATGGAAAGATGGATGGAGCCAAATACAGGACCATTCTGGAAGAAAACCTGATGGAGTCTGCAAAAGACCTGAGACTGGGAGGGAGATTTGTCTTCCAACAAGACAATGATCCAAAACATAAAGCAAAATCTACAATGGAACGGTTCACAAACATATCCAGGTGCTAGAATGGCCAAGTCAAAGTCCAGACCTGAATCCAATCGAGAATCTGTGGAAAGAACTGAAAACTGCTGTTCACAAACGCTCTCCATCCAACCTCACTGAGCTCGAGCTGTTTTGCAAGGAGGAATGGGCAAAAAATTCAGTCTCTCGATGTGCAAAACTGATAGAGACATACCCCAATCGACTTACAGCTGTAATCGCAGCAAAAGGTGGCGCTACAAAGTATTAACTTAAGGGGGCTGAATAATTTTGCACGCCCAATTTTTCAGTTTTTTTATTGGTTAAAAAAGTTTGAAATATCCAATAAATTTCGTTCCACTTCATGATTGTGTCCCACTTGTTGTTGATTCTTCAAAAAAAATTACAGTTTTATATCTTTATGGTTGAAGCCTGAAATGTGGCAAAAGGTCACAAAGTTCAAGGGGGCTGTATACTTTCGCAAGGCACTAAGTATTCACAGCTTTGCCATGAGAGTCAAAATTGAGCTCAGGTGCATCCTGTTTTTCACCGATCATCCTTGAGATGTTTCTACAACTTGGAGTCCACCTGTAGAAAATTCAGTTGATTCGACATGATTTGGAAGGGCACACCTGTCTATATAAAGGTCCCGCAGTTAACAGTGTATGTCAGAACACAAACCAAGCCATGAAGCCCTCACCATGATTCTCTGGGACTTCAACATTCCTACCAATACTAACACTCTTGCTACTTCCAAACTTCTCAGTCTAACCTCCTCCTTTGACCTAAAGGAATAGATACATGCTTCTAACTCTGAAGGCATTACCCTTGACCTTGTTTTCTCCCACCTATGTACTCCGTGCAACCTGTCTAACTATCCTTGCCCTCGTCTCTCCGATCACTACCTTAAAGCTGCTTTCACACCGAGGTGCTTTACAGGCACTATAGCGCTAAAAATAGTGCCTGCATAGCGCCTGTAAAGCACTTCACTCACACTGGAGCGATGCGCTGGTAGGATGGTTAAAAAAAAGTCCTGCAAGCCGCATCTTTGCAGTGCTGTAGGAGCAGTGTATACACCGCTCCTAAATCACCCCCTGCCCATGGAAATAAATAGGCAGCGCCGTGAACCACCGGGAAAAACGCAGCAGCGATTTGCGGGTGATTTTAACACTTTTTCGGCCGCTAGCAGGGGTTAAAGGTGCCCCGCTATTGTCCGAAAAGCGTTACTAAAAGACGGTAAAGCGCCACTAAAAATAACAGCGCTTTACCGCCGATGCCCCCAACGCCTCGGTGTCAAAGTAGGCTAGTTTTTTTTATCACTCCCTCTCCTCCCTCCAACAGTTAGCCGTACAAACCTACACCATCTCGCTACCGATCACCTCTATGACAAAATCACACCCGTCCTGCACCAACCTAGCCACTTCTGTCTTCAACACTTCACTTCTAACCTCACGGGACACACTGGCTCCCCTCACGGGACACACTGGCTCCCCTCACGGGACACACTGGCTCCCCTCACGGGACACACTGGCTCCCCTCACGGGACACACTGGCTCCCCTCACGGGACACACTGGCTCCCCTCACGGGACACACTGGCTCCCCTCACTACACACAAAATCAGGCCCTGTCCCCTTCAACCTTGGCAAACAGATGACACTATAAGTCTGAAAAAACACAGCCGTGCTCTTGAGCACCTGTAGCGCAAGACGAAATCTCAGAAAGATTTCAACCAGTATAAATCTGCCCTCCAAAAATACAATTCCTGACTCCTCACTGCCAAGCAGACCCATTTTCTCTCTTATTAACACCTTATCACCCTGTCCCCGTCAACTCTTCTTCACTGCCTCCACCCACCAACTCACACACTGCCCAGGAGATCGGCAATCACTTCAAACAGAAGATTGATAAAATTCACAAGGAGATCTCTACTGTTCAGATATCCTCCATGCTTTACAATCATTACTTCTCTCTTTCAACTCTTCTCTTCAGAAAAGCCTATCCTACCCCCACCTAACGACTGTATTTTTGTTTTCTCCATCTGATCACCCCCCACAGCTATTACCCTTTGTTCCACTTGACCCTGCCTTCTAGATTGTAAGTTCCAACGAACAAAGCCCTCGAATCCCTCTTGTATTTAATTGTCTTGTAACTACTGTCTGCCCCAATGTTGTAAAGCGTTGCGCAATCTGTTGGCGCTACATAAATCCTGTATAATATTAATAATGAAGTCAGGGGATTGTCTGTAGACCTCAGAGACAGGATTGCATTGAGGCACAGATCTGGGGAAGGGTACAGAAACATTTCTGCAACATTGAAAGTCCCAATGAGCACACTGTCCTCCATCATGAAGAAGTTTGGAACCACCTGGACTCTTTCTAGAGCAGGCCGCCCGGCCAAACGTATTGACTCTGAGTCCGGGTGGTGATCAAAAACCCAATGGTCACTCTGGCAGAGCTCCAGCATTTCTCTGTGGAGAGAGGAGAACCTTGCAGAAGAACAACCATGTCTGCAGCATGCCACCAAACAGGACTGTATGGTAAAAGGCACATTCCTTCTACGAGAAGTGAGCTGCCATCTGGACAAAGGTAGTCCAGTGGATGTGGTATATATGGATTTTGCAAAAGCATTTGATACAGTCGCCAACAAACGCTTAATCTACAAGCTAAGGTCTGTAGGCATACCATAGGGTTTGTACCTGGATAGAAAATTGGCTATGGGGGCATGTCGAAAGTGTTGTGATAAATAACATATGCTCACAATGGTCTAGAATGGTTAGTGGGGTACCCCACGGCTCTATCCTGGGAAGAATTCTGTTTGTTTTATTTATAAATTATATAGAGGATGGTATAAATAGCTTGATCTCAGTGCTGACAACACAAAAATATGCAGGTCAATAACACAGCAGGATATAGAAACTTTACAAGAGGACGTGAATTAATGGAGCGGGCTACTACATGCCAAAGAGAACTGTGACTTCCAACTTACCAGAACGAGGCTCAATAGGAACCTTAGTAGCCGATACCCTACAATATACAAATATCCTCCGTAGCTAATAGAGCAAGTTGATTAGTTTCAGTGCCAATAATGGCACTTAGGATATGTTTTTTTTTGTATTGTATATGTGCTGAGTCTGGGTATACCCAATAGGCTCTGTTTTTGTATCTTAAAAATTTAAACTGAAAAAAAAAAAAAAAAAAGGTAAAGTAATGCACTTGAGGGGGAAAAATATAAAACACAAGTTGCTTTTCAGGGGGAGAATTACTAGGGGCACACAGGATGGAGAAGGGTCTAGAGGTCCCCTAGTAGAAGATAGACTGAGCAATAGTATGCAATGTCAAACTGTGGCTACCAAAGCCAGCAGAATATTAGCATGCATTAAAAAGGGAATTTACTCCAGATATAAAACGAATATTCTGCCACTTTATAAAACTTTGGTTCAGCTGCATCAGGAATATTCTGTCCAGTTCTGGTCACCAATCCTCAAAGGATGTGCTGGAGCATGTCCAGAGAAGGGCAACTAAAATTTATTTGGGGACTGGAGGACCGACAACAAGCGCCAAATATATTCTTCCTGGAGAGGAGATATGATGGCGATATACAAATATTGCAACAGTGTTCCGAGCTTAAGTATGAAACTTTTCAGTCCCAAGGAGTGTAAGAGGACACTGGGCCACATGATTAACCTGGAAGAGAGACAGTTTAACTTTAAGCTGCATAGGGGGGTTTTTCACTGTCAGGGCGGTAAGGATGTGGAACCCTCTTCCACAATCAGTAGTGCGGGCAGGAAGTATGGATAGTTTTAAAAGACTCTTGGAAGTGCATCTTAACCAAAACAATTTAAGGGGGTATGGGAAATTATTTTTCTACATGCACACACCTACACAGGATGAACTGGTGTCTTCATTTAACATTACCAACTAGATTACCATGTTACAGCCCACCTGGAGTTTGCCAAAAGGCAACTGAAGGATAGACCATGAAAAACTAAATTGTATGGACTTAACAAAGTGTTGAGCAAAGGCTGTGATTTAGGAATAGGTGATTTTTTTTTTTTTTATAAATTTGCAAAGATTTCAAATAAACTTCTTTCACATTATTATGGGGTATGGTTTGTGGTATTTTGGAGGAAAAATAATGAATTTAATCCATTTTGGAATAACGCTGTAACATAAAATGTGGAAAAAGTGAAGCGCTGTGAATACTTCTCAGATGCACTGTAGACGGGCAACGCACTGGATATCTTCAACTGCCATTGTGCCCTTGGAGTGTCCCGTGAGTCCCTGCACCTTTAAGGGGTTTAAGGGGTGGGCTCCCACCAGCCAAACCTGCCCTTAATCTATCCATTGTTATATCTGCTTCAATCTGGGAGACTCAAAATTATAGAGTTTGGACCGAGCACACTGGGGTGCCTTGACATGTCCACTGCAGCTTACACCTGTTACCCCTTGTTTTAAACATGAATTGTTAGGGGCAATTTGGTTTTGTTGCAGGCTAGCTTGTAAAACAAGCTGGGAATGTTTGTTTTTGAGGACTAAATAGGCTACCTGACATGACACATGAAGAGAGCACGTGACTGCTTCTGCAAGATTAAGAGCCAATTTCTTTTTTTATGCACTTCATGAAAAATTAAGGTTCTTTGACTTTAGCAATAGGTCGTGAAAAGCTCACTGCATGAATTTGTAGCCTGGAGACAAAAAATTGCATGACTCCTATAGGAGTCACAAAAGAATCTGAAGGTGTCAATACAATATCCTCATTGACCAGGATAATCTGCATTTGAAATTATGCTGTTTGAAATGAGTTTTAATTGAAAATGGTCAAGCATGAACGCACGTTGGAACACATACCTCGCTTGGTTCTGGATTCTTTAATCTCCTCACACAGTTTGTTGAATTCATGATCCAGTTCAGCAGCAATGATGGCATGTGCCGTGTCTTTCAGCGTGCAGGCGCGGTGTCGGATGATTTTATCTGTAAGACAATGCAGTGAGAAACCTCTGTCATACAAATATGAAACTATTCCTTTGTAGAAGACACTACAGAAAAATTGGCACGTTGGGATGAACGTTATTTACAGGTCAAATACACATCATTCGCAGGAGCCTACAAAGTCAACAACAGCTTAATAGCATAGAGCTGTGATACAAAGCAAAGCAGTCGCATACCTATTATTGAAAGTAAAGTGGGTCTGGATATAAGTGATTAAAACTCGTATAATTTAAACTGATCATATGATGGAAAAAATGCATTTGCGCAGGTATTTGCGACAGGTGGGTTCTGACCAATAGAAATGTTTGGGGTGCGGCCAAGAGCTACAAGTTAAAATTTGCATACAATGCCAGTTTCTGTGGGTGTACCAATAGCACTGACATGCAGTCTGTAGTAAAGGTGACACTTGCTCCATTTGCATTGTTCAGGTTCATGCCAGGTTTACGTTAAAGTGGAATTCTACGCTAGTACCAAGCCTAAAACTGCTCCCACTCCTCTTTTGACCTATGCCAAGTACCCTGTAGAAGAAAGATGCTTATACTTAACTATTCTCAGAGTGCTCTGGTCACGCGATCTCACCAACGGCCTGGCTCAGGGAGGAGGAGAGAGAGAGTGCAGATAACAGATAGAATGCCATAGGAATTCTACGGTGTATCCATTGTTCCGCTGTCCTTCTTCCCTGACACCATCGCTGGGAGCCGATCATATAATCTGACCGCCCTGAAAACAGGCAAGTATAAGCATCTTTCCTCTTACAGGATAGATAGTATAGGTGTTAGAAGAAGGAGCCGTTTTTAACTTGGTTAGTACTAGTATTAAATTACCAGTTTTAAGTTAAAAGTTGGTACTAGTGTTGAATGAGCAGTTTTAAGCTTAGTTAGTAATAGCATTGAATTCTGCTTTGAAGTAAACCTGGCACAAACCTGAATATTTAAAATGGAAAAGCATGCTTTACTTTTACTGCATGTCAATGCTATTGGTAGACCCACAGATATAAGGAGCTGAAGTTATATGCAAATTTTGACTTATTAAGCGTGGCACTAGAAGGGGGGTGGGAGCAGTTTTAAGCTTAGTTAGTACTTGCCTTCCACTTTAAGGCACCCTTCAGAGCTAGTGTATGATTTATGGTACTGTGCTAAATAAAATTCAGTTTTAATAGTAGTTCATAAGCATGTTAATGTAAATCTTCCTTTAAACTTATAAAATTGCCACAGAGTGCTAAAAGTGGGTACCTACTGATCAGGACTTCATTCTACGTTTCCTGGGAGCACTCGAGCAACAATGAAATATGAAATAACTGTTCTAGTGGCATGGCAGAGAAATCAGATAAGACCAAATGATGAAATATTAAGCTGAACATTAGCACTCAATAATAGACAATAGTAGGTTAAAGTAAAAGTCCAACCAAAGCTTTTATTTTCCCCTGGTTAGATTGGTAAAAAGTTACAAACCGTTAGGTTTGGCGACATAGGGAGAGTTTACATTCTTCTCTGATTAGGCTATCAGGTACTCCAGACTGATACAAAGCTGAAATATCTTGCCAGGAAGACAGCACTCGTTTACCCCCAAATCTGCCACCTAATGCCATTGGATTGAGAAGGCAAACCCCTATGTGATCCTCAGACTTACACGTGTGCAGGAACAGAAATGGGTTTAGGAGAAAACTGCACACAACTGTGAGCGCTTAGTCGATTTTTGCATAAAGTGCACACCAACCAAAAAAAAAAAATCTGCAGTAGATATCAAATGATCTACTGGCTGCAGCAAATGTGAAGACTGAGACTCACGCTGTTAAGCTACATGTATAAGACACGGCAGAGGAGAATTCTACAGTAACAGACACCAAAAAGTGTAGCTGCTGGCTTTTAATAAACAGACACTTACCTGCTCCAGCGATGCGCCGGCCGGGGGTCCGCTCCTCTCCCCGGCCGGCGTCTTCATTGTCACTGTGGGCACCCGGCCGTGACAGCTTTCGGCTTCACGGCCGGGCACCGACTGCGCATGCGCGAGCGGCACTGTGCATGCGGCCCGGCGCTGTTTGATTGGACAGGCGATCGCCGAGGACCTGTCACGTGTCCTAGGCGATCGCCTACAGGGAGGGGCTGCCAAAAGGCGATTAAGCTTAATCGCCTTTGCAGCCCCTCGGCGGAAGGAGGAAGTGGGACAGGAAGTCCCCTTCTCCTGAAGCCCCCACTCCCACCCCAAAAAAATTACATGCCAAATGTGGCATGTAAGGGGGTGAGGAGTGGGATAAGCGGAAGTTCCATTTTTGGGTGGAACTCCGCTTTAAATCTCTTTAGGAAGCGAAAGTGGAAAACAAAAATCACTGGTACAGTGGAACCTCCGATTGCAAGTAACGCGGTTAATTAGTGTTTCGCAATATTTTTAAAAGTCCTGACTCGGTTTGCGAGTGTTGTCTCACAAAACGACCAGGATTCAGGCCAAAGCGGTGTGTAATACCGCATTTGGCCCAAGGTTGGGGGGCGCCGGAGCTGAGCAGAGTTGAACTGCGCCATTTAGAAAATGCTCTGTTTTCGAGTTCAGCCGAGGTGTCCTCTGGACTTTCCGAGCGATTCCGAGGCTCTCTGGCGCCCCCACCCTCTGGCCACATGTGGTATTGCATCCTATTGAAGTCAATGTGGAATTATTTTTGTCTCCATTGACTTAAATGGAGAAACTTGCTCTGATATGCGAGTACGTCGGATTACAATTATTCTCCTGGAACGGATTATGCTCGTAATTCAAGGTTCCACTGTATTCGTAAAAGTGTGTGGGCTGGCGTCACCCTTCCAGCTGGATTGTCCTTTAGACATATGGGCAGAGACCAGGGGTCCCAAGTAGTGTGAACAAACTAGGCCCAAGGAGTGGAGCAGATAAGGCGGGAGAAAGCAAAAGGATTGTACATGTGCAATATTCCCCCTGGTGAATGACACAGGTATTCAAATGAGTATGAAGTGTCCCTGCGCCAAGGGTGGGAAAAATAACTAAAAGTGCTTTATAACCTCCAGTGATTTAATAGAATAGATTCAACCTACTAGGAGTATGAGTTTGGGTACAGTGAGGGCTGATGACCATAACCCAGGAAAGAACAGTCGAACAAGCAGTAGGCGAATTTAGGAATAATCACAATATGTTGAGAGTGGAAACGTACAGGACTAGGTCATATCAGGAAGAGCCACATCTACAACTTGGTGAAATAGTCTGCAGCCAACATAAAATAACGCAAATGTTTGGAACGTGCTAGAGTTCAGTGGGGGAACGTCATTTATCAGACCAACCTACAATACTGAAATACATTCCAGCCTGAAATCGATAGATAGAAAAATGAGCTGACTGGTTACTTGAGACTGTACCAGATATGCGGAGGGAATTTCTATATCCACTCAGCGTTAGCGCCGTATGAGAAATTGTCAGGGACTGGTTCCCATCAGAGACCATCACAGCCTCGACTAAGCACACACTCTACATTAAAGCAACTGAGAACATCATGTCTGGAAGGAGTTCGAATGCAGCCACACTATATTACAGTAATAAATTAAGTTGGTTCCAATTACAGGACCCAAGACCTAAGGAGGGTAAAGATGGGACCACAGCGAACCTGCTGCATCTAGAATCTTGGCATACAATATGATGCATAGATCTAAATGGAGATTCAACTGTTACAGGATTTTATGGAATGTTTATACTGGGTACTCTGGGAATCAAATACTTATTTGGTGGTTACTTGGCATTCTATTAAATCTATATTTATTGGCATCCGCATACTTTTTAGAGTCTGTGTATGGTAGAGTCTTAACAAGGAGTTTTAGATTGGATTTCAGTAGTGTACTGGTTTGTTCCATTGTTTGACATCAATATCAGCATGGCATGTTCACCATTTGTATGATGTTCCAATTGTACTTTTCTGCCCCTTTCACACTAGCGGTCCGATTGTGTTTATCTATTTTTCAGGTGGACCCAAATCGGCCCCTCTATTCTCCTCTATGGAGCGGCAGGTGTAAACTGACATGTGTCCTTTACAACCACTTACATCCAATCCTTTCAGCTAAAAACAGATGATGATCGGTTCCCCTTCCGGTGTAATAAAACTAGGCGGTCTGTTTACATCCAACTGCCCATAGGGGAGAACAGGCTATGTCTGCTCTGCATAAGCAAACAGATCCCTCGCTCCATGCGGAGTCCATCCCTTTGCGAAGAGGGCCCAACACACAGTGTGTTGCAAAAGTATTTACCCCCCTTGGCTTCATAACAAAGGGGGTGAATACATACGCACATGCCAATTTTTTTTATTTCTGAAAAATTGTTTTATGTATATATTTTTCCAATTTTACTTCACCAACTTATACTATTGTGTTCTGATCCATCGCCTATTTTGTTACATTACAGCCTTTAGTTTTTTTTATCTGAATTATGTGTGATGATCAAAACACAATAGTTGAAGTAAAATTGGAAAAATATATACATAAAACTATTTTTCAGAAAAAATTATAATTGGCATGTGCGTATGTATTCACCCCCTTTGTTATGAAGCCCATAAAAAGCTCTGGTGCAACCAATTACCTTCAGAAGTCACGTAATTAGTGAAATGATGTCCACCTGTGTGCAATCTAACTATCACATGATCTGTCATTACATATACACACCTTTTTGAAAGGGCCCAGAGGCTGCAACACCTAAGCAAGAGGTACCACTAACCAAACACTGCCATGAAGACCAAAAAACTCCAAACAAGTAAGGGACAATGTTGTTGAGAAGTACAAGTCAGGGTTAGGTTATAAAAAAAAAAAAAACATCCAAATCATTGTTGGGGCTTTATGGCAGAGTGGCCAGAATAAAGAGATTTTTAATACAGCTTACCTGTAAAATCTTTTTCTTGGAGTACATCACGGGACACAGAGCGGCATTCATTACTATATGGGTTATATGGAGTACCTTCAGGTGATGGACACTGGCAATCTCAAACAGGAAATGCCCCTCCCTATATAACCCCCTCCCATAGGAGGAGTACCTCAGTTTTGTAGCAAGCAGTATGCCTCCCAAAATGGTCCTCAAAAGAGGGGTGGGAGCTCTGTGTCCCGTGATGTACTCCAAGAAAAAGATTTTACAGGTAAGCTGTATTAAAAATCTCTTTTTCTTTATCGTTACATCACGGGACACAGAGCGGCATTCATTACTATATGGGATGTCCCAAAGCAATGCTTACAATGAGGGGAGGGAGAACATCTCCAAGACAAAAGGATTTAATTTAGAGAATACTCAAATCATAATAAATCCAACTTAGTTGAGAAAAATAATCTTAAATTTTAAATTTAACTCAAAAAAGAGGAGCCCCCGGAATCCGAGGGTCTCAAACTGCAGCCTGCAGCACTGCCTGCCCAAAGGCTGTATCAGAATTCCTTCTTACGTCCAACTGGTAGAATTTTGTAAACGTGTGGACAGAAGACCAGGTTGCCGCCTTGCAAACTTGAGCCATAGAGATCTGGTGGTGTGCTGCCCAGGAGGCGCCCATGGCCCTAGTAGAATGAGCCTTTAATGATACTGGAGGAGGCAACCCTTTCAAGCCGTAGGCCTGAGTGATTAATTGCTTAATCCACCTAGAAATGGTGGACTTTGCAGCTGCCTGCCCCTTCTTGGGCCCATTCGGTAATATGAACAGCACATCTGTTTTCCGGATCTTCTTTGTAGCTTTAAGATAGGCCTTCATGGCCCTGACGATATCCAAGGTATGCAGCAACCCTTCCTTTCTGGAAGTAGGTTTAGGGAAGAAGGATGGTAATACCAAATCCTGGTTCAAATGAAAACTGGATATAACCTTCGGTAGGAAGGAAGGATGAGGGCGGAGAACGACCCTGTCCTTATGAAAAATAAGATATGGTTCCTTACAGGATAAGGCCGCCAGTTCCGATACTCTTCTTGCGGAAACTATGGCGACCAAAAATACTAACTTCCTTGTCAGTAAAACCAAAGGAATTTCAGCCAACGGCTCAAACGGTTGTTTCTGTAAAGTTGACAGAACAAGGTTTAAATCCCACGGGCAAAGCGGGGATTTAACTGGAGGATTAATACGTAAGACCCCTTGAAGGAAGGTCTTAACCAGCGAGTGGGTGGCCAGCGGCCGCTGAAACCACACTGACAGAGCAGAAATCTGTCCTTTGATTGTGCTTAATGCCAATCCTTTATCCACTCCTAGCTGGAGAAAACTTAAAACTCTATCAATGGTGAATTTGCGAGGAAGCCATAGCTTGGACTCACACCAGCCTACATAGGCCTTCCAGACCCTGTGATAAATCACCCTAGAGACCGGTTTCCTGGCTCTGATTAGGGTAGAGATTACTTTCTGAGACAGACCTCTACCCCTGAGAATCAGGGATTCAGCTTCCAGGCCGTCAAATTTAGATGCCGTAAGGCAGGGTGGAGGATCGGACCTTGCGATAGCAGGTCTGGCCGTAGAGGAAGAGTCCAAGGGTCTCCCACTACCATCTTTAAGATTAGTGAGTACCATGCCCTTCTGGGCCATGCTGGAGCTACCAGGATGACTGGTATGTGCTCCACCCTGATCCTGCGCAGCAGGCGGGGTAGTAACTGAAGCGGGGGAAACGCATAAAGAAGTTTGAACTGATGCCAAGGGCAAACCAGCGCATCGGTTCCGCAGGCCATCGGATCCCTTGAGCGGGACATGAACCTGTCTAGCTTCTTGTTGAGTCTCGATGCCATGACATCCACGTCCGGCACTCCCCATCTTTGGCAGAGTGCTTGAAAGATTTGTGGATGCAGAGACCATTCCCCCGGCCATAGAGTCTGGCGGCTTAAGAAGTCCGCCTGAAAGTTGTCCACTCCGGGAATGAATATTGCCGATATGCAGGGCACATGAGCCTCTGCCCATAGGAGAATCAAGCTTACCTCTCTCTGAGCGGCTTGACTCCTGGTTCCCCCTTGGTGATTTATGTATGCCACGGCCGTGGCATTGTCTGATTGAATTCTCACCGGGAACCCCTGCAATTTTGACGTCCAAGCCCTGAGGGCTAGTCGAGCAGCTCTGAGATCCAAGATGTTGATGGGCAACTGCTCCTCTAGCTTTGCCCAAGTACCTTGGCGAGTGCAACCATCCAAAATTGCTCCCCAGCCTGTCAGGCTGGCGTCTGTGGTCACTATCTTCCAAGCCACTGGGCTGAAAGATCTCCCCTTCAGTAGGTTCTGAGGATCTAACCACCAACACAGACTTTGTCGGACTCTTGATGAGAGCGGCAACGGGATATCCAAGGCCTGTGGCCTTCTGCTCCATGCTGACAGGATGGCTGCCTGCAGGATGCGAGTGTGACTCTGGGCGTATGGTACCGCCTCGAATGTGGCCACCATCTTGCCTAGTAACCTCATACATAGGCGAATAGTCGGTTCATTTTGCTTAGAACCAGTAGGATTAATTCCTTGATGGCTTTGACCTTCCTCAGAGGTAGAAACACTCTTTGTTGTTCTGTGTCTAATCTCATGCCGAGATATTCCAACTGCCTTGTGGGCAGGAAAGCTGACTTTTCTCGATTTAGGACCCAGCCGAACTTCTCGAGGTATTGGCCCGTGAGGGCCACTGCTCGCTCCAAGCCGGGAGACGAGTGATCTATGACTAGGAGGTCGTCCAGGTATGCTAGGATCGTGACCCCTTGGATCCTTAGTTTGGCTAGGATTGGAGCTAGGACCTTCGTGAACACCCGGGGGGCCGTAGCCAACCCGAAGGGAAGCGCCACGAATTGGAAGTGACGCGAAGCCACCATGAAGCGTAGATATTTTTGATGTGGCTGATAAATTGGAACATGAAGGTAGGCATCCTTTTGAAGTCGTCCTTTTGGAGTGTGGCAGCTGCTGACCGCACGGATTCCATCCGAAATGAGCGGATCTTTAGGTATGCATTTACCATCTTTAGGTCCAAAATTGGCCTGACATCTCCATTGGACTTCGGGATGATGAATAGGTTGGAGTAGAAACCTAGTCCCTGTTCCAGGACTGGTACCTCTACTATTACTTCCTGGGAAAGTAGATGATTTAATGCCGACATTAATGCGGCTCCCTTCTCCGGATCGTTTGGAATCCTCGACTCCTGGAAATGAGGAGGAGGAAACTTTAGGAAATCTAATTTGTAGCCCGTGGCCACGGAAGACCGTACCCACTCGTCGGGAATGCTGGCTTCCCAAACCTCTGAAAAGAGTCGCAGCCTTCCCCCCACCTTCGTGGGTGGGGGCGCCCCTTCATAAGGGCTTGGGGGCTGGTTTTGCTGGTTTGCGAAACCACTGCTTTCTGCCTCTAGCAGCCTGTCCTTGAGACTTGCTGTTGAAGCCGAAGTTTGCTTTCGCAGGAGGCCGTCGATACTGTTTGGCATTAGAGGGCCCCTGCCCAGGGGAGTACTGTCGTTTAAACGCAGGCCCCTGAAACTTCTTCTTAGTTGGCAAGAGAGTACTTTTGCCGTTTGAAATGGTCTGAATGTATTTATCTAGGTCTTCTCCGAAGAGTCGTTCTCCATAGAAGGGAAACCCTACCAGGAGCTTCTTGCATGGGGGCTCGGCCTCCCAGCTCTTTAACCATAAGAGTCTTCTCATATGGATAAGGGATAACGATAAACGTGACGCTTGCTGGATAGAATCCTTAATTGCGTCTACTGTAAAACATATGGCCCTAGGGACATCCGAAAATTCTTCTGCCTGCTGGGCAGGAATAAGTTTAAGCATCTGCTTAATTTGATCCGATAATGCTTGAGCAACCCCAATCGCAGCCACCGCTGGCTGTACTACTGCCCCTGCCGTAGTGAAGGAGTTCTTAAGTAGTGCTTCCAAGCGTTTATCAACTGGATCCTTGAATACCTGTATGTTTTCTACAGGGCATGTTAACGACTTGTTAACACATGAGATGGCTGCGTCCACTGCAGGAGTAGCCCATTTCTTGGAAAATTTATCTTCCATAGGATATAGGGCAGAGAATCTTTTAGGTGGTAAGAAGATTTTATCTGGCTTGTTCCAATCTTGGAACAAAACTCCCTCTAATAGAGGGTGGATCGGAAACACTGCATTGCTTTGAGGCGCCCTCAGTGAGCCCAAAGCTGAAACCGTCGATACCTGGAGATCTGGTACTGGCAAGTTGAATGCATTATGGACCAAGTCCGTTAAGGCTTGAATCCACCAGCCCTCCCCTTGGGAGACTGCTCCAGACTCCTCTGTATCCGGATCTTCGATCCCTGAACCTACTTGGTCCTTGTCCAAGAGATCGTCCAATTCCCCTGAGGAAAGGACCTCCTCTTCTGAGGGTCCACGCTCGGGCGACGGAGATCTAATCCGTTTACTGCCCCGCATAGCTGTGGCTATCATTTTTCCCATTCTTTTCTCCATCTCTCTTAAAGAGGTGAGTAATACCTCGTCCGTGACCATCTTAGGGTTGGACTGACCCGCGCCAGCTCCAGCCCCAAGGCTCCCTGTGGGGAAAGCAGCGGCATAGCTTTGTCCGAGACCTCAGACTCTCTGGGGGAATCCCCACCTCTTGTACCCTCTGACCCGGATGCCATGGTACAATACGGAGGTACACCTGCTACCTATTGGTACTTGGAACTATAAAAGTTAATTGCCCAAACACCTGTTTGGGGGATAAAAAATGCTTCCTCTCCCCTAGATGACTTTTTTTTTTTTTTTTTTGTTTCAAATCCAGGAAAGAAAAATCATTCTGTCCCCCTGAGTAGTATTGCAAGAAAAACTATGAGATAGAAAGAAACAGCCTATTTATAGGCTTGAAAACAGTCTTCTGAAGACTGCAATATTCTTTTTGGCCACTGTGTGTCCTCGGCGCCCCGTGCTGCCGCTCTGGTCTTTCCTCCCCAGTTCCAATGTATCGAATGCTGTTTGGAACGAAAAGGAAGGGCCGCCCCTTCCTTAAACCACTGACCCGCCCTTCCCCCCTCAGCTAAACGGCGCGAATTGCGCCTATAACACGTGAACGCGCGCCCGCCGATAGGGGGGGGGGTTGGGGGGAAGGGAGCCTCTCTGCTCCAGCTGGAACCACGAGGAGGTCAGCGTTTTGCCTGCTTTGCAGGCTCTGAGGAGGAAGACTGATGGAGCATCGCCTGGAGGCTTGCAGGTAAGCATAGCTCTCTGACACACACATACACTTTATATTACACAGGCCCTACTCAAATGCTTTTCCAACACTACAAGGGAGGTCACTTTTTATGGGGAAAAAATACACATAGAGCCATCCTATCATTAAGATATGTGACTAGTTTGCCAGATGCAGCGCATAACTTTAGGCATGTCCCCTGTGACCCCCCAGAAAAAACCTGCTAAGAACCAAGTTCCGCAAGTTTTCCCCTCACTTACCTGCTCCATGCCGCAGGACTTTGCCAAGCAAGAGGCCCAATCTTCCCCCATCTCCGTGGGGATGTCTAGACCTTCAGGCCCTGGGTTCCTATGAAGGATCCACTGTCCTGGGCCCATATAGCACTCTTGCAACAGAAACATTAGGCACCCAAAGGTTTCTAAGTTCTGGGCCCAGGGTCCAGCTCTCTAAAAAGAAAAGCATTATGGGCTATACCCCAAGGGTTTGGGGTCCGGTTACTGACCACTTTAGCGCTGAGGCCTTTGGACAGAACCGGTTAGCTCACCTAATCCCAAGGATGCGGAGGCAAGCTAAACCATGACCAACACCTAAGACACTGGCGTAAAAACTGAGGTACTCCTCCTATGGGAGGGGGTTATATAGGGAGGGGCATTTCCTGTTTGAGATTGCCAGTGTCCATCACCTGAAGGTACTCCATATAACCCATATAGTAATGAATGCCGCTCTGTGTCCCGTGATGTAACGATAAAGAAAAAGCCATTACTTTCAGCAAACAAAATGGCACGTTTTGATTTTGCAAAAAGGCATGTGGGAGACTCCCAAAATGTATGGAGGAAGGTGCTCTGGTATGATCAGACTAAAATTTTACTTTTTGGCCAAAGAAAATGCTATGTGTGGGACAAACCCAACACATCACCCAAAGAACATTATCCCCACATTGAAACGAGGTGGTGGCGGCATCATGCTGTGGGGATGTTTTTCAGCAGTCAGGACTAGGAAACTGGTCAGAGTTTGAGGGAAAGATAGATGGTGCTAAATACAGTGATATTCTTGAGCAAAACCCACTCTGGTTTTGATCTAAGGCTATTACGGAGGTTCACCTTCCAGCAGGACAATGACCCCAAACACACTGCTAAAGCAACACTTGAGTGGTTTAAGGAGAAACATGTAAATGTTTTGGAATGGCCTAGTCAAAGCCCAGACCTCAATCCAATAGAAAATATGTGGTCAGACTTAAAGATTGCTGTTCAAAAGCGCAAACCATCAAACTTGAAGGAGCTGGAGCAGCTTTGCAAGGAGGAATGGGCAAAATGTGGCAAGCTCAGGAGACATATCCAAAGCAACATGGAGCAACAAAAGGTGGCTCTACAAAGTATTGACTTTAGGGGGGTGAATAGTTATGCACATTGAGGTTTTCTGTTATTTTGTTTTATTTGTTTGCTTCACAATAAAAAATAAAAACATCTTCAAAGTTGTGGGCATGTTCTATAAATTAAATGATGCAAATCCTCAAACAATCTATGTTAATACCAGGTTGTGAAGCAACAAAACCAGAAAAATGCCAAGGGGGTGAATACTTTGCAAGGCACTGTACCTGCTGCTAATCACAGTGGCAGGACATGGTTCAAAGGAGGTTTTTATTTTGATCTGTGACCCCACTTGGATATACAGTGCCTTGAAAAAGTATTAATAGTTTTCATACCCCTTGAAATTTTCCGCATTTTGTCTCGTTACAACCAAAAACGCAAATATATTTTATTGGAATTTTATGTGATAGACCAACACAAAGTGGCACATAATTGTGAAGTGGAAGGAAAATTATAAATGGTTTTCAAAATGGTTTACAAAAATGTGAAAAGTGTGGCGTGCATTTGTATTCAGGCCCCGATACCCCTAACTAAAATCTAGTGGAACCAATTGCCTTCAGAAGTCACCTAATTAGTAAATAGAGTCCCCCTGTGTGTAATGTAATCTCAGTATAAATACAGCTGTTCTGTGAAGCCCTCAGAGGTTTGACTTGTATGACCCCCTTCATTTCACCGCCACCCTTCGTCTAGGGTCCACACCATCTCGGTGATTCGGACGGTTGGTCGTACAAAATGTCAACCTTTTTATACTACTGCTTTTGATGTATTTTATAACCATGTGTGTCTCCTGTTTTTTGATATTATGTCAAATAAATTGAATTATTTTTTACCTTTACTACAACTTCCTTCTCAAATCTCTTTACTTAGTACCGCTATAGTCCATTTGCCCCCACTTGTTTTAAGTCTTTTTGGGCCTTTGGGGTCCCATTTACCCTTACTCTATTCACATTTGCATTTTTGGTTTTAACATGACAAAATGTGGAACATGTTAGGGGTAAGAATACTTAGTATTAATCACTTACTGTCCCCAGTGACCCCAGTACAAGACATGGGGGATGCAGTCACAGAAAGGCAGGGAAAGCAATACAAAATGTTGTCAGAGGTTCTAACTCTTCCTCGCTCAACAAATGTGATTTGTCAGTCTGCATAGAACAGAAGCGTGGGAAAATCTATAAAAACCTGACACTCTTTGCTCTTCCCCTCTGTATACTTGTAAAACGAGTAAAGTGAAGTTGACCTTTAGCCAGAGGGTCGGGTCAGACCAACAGCCACGCAACTAGCATTTACCAGAAAGAGAAAATTGGCATGCCCCCATATTACCCTCATTACATGTTCATTTTAACCCCCATTAAATTAAGCAGACACTTCTAAAAATCTGAAGCAGAAAACACTTATTTTTTTGGAAAAGGCAGCAAATCGCTTTAACCTAGCAACTTTAGGTCACAGAGGAAAATGCCAAACAATCTCAGTGAACAAAAAAGGATCTCTTGTGCTTTTAACAACTGCAAAATATGCTGGCTGATACAGAGTACAGAAAATAGCTGGGTAAAACATAACTTTATAGATTTCAAGGCAGCATTTTATCTTATGCACTCGGCTATTCAGAGAATCAATAATAAAAATATAGTACTGAAAAGCAATAAAAAAAAGGCAGTTTTTTTGCTTGCAAAGTATTATCTATAGGCCAACATGGCTCCTGTCTTGCCGCACACATTTTTCCCTTGACTGACAGAGCGGAGTAATTATGAGCTGCTTTTCAGCACATCTCCCATCTGGCAGAGAGGTTTAAAAATCAATGTTAGCCCGCAGAAGGGAGAACAATAATAATTGCAGGAGCACTTTGTTTCTTAGCATCATTACCTCCAGGTTCTTTGTCGGGATTGTACTCTAAAGCGTTGCTGCAGATCAGGTCCACATCCAGCAGGAAGTCCCGCACAGTCATGTAGTGGTGCTTGTCGATTTTGGTCATGATGGTGGAAAGGTCCATGGGTTCTCTGATCACTTCTAGGTAATCTGAGATCTGCAGAACAAATGCCTAGCAATTAGTTTAAACAGGTTCAAGAAAAAAAGAAAGCAAACTGAATAGTATAGGAGTTAAAAGAAGAGCTCCAGGCAAATGGATAAAAAACTGTTTAGTTGCTTTTTCTTTAAAATGGCAGTTTTTGTATTCAGCTGGTGCCATTCCCTGAACTCGGGCTTTACCGGCCTTACAGTGGGAGTGCCGGGTCTGTATGCTCAGTAGTAAGAAAAGTTAGGTACCTAGATTTAATTGCTTCTTTATATAGAGTATCCATTTTCCATAGATTTACAGGCTACATATAATGATTCGTCTTATGGTCTTAGTAAGCCAGCCACAGGCAGAGACTCTCTAGGTCTAGTCTGGTCAGACACACTGCTGAAGCTTCTTAGCAACCTCAACATGTTACCAATTTAATAAACTGTAGCTAAACACAGAAAAATCAAGTATTCAAATTCTTACTTGAAGAACTTTCTTTCCATAAACCATTTTTCATTAACCACCTGACCTCCGAAGATTTTACTCCCCTCATGACCTGGACAGCCATGCAGCACTGCGCTAACTGGCAATTGTTTGATTATGCGACACTGTATGCAGCTTTTTTTTATTTATTTTTTCAACACAAAGAGCTTTTCTATAGTGGCATTTGATCACTACTGGGTCTTAATTTTTTGTAGTATAAATGAATTTTTTTTTACAGAAATTTAAAAAAATATATATTTTTTTTCTGCTATAAAACATATCTAATTTCTTAATGAATTTAGGCCAAAATGTATTTGGTTACATGTTTTTAGTAAAAGTGTATATTATTTGGTTTGTGTGAAAGTTATTGTGCCTGGTATAGATACTGGAATTTTTTTTTTATATACACTAGTTAAAGCAGTGATCAGCGACAGTCAGATTGTGATAGTACGATAGCCATGCTGACACTGACCTCAATAGTAACACTAACACAGTGCTAATACTATACACAGTCACTGTATTAATGACACTGGCTGAGAAGGGGTTAACATCTAGGGGTGATCAAGGGGTTAAACGTGTACCCAATGCCAGAAGCATACTCTCAGCACAAACATTGGCTATACAGCAGGGGTGGGCAACCAGTGGCCCGCGGAGCCCACTGATGTGGCCCGCGGAGCCCACTGATGTGGCCCGCGGAGCCCACTGATGTGGCCCGCGACCTCCTGCTCTGGAATGGCGGGTTGGCAAGCCCAGATCGCAGGTTGCCCACCCGCCATACCACAGCATCATTGTTGTGAATGAAGCTGGTGGTAGAGGAAGAAAGCGGCTGTGGAGCAGAGCTCCATAAGCCGATGCTTCCTCTACAGTGCTGGCTTTTGCCACAGGCAAAGTCTATGGCAAAGTTCAGCTAACCCGCAGGATAGACACAGGTGCCCTACACTGCACCCATGGTGTGGGTAAACCACAGCACATCAGTCTTAGGCCCTTTGCACATGATCAGCCCGACCAAATGAGACCCTCAATTCACCTCTATAGAACAGATGTCCATTTACGCCCGCCTACCTCCAATCCGAAAAACAGAAGGGAATTCGTCCCCTTCCATCTGAGCAGGTCCAAGGGCCTATAGAGTAGCCGTAACCTGTTACCCCTCCGCTCTACTCATTGTGGCCCGCGACTGGTTACCAAGTTGCTTAAGTGGCCCTCGCTCTTCAAAAGGTTGGGTCCCTGCTATACAGCAACAACTACGCAACGTGCGTGTGTTAAAGCCCACCCTTCTGCTGCCGCACATGTGTTGGGGTTGTTGTAAAAGGATTAACTATTATGGAGTGTTTTATTTTATTGTGCTGAATGTGTGAACTAAAAATGCTAAGGATTTAATACTACTAGAAGTTGCAATGTGCTTTTGAACTTGCTAGCAAATGTGGCTGGTCTGTTCCCTAGCAAGGAGCCCTAAGGGACATACTATATTAAGTGTCACTTGAATGACAGCTCTGAATCTGCCGAAACCAAGTTCAAAATGGCGTTGTGCCCAGTGGCAAGCTTAAGGCTTTTAATGTCCACACAAGGAGTCTTTTACAGTTAAAGAATATGCAGATAATGTTAAATATTGTGGGAAATTTTAATTGTTTTTTTTTTAAATACATGGTCTAGTGACAGCGACTTTTGCAGACAGTGACAATCTCTGAGCATGTAAAGCCGATTCGACTGTATGTCTAACACTTTGAATGGATTTGGACTTAATTACAGGTACATAAATACTTACGAGACATTTAATGGTCATTTACCAGTAAATGCTTTTTATTTTTTTTTGTATATCTTTTTAGATCTTTGGTGTTTTCAGTATCCCTCCTCCTCTCTTATGCAGCCTCTCAAGCCAAAGAAGTGCCAGCTGCCAGATGCCTAAACTGTTATTGCTGCCTGAAATATGACCATCTGAGGTACCATGTATTAAACACCAAGAGAGGCTGCAGACAGAGCGTGTGCTGTTCACTCCCGTCCTTTACCAAATCTCTCAATCCAGCTAAAGAATCTCCTGCTGCAAGTCGGGTATCTGCTAGTGCACAAGAGATGGAAATGTATAGAACAATTACATACGGCTACACACAAAAGCCTAAAATACTCTTTGCAATCATTTATAATGCACCTAACAGAGGTTTTCACATATGCCTGGAGTTTTATCGATGCATCAGTCTGTCAAAATGAGCAGCTCATGCAGATAAATGTTGCAGAAAAGACACAAATAGAGGGAGATTTACTGCATAATGCAGAGTCTATCATTGTAAAATTTAAATTTTATGCTCATAACTTACAAAACACTACATGAGTAGCAATTAATCTATGCGTGTCCTCAGGCAGGGGAACGGAGGAAAAAAAAAAAACTGCCAGCTCCGGAACTATTCAAATATGTTTTTGTTTTTTAAATCCTTACCCGCTTCTGTGCTACAGGTTATTTCAATGCACCTGTTAATCTTTCAAAATGTATGCCAAGTGGGAAAGGCCCATTCCTGTTACCCTATACATAAAGCCAGCTTTATAAAGAAATACCCTGGCATTCATAGTCTGGTGCAGACAGATTTTGCGCAAGAGTCTCACGTGCGTTCTATACTTGAATTTGGTGCCTGCCGTGCCACTTTTAGAATGCATACGTCTTTGTACGCCAAAAGAAAGTTGCTTCTCACTAGCTACGCTTTCATTAGATACAAACTGTCTGTATTTTTTTTTTTTTTTTAACTTGGCGCAGGTGTTGAGCCTTCATGTAGAATTGGAGCAAATTAGAACTACCTGAATTTGGCACAATAGTCACTGTCAGAACCAAAACAACTGTTGCTGATGTTTGTTGACTTTGCATTTTTGAAGGCGCAACACATTAATAGGTGCAATTTTTTTTACCTGCATACATTCTATCCAATGCCTGAAGAAAGTAAGAATACTCTGAAAGCTAGCACCACCCTGCTGACCCGACCCGGAAATGAAGCCGTCCACTGTGCACCGCAGATCGTGTTCCATCCAGCCGGAAGCATCGTCTCCAGCTTTGTTCCCGGAGGACAGACCAGATTGCGGACACCCGTCCACAACAGCGACGCCGGACGCACCTTCTTCTCTTCGCACCCGGAAGTCGGAGCGGATGATCTTTTACAATGCCTGTTTCCACTACAATCCTGTGAGTGCAATCATTTCAATTGTATCTTATTTATTAGTAATCACTGCACTTTTACTTCTACTTTTTTAACTGGCTGCCTTCTTTGAACAGTTATTTTACCTTACATGGAACTATTTGAATAATACCAATACCACCATCCCGTTTTCCCTCCCCTTCCCCATATTTTCTCCTTCCACATTGAATCATAACCAGAGTGCGCCATATCACCCTATTTTTTGGTGCCCCCAGAGCTGTGGAAGCACCTGGCAGGAAGGAGCCATGAGCACCAGCTAGTGACCTACGAAGAGTAGGATCTGGGTTGCTCTGTGCAAAACCACTGCACAGAGCAGGCAAGTATGACATGTTTGTTATTTTTAGGAAAAATAAATAAAAATCAAGGCTTTAATATTACTTTAAGGCAATCAATAGATGGACTACAGTAAAACCAGCCCGGCTGACTTTCGATTTGTCTATAGCTGGCCTTGGAGGAAATCTAAATTGGAGATTCTGCAAGTAACCTGCTTCATAAATCTCCGTCAATGTGTACAAAAAAAAAAAAGAAACATGCAAGACTAACGAATACAAAAGCCAGCAATAAACACAGTAGAAGTTTACAAAAACAAACTACAATTAAAACTACATATGAAACATACTGCTCAGCCTTTTGACATCTCCCCATTGGTCTGGCAATGATGGAAGGTTCAGAAGGCCAGAGCTTGGAGTATATTCCATAGAACATAGGTAATGAAGGGGGGTGTTTATGACATATTCAAACTGATTAACTGCATGCAGATGATGGTGGTCTGCTGTGTATGCAGCACAAAGCTTTACATGGGTAACAAGGCAGGAAATGCCATCAAATGTTTAGTGTTCTCAAACATAAGAGTCAAGACAACAGAAAAACCATACTGAGGACCCATCTGACTCCAAGACAGACCATCTCAAGGCACAAGTGATGTAATAATTGTAGGGTACCTACCTCAAGAGAAGATTTATAGGCAGACAAATTGTGCTTTCTAGTTAGTTTTATTATAAACCTCAGGACTAAAAAAGCTCCAACAACCACCTAGGCTCTTGCCTATAAAAAGTGGGTAATTTAGGTGCTACTTCAGGATTATTCGTTTTTATTCGTTAGTCATTTAGTTATATGCCATTAGTTTGGTTTGCTTTTTTTTCCACCACACTTAGTATAAAGTATCTGATATTGTCTATTTTTGTCTATATTTGTCTATTTTTGTTTTTATGGTACTTGTGGTTAAAAAGGGAAAAAACTTGCCAGCCATCCAACCACTGAAACTCTTCCTAAACCTCTACAAAAAATTGCACATTTCACTCGCCTGAAGCCATATAACGGACTTTAGTAGGAGAACCCTAGCATTACTATGCATATAAAGTATTGTCCCCAAAGCGTATTTGATATAGCCTCATCTACACACCAATCCCTTATGGGGATTTTTCTAACGTTTGCATGTGTCACTTCGGCCTCATTCACACAGGAATAAAGAGCAGGCGTTTGCTTCAAGTGAATAAACCTTTATAAATGCTTTGCATACCAAATGTCTGTTTTGAGTAACAAATAATCTTGTACACACAGCAGACAGGCATCTCTCTGCATTAATTTTGATCTAAACATTTGGCATCCTTTGTAAGTTATAATACCTGCCCAATGGCTCCATTACAGATGACAACGTGCACCGCAAACCTATTCTAAAGGCTCCTAAAGGTTTTAGCAGTGCAAAAATAGGGCTTTCGTCTTTAACACCCCCCCCCCCCCCCCCCCGCAGTAATTTCAGAGGCATTTTAGTCTTAATACCTGCGTGAATGGAGCCTAAATCAAGTATGTGCAGTGTTCAAAAATGATGAATGATTAAAGGGCTTATTTAATGCCTAAGCCTGCAACTTCAAGGAGCTAGATAAAGGTTGTGCGGTTTGGATAAACACTGAGACTCAACTGGTGTCTTCTTTTTAACAGTCTGCCTGTTGTGATGAGAGCAGGGTTCCACATCACTGATGAGAATGTGGCTTCATAGAGGTCAACTACATGGATCAACCTTCACTACATGAATTCAGACTTACTGTGGTCTTGTCTTGGAGTCACATGGTGAACCCTGCACGGGCATGCACAGAAGCGGAATTTGTTGTCAGTAAATAAATTCTCTTGAAAAATGAATTGTTTTGGCCATGTTAAAAGAATTGACAACATTTTGTGAAATAAATAGAATTAGGTCAGTACTGTTCAATAAAGTTGTCTTGTCAGAATGCCAATTGCAAAATATCCGACAAAGATCAGTGATGGTTCCCAACATTGCCAGGTTTTAGCAGTGGATACTGGTTACAATTGTGGTTTTCCAGGTACACCTGAACACAAGCAGGATGACTATAAGGAGAGGATTGTATTGTTCATACATAGTGAAAACACAAACTGGTAGCTCAAAACTAATGCAAACCTAAGTAATCTCGAGTCTACACCATGATATCCCAGTAAAAAAGGTTACAAATATGGAGAACATGGGTGTCCAGTAAAAAAAAAAGCATCAAAGGCTGGAAGAATTCCCCAGTTTCTACAAATGTGGTTTTAAACAATGTGAAGAAGTCGGGACTGACACTTAATTCACTGCTACATAGTCATAAGGAATATTTTCATAATTCTGTAACTGACAGAAGGTGATTTAAACACCACAGTCTAGGACAGATTTTCACAACTGCCACTTGCAACCTGATTCACATGAAAGGTTATAAAGTCAATTACAGTGATGGTGGTTTGTGAGAGAGCGCATGTAATTAATGCAGAAAAACCTCCATAGATCAGTAAAGTCTGAACTCCTTATGTGTATACCTGTCCTGGGTCAGTAACATAGTACCGAGGCCAGTAGATTACCTTGACAGCCAGTAACATTTAAAAAAAATAAGGCTGCAGCAATGGCAGCCTCAGTGCTTCTCAGGAAAATGTCCTTAAGCCCTTGGTCACACTAGTGCGACTCGTCATGCGATTTGACAGGTCTAAACTGCATGACAAGTTGCACCCTATTGTCTGTTCAAATCGGTTCAATACCGACCTGCGGTGCCGCACCGTTTGAAAAAAGTTCATGCACAATTTTTGCTGATTTCAGGTGCTACTTGCATAGACAATCGGTGTATTAAATCCGACGTGCAGCTTTGAAACTGTGATTTCAAGAGAATTTCAAATTCAGATTTGGTGTGATAGAAAACTAAAATGTAATTTAACCCTCAAGAGCAATTCCAATTGGTTAAAATAGTCAAGTGGCATGTGACCAATCAAGAATTGCTCGGATGCATCCAGGAAACCTTAAAGGGGTTGTAAAGGTTTGTTTTTTATTTTCTAAATAGGTTCCTTTAAGCTAGTGCATTGTTCGTTCACTTATTTTTTCCTTCATTTCCCTTCTAAAAATTTTTTTTTTTTTTTGGAAATTCTTACTTCCTGTTCGTCCTCAGAAATCCGACCTGTTCTGGCTGAGGGTTAGTCAGCGTGCTCGTCCCCTCCCTTGGGACTACATCCCTGCGGGGAGACGCTATGTTCACAGCATCTCCCCGCCTGGTTGTAGTCCCAAGGGAGGGGGCGAGCACGCTGACTAACCCCAAGCCAGAACGGCTCAGATGATGGGGGCAAGCTTACTGAGGAGGAACAGAAAGTAAGAAATTCCGACCAAAAAAAAAGAAAAATCTAGAAGGGAAATCGAAGGAAAGGGTAAATGAACCAACAATGCACTAGCTTAAAGGAACCCATTTAGAAAATAAAAAAACCTTTACAACCCCTTTAAGGAAAGAAGGGGAAAAAGAGTGGAGCTTTTCTTGGACGACTTTACCAGCTGTATGGGCACTGACAGCTGTGCATATAAACCAGGCTGCTTTTTTAGTACGGCACAGAAACACTGACTTTTGGCTAACCTGCTAGAATAGGCTTGGCCCACTCTGGAATCTGATGGAGAAGCAGCTAAATCCCTGCACATGATACAGCAGGAGCTCAACCAAAACACATGAGGTCACTGTTGTATGGGGGAAATGATTCAATGGAATGTTGGAAATAACCTGCCAATAACCAAGTTCTATATTATAGGGACCGCTCCAGATTGTTGATCAAAGGCCAATATTGGCCGTACAAATAAAAAAAAAAATACACAACTTTCACTGGAAGCTGTTCTATTACACATAGAAAACAGAATCCAAACTCATCGTTGTGCCAGTTTAGAAACATGAGGCGCTCAGGTTATGTACACTCATGTTTTTTTTTAGAGAGTGTGAAAAGCCATTCAAATTACACAGCATTGGACTGCGTGACTTTTTTAAATTGATATTCCATTTGCATTGGACATTTATTCATGGGTTTCAGAAGAAAAAATAAGGTTTCTACCATGCAAATCTTAAAATGTCCATGGTAAATCAAAATTAGAGCTTGTTCCTTCACAACTCCTTGGATAACAAAATTATAATAGCACCTATAAAGGCCTATTGGGCACTGTCCTGGTGTTCATTTCCTCACGTCTGGTGTAGCACTGCCATTTATATAGCTTTGCTTCACTATTTACAAAGTCCAGCACTGTCCAGCATACAACCTCAAATCGCTCCCATCTTTATTCCTAATAGGCTCCTTCTGCTTGTTTTAAACCAATTGTGTTTTCACCATGATAAACAGGTCAAAATGAACGCACATAAAAACTTCAGGGGAATTTAAAAGACCAGTAAACCCGAGTTCCAATTTGTATTATGTGTGAGCCATGTAATACTCACCTTGATTTTTTTAAAGCCCCAAACCAAACTAAATATTAAAGAAAAGAACCAACTCTCTAAAAGCCCTTGTTCCTCCCATCAGCCAAGGTCATGTGACACTTCATTCCCAAGTCTTCTCTTCTGGTTGCTTTGGTCTTTCTTTGGGTGTCCACCTAAATGCCTGCTTGATTGTTGACACTTCCTATTGGATGGGCTATGGCAGGGTTCTCTCAAGATTGAGGAAACAGCCGACATCAGCAGAGATGATTGGAAGTCGCAACACTGAATCAGCAGTCCCTGCACCCAGAAACAGTGGCAGTGTGGGACCTGGATGGGGCATCAAGACCCCTTTCACACTGGGGCGGTTTGCAGGCGCTGCTGCTGTTTCTACAGTGTGAAAGCCCGAGGGCTTTCACACTGGCGGGGTGCGCTAGCAGGACGGGAAATAAATCAATGGGACAGCGTGGCTATACTTCCGGCAATGCGCCTCTGCAGAGGCATATTGCGGGCAGTTTTAACCCTTTCTTGGCCACTGGGGGGGTAAAACCGCCCCGCCGGCGGCCGAATAGCGTGGCTAAAAATAGCTGCGCTTTACCGCCGACTCTGCTCTCGCCTTAGTGTGAAAGGGGCCTTTGTTGGGTATAATTGGCTTCAGAAAGTAAAGGAGAAAATAAAGCCTAAGAGAATGAGTAAGAGGTGGATGGGAAGAAGTTTTTTGCACATTTAAAAGATTTAAACGTTTTTTCAAAGTGAAAAAAAAAAGTTTTAGGGTTATCTTTTGTACAAGCTCAGAACTTCAAATCATTCAGCATTTTATAAAATTATCCAAGGAGGACAGAGGATGCAGGCCAGAGAGATCAGATGAATAGTAAAGTTTGGCCTGTCAAAGCTGTGCTAGCGGTTGATGTTGAAATCTCACTGTGGAGGTTTCAGTCAGCACTAAATATGTAGCAAGGAACCAAACCTTGCCCTGTGCTACAGCAAATAGAAACTCAATTTCTAATCAGAACGGGGTCCTAACTGAAAAAGTTTAGAAAAGATTTGTGTCAGGTGCAACTCCTCCCCTGCCTATATGTCTCATAGTTAGCGCACTTTTTAAATTTGTAGTCTAGGTTTACTGGCCCTTTAAGAGCCACATTAATGCGAGTCTGATTGACAATCCACTTCATTGTATATAACCATATGCAACCTGGCAGATAATTTGGGTAAGAAATAGAGTAAGAATATACAATCCGCTTCATTGTTTGTGCATTACTGAAACAAGACCTCTTCAATATCCACCGGTTTGCTGAAGATGTTAAATCGCTTGTCAGTGGCCAGCCGCTTGGTAACATCCCTGAGGAACAGTCTCAGTTCCCGCAAAGTGTTCTCTTCGTTGTCCTCCATCTTTTGCTTCTCCACTTCAGACAACTGACGAGGGGGAGGCGGTGGTGCAGGTGGTAGAACTTCCAAAGATCGGATTTCTGAAAGACAATGTTACATTAGTCCTAAGAATGTATTATTCTTCCATCCATTATGAACGGTCACGGTGGTGGAACAACGGGGAAAGGAACAGTAGCTGATCAAAGATAAATGACATTTTGACGGCAACAATTTCATTTTTATGCACAGAAGTATTTCGATTAATGTAGGGTGTTATCAGTGCATTGCATTTTTATATCACTGTATTTTACCCATCTACTGCCACTATCATAACAGATATTAGGGCAATCATTCCCCTTCTTCATGCAGTGAGACTATTCCATTAACAACATAAATCTGTTAAAATGACACTCCATTAAATGTAACAATGGATTACAAGTTATCTAGGTCATCTTCTGAAAACTAATCACCCAAGGAATGACTAAAGTGGAACATAAGACACGAACAGACTTCTTTCATAGAGCAGCCATGGCGGAATATTTAGTAACTCATAACAGCCGTTGTGATTTAGTTACGCAGAAGCTTTTCTGTGAAAAATAATTTCCGATTGGCCACTATGAATAAGATCAATTGGAAATTCACCAGTGTCACGGAACTCTTTACAAGCTTACATTTCTTCCTTTATACATCTATAAAATCACCATCTTAAATGGTACTTGCTATCCCAAGATGCCACTGACAGACTCCAGGAGCATAGCTATCTGCACAGCAGAACCCACTACACAGTGTTATGCCAAGTCACAGGGACTAGATCACTAGAGATGCTTCCAGAAGTCTGTCAGAAGCAGCTTTCAGTAGTGGATGGAAGCCTTGGCTATTTCAGGAAAAAGCCGTCGTGTCTGGATACCTTTATCGGATCGAATCCTATCCTACTCTCTGGGCACCTATGCTTTACTTTTTTAAATGGAGTGTAACAGGGCCTGTGTCTGTGCAGCTAGTTCAGATCCTAGCCTGTGTGAATAGGCTGAAATGTTAGCAAATCCACAGGTCACAGCTGTTTTTTTGTTCACAAAACCCTGCAAGGCTGGCTGCTATTTACCGCTACAAGCCCAAAGCTTTGGGAAGGCGCAATATTCATTTTAAAGCAATAAAGAAGAAACAATTGTTAAGTAAGCTCTTGCTCAGGTGTGGTCTAGAGCAGCCTTTTTTAACCAAGCTGCGGTGGCACCCTGGGGGTTGCCTTCTGGGTTTTTCAGGGGTACTTTGGCAAAATTACAAAAAAATTGCTCAGAAATTGTCAACAAGCCTGTGCAGCATTATACGCTTGCAGACCAGCTCAGCTGCTGGTGTCCCAACAACCGATGAGATCGTAGTTTAAGGATAATTTAGGGTGTCTTCAGGCACCCTTTATTCGCCTTAACCTACGATTTCATTGGTTATTAGGACCTGAACAATTGCCCCTTCCCTGCACCTCTGTTAGCACTCCCTCACTCACACCTTTAATCTCTCACTCTCTACTGGAACCTTCCCCTCCCCTCATACGCATTCAACAGATAACTTCCATACTTACAAATCCCTCACTGGACCCCACCAACCTGACCTTAAAGAGTTACTAAACCCTTGTTTAAAAAACAAAACAAAAAAAAAAACACACTTGCACAGAGTGGCCCCGATCCCTGTCTTCTGGGGTCCCCCGGTGGTGCTCGCGGCTCCTCCCCGCATCTGGAAACCCCCTAGGAGAAACAATCTCCCAGGGGTTTTTTCTTACAGGCGCACTGCCGAGTCCAGCATTTACGTCCATAGACACAAAATGCATTAAGGTAAAAAAACACGAGGGGTTTACAACCCCTTTAAGACCCCTCTTCATTGCTCCAAATCACCTCTAAACTTTTAGAACTTTTAGTCTACAAACATCTTCGCTCATACCTCATTAATAAAATAACCTTCTTGACCCTCTACAGTCTGGTTTTCGCTCGCACTACTCCACAGAATCTGCCTTACTAAAGATTTAATAACTGCTAAAACCAATGGCCACTACTCCGTATTCCTACTACTTGACCTCTCTGCGGCTTTTGATACTATTGACTACCCGCTCCTTCTCAAACTCCGTTCCCTTGGATTCCAAGATTCTGCTCCATGTATTTTATGGTATTGTAACTGTACTGTCTCCCTTTTTACAATGTAAAGCCCAGCATACAACTGCAGGCGCTATATAAATCATGTATAATAAGAATTACTGATGGAGAAGAGAAAAGCTAGAATACTAGTCAGTACCTGTGTGCAAGCGTATATATTCCATTGTATGTATGAATAAATCAAATCTAATGTGTGTTATGCTGGTGTAGATGCCACTGTTTTATGTATTATACAGGATTTATATAGCGTCAACAGTTCGCGCAGCACTTTACAACATGGGGGCAGACAGTACAGTTACAATACAATTCAATACAGGAGGGATCAGAGGGCCCTGCTCGTGGAGCTTACAATTCAGAAAGACTATGGCCCGGATTCACATACATTGGCGCATATTTATGCCGGCGTAGCGTATCCAATATACGTTACGTCGAGAGGCAAGCACTGGATTCACAAAGCCAATGCTGCCAAATCTGCGCTGGGTTTCCTAGGTGTAAGCCGGCATATGTGGAAATGGGCGTGAGCCATGCAAATGAGGCGTGACCCCATGCAAATGATGGGCTGAGGCTTAGACAGATACGTATAATGAACGGCGCATGTGCCGTCCCGTGGACGCATCCCAGTGCGCATGCTCAGAATCACGTCGGATCTACTCCCTAAGATACGACGGATCACTGACTACGGCGTGAACGTAACCTACGCCCAGCCATATTCACGTCCAACGTTAACATCGTAAAATACGTCGGCTTGTGTTCCCTGGTGCAGACCTTTGCATGGATGCTGCCGAGTTACACCTCCTTTATGGGGCATAACTTTACGCCGACGTATGACTTTACGTGCACTGCGTCGGACGGACATACGTTTGTGAATCGGCGTATCTCCCTCATTTGCATATGTGAATAGAAAATCAATGGGAGCAGCAAATGCGCCCAGCGTAAATATGCGCCCACGATACGACGGCGTAGGCAAGTTACGTTGGTCGTAGGAAGCCTATTTTTAGGCGTATCTTAGTATGTGGGTCGGCGCATAGATACGACGGCGTACATTTGTACTTATGTCGGCGTATCTGGAGATACGTCGGCGTAAGTGCTTTGTGAATCCGGGCCTATTAGTTTAGTTTTTTACATTTTAAAATGGGGGGGGCTCGAGATTGTACATACCTTTAAAGGGTGCCTTGACAGAAAAGAAAAGGTTGAGATACACTGGTCTAGAGCAGTGGTCATCAACCCTGTCCTCAGGGCCCACTAACAGGCCAGATTTTATGTATAATGGGATTTGGGGAGATGCACACTAGAATACTGCAATCACTGAGCAGCATATGATATCACCTGTGATGTATTTCAGTTATTTTGCAAACCTGGCCTGTTAGTGGGCCCTGAGGACAGGGTTGATGACCACTGGTCTAAAGCACCTACAAAACCCTATGGATCAGGTGCTCAACTTGGATACTTGGATTTCAACTTGCCTAACAAGTCAAACCAATTATGATCAATCTTCAACTATAAAATGGTGTACTTAAAGCGGAGTTCCCGCCAAAAGTGGAACTTCTGCTTTAAGCACTCCTCACCTCCTTACATGCCACATAATTTTTTGGGGGAAGAGTGGGTACCTGTTTTTTTTTTTTTTTTACAGCGGCTTCTCTCACTTCCTCTTTCCGTCTGCTCGCTGCCTAGGCAATTACTCCTCTCCCCCTACGCGGTCCCTCCCTCTCTGCAATCTTCTGGGACACGTCACAGGTCCCAAAAGATTGCCTGGCCACTAGAAGAGCGCAGCACGACTCATGTATGCCCAGTGTGTGCCCGGATGTGAAGATGCAAGCGGTCACGGCCAGGTGCCCACTGGAGCAATGATGGCACAGCAGCTACTTTTTGTAGCTGCCGACTTAATAGACTGAAAAATTACTGGAACTCCACTTAAACCACATGAGGTCACACAAGCAGTAGTTCTACATCCTGGTGGGTGGGCCTTGTAATCCAGCAAAAACATGCCCCAGCAGTTTTTTAAGCAATTAAAAAGCAGCTCCAACTGTTATACAAGCCACATTACATTTGGATGAATGATTCCCAAAGCCACGCAACCCATTTCCTAGAAGACTAGGGTGAAGACCACAATCCTCCCTGGCACCCTGGAGAATATGGCATAGCATGGCAATGTCATGGCATGGAGCTGTTCATCACAGCATTTAGTATCTGCCCACCACCAGAGGATGGAAAGAGTTACGAGGACTGTGGTGTTAATTGACAACACTAAAAAAATAAAATGTATAAAGAATCCCCCTGCCCCCCCATGGGTCACATGGTGCACCTACATGGGTAAAGGGCCACCTGGTAGGAATTCACCGTACATGTGTAGTGTACACATGCGGTTGATAACTGCTACCGTCCCCATGAAGGACATGCAGGTGAATACACAAATTCTTAAGCTGGTTGATTATAGCCAAATGTCAGGGAAACCACAACAAAGCTGGATTGCTTAAAAACTGCTTGGTTTTAAAATTTTGGCTCCCTTTGCCCCTGCTGAAGTCTTTGGTTCAGATGGTACTCTCAGACACGAAGGGATCAATGGTTTGACAAGGGGAAGGAGTTTAGAGCCCGTGAAAGTCTCACAAGTAGCATGCTGCACGCATTTGATACATTTGTTAGGGCTGTGTTTACCGTCTCTGCTGTTTAAGGGGTCAGTGCCGAGCATGGAGGTGTAAATCCCATTATATTATCAATGACAACATTGCTAATTTACAGTGTACTATTGTGGTCCATGAAGAATAGAACAATGGTGAGAACTAGGCAGGGAATACAGTGCAATCTCCTCAGTCCCAAGAGTTATGGTCTCCTACTGCAGCTGCCTCTTGTGTAAATCAGAGATAAGACTTAAATCCGCTTTTTGTCAGCAATATATTAATGGGTGATTAACCACGTCCTGGACACTCACCTGTGTTTTTCTTTTTAGGAGGTGGCATGGCTGCCTGACTGAGGATCAAATCTTGGAAAAAGTTAAAACGATCTTCCTCATCAGGTCTGTTAACGACAAAGACCTCTTCATATTGAGATCTGAAAATACGCTTCACCTGCAGGGAAACAATGTGCAGAAAAATAAATTGCAGCCCTGCAACCAGGAAAGCCCAACACAATCAGGCATGCTGAGATTAACCCCAATAAAGAATTATTATGCATAAAGTTAAATTCCAGGCAGATATAAAACTTAATGCAATTCTGTATTTAATACATCTTTAGATTTTTTATTTAAAATTGCAAGCAATGTTAAATATCTGTATTTGATCTGGAACCAGCCTATTAAAAGGCCTGTAAAACATGTTACATACTGGGGAGCAGGAGAAGCAGTACAAGGATCCAATCGGTTATGCTGTGGGGCAAGTAGCATGCCGATAGGAGGAGGGTGTACACAGTGCAAGCTGACAGGAGAAAAGCACACAGTGACAGATGGGAACATCAGTTGGTGCTTCTCCTTACACTGCCGTCAAAGGCATTTAAGAGACCCTCTTTACAAATAAACAATAAGACAGAATTTATATGAACCAGCTCCTTCATTCATTTAGTATTTTCTCATGTAAAAACATTATGGTCAGTCACATAGTCCAGAGCACCTTACTTTTACAGAAGACACCATTGCGTTTGTGTCCTAGCTCCGGGACAATAAATCTGGAACTGGAGTGAATATATATATATATATATATATATATATATATATATATATATATATATATATATATATATATATATATATATATATATATATATATATATATATATATATATATATATATCCTATTTAAAGCTCTGAAGCAAATTCTTGATGAACTACCTAGCATACCACACCAAAGCCCTTGTGCCACTTATGTCCACTTTATTATATTGTAGTTACCTTCCCACCTACAGCAGATTAGGTCATGAAGGGGCAGATTCAGAATCAACAAAAAAAAGTACACTAATCCAAAGTCCTGTATAGTACACTTCAGCCAGAAACCAAAAAGCCCCTCATTTCATGTGCTTTCCAATTCACACATCATACGATATAGGCCTCCAAGATGGGAATGAATCCATCCAGTGGCATATGCACCACTTAACTTTCCACCAACCAAATCATATGATACAGAATAAGCAACTTTGTAGGCGACAGGGTGGGTGCCGTCTATTCATGGTGAAGCGAAACTATAAAAGTACCTTTAAATAGGTTATAAAGGTGAAAAAAAAAAATCCTAGATAGCTTCCTTTACCTTAGTGCAGTCCTCCTTCACTTACCTCATCCCTCCATTTTGCTTTTAAATGTTTTTATTTCTTCTGGGAAATCCTCACTTCCTGTTCTTCTGTCTGTAACTCCACACAGTAATGCAAGGCTTTCTTCCTGGTGTGGAGTGTCGAGCTCGCTCCCTCCCTTGGACTACAGGAGAGGGGGCGAGCACGACACTCCACACCAGGGAGAAAGCCTCACATTACTGTTTTACAACCCCTTTAAACCTCCAGTATTAAGTCGGCCATAGACAATTTGAATTACCGGTAGATTTGAATCATGTATGAGCAGGCTGAATTTACCAAAGTTGAGCGATCAACTTGGGGACAACCAGCCGGTCATATTTTATATGTGCAGTTATAGCCACCATCAATAATCACTGTGATTGATTGACAGCACATTGCAACAAAACCTCTCGGTGTGAAAATCGTAAGGCCAATCTGAAGAAAAATTTCAGAAAATAAAAAAAACTTTTTAAATAATACATAACTGAACTAAAAGGTGGCTTAGATATTTCTGGAGCTTGCCCTTTGGTACAAAAGGGAAAATTTAAGAATGGATTATTTTGTACTTCCCTCAAAGAATTCTGTAGTTGCAAATTAGTTGCTGAAAGGTTTGGAACACGAATATTGTTTTTACTTAAGTGTTTTAACAGGATACAATAGCGCAGTAGAATAAGAGTTCAAATAAAACATGATTTATTACAACACATTTTCATTTACAAATACAAAAATTAAATGAGTTTTAAATCCTCTCATCAAGGATGACTTGCATCAAATATAAATAAAATTACTTATTCTAAGGAAAAAATTGTGTGTGTGTATTTCTCTTTGGACACATGGATTTTATGTGCTTATTTCTTTTCTAAGGCAAACCTGTAGTGATATGTCCCCAACAAGGACAAAAACTACATTTGAGTTTGCAGCATTGCTGTAAACAAAGAAAGATTGTAAACTGTCAGAACAGAAGTGTATTGTCACCATGCTTCTGTCTGCTACAATGCACAGGGCACCTTTGTGCAGTATATTTTATGACATTTAACACCGACATTCTCCAGTTTAGTGCAATTCCTGTTGAAATCCAGTCAGCTCTCTCAAGTATTACTCCTCCAGTCGCCACAAACTTCCGGCCAGACCTGTTGGTGCAAAGACAGTACATATTTGGGGGGGGGGGGTGGTGTTAATTTACTAAACCTGGAGTGTACAAAATCTGCAGCTCTGCATAGACACCGATCAGCTTCAAGGTTGTTGTTTTTTTCCTTCTTTTGTCAACGCTTAATTGAACAAGCTGAAGTTAGAAGCGGATTGGCTGCCATGCACAGCTTCACCAGATTTTGCACTCTCCAGTTTTGGTAAATCTACCCCCATTGTGTGGAGATGCCACTCTGTACCAATGCTGCATTGCCTCCACGAGTGCAAATTTTGCATCTACATTGTTGGAGCCTTTGGCATCCAGGCGTTCTTGAAATGACCAACGTAGAAGCCTTGATAAGGGGGGGGGGGGGGGGATTTGTAAACCCCTCATCCCATTGGCTCTCGTATCTGTTAATCTTCCAACAACAGAAAACTACTCTGGACCTTACTGCCATCTACTGCACTAGGGCCCAGATCAGGCGAGACACTCATTTCTCCCCAAGATGCGGTTCTGGACGTACCTTCTGTATTGGGAGAAACCATTTTTTTTATTTGCTCCTTAAAGCGGAGTTCCAGACGTTTGTGTTTAATAAAAGTCAGCAGCTACAAAAAGTGTAGCTGCTGACTTAAACACACACTCGCCTGTCCCACGGTCCAGCGATGCGGCCACCCGAAGCCTAGCTTCTTTCCCTCTGCTTTCCGTGGCGCCGGCACTGCAAGTGAAGGAACCTGGCTGTGACAGCAGGGTGCGCACTGCGAGGGTCACGCTGCACGTTCTGAATGGCCAGGCAATCTTCTGGGACCTGTGATAGGTCCCAGAAGATTGCAGGGGGGGTGTGGAGGAGAACATCCACTGTGGCACTCTGAGCGGCAGTGGGAAAACTAGGTACCCAAATATGGCATGTCAAAGGGTTAGGCGTCCTTAAACGGGACATTCCACTTTTGGGTGGGACTCAACTTTAAATGAAAGTTGGTAAAATTGGAACTTGTAATTTCAAGAGCCAATTGCCAGGAAGGAGAACACATTACTGCAAATACTAAGGAACAGGGGATGATTATAAATGGAGACACAGAAAGAGCAACAACAGCTGACAAGACTACAAGGGGAGCTGATAATGGGAAGTAACCGGTTCCGATTTGCATTGATTAGGATATTGCAGTATACCACTCAGAACACAAGATGGTCCCTGAATGCAACACCTTCTTTTAAGTATCCTAAAACAGCTACATCAGGGGCCTATAAACTTTTTAACAGGGGGCCAGTTTATTGTCCTTCAGACTTTAGGGGGACAGGACTGTGCCCAAAAAAATGGAAATTTTCCTGGTATCAATGGGAGTAAACATTACCACATTTGGTATGCGGGGAAATGGTGGTCCTTGTATCATTGGGAGGAATAGTGTCCCATTGTTGATATCAGTTGGCAGAACAGTGTCATGTATCAGTGGGAGGAAAAGTGCTTCAAGGGCTGGATAAAGGGAAAGCACAGTCACAGTTTGGAGACTGAGAATGAAAATTAATTGTAATTTCATGAAGCCCTCCTGCAATTCGCAAACCTACACTCTACTGCAACGCTAGGTCCAGAACCTTTTGCCGACATAGAAAGCTTGTAAAACCTGGCTGTGCAATCTACCTGCCCATATTACAACCCATAAACAGTATGTGACAACCCAATGAGTGGGCTGCAGGAAAGTAGCAGAGGGTCCTGTAATGTTGAAAAAGCAATAACAGTGTCACTGTGTGGCTATATAAATGGAAGGTCAGTATGAACAAGGGCTGACTACAAATCTTATAAGCCTTACTTTCAGTCTTGCCAAGTCTCCTCTCCTGTACTGCAATTGCCTACTCTACTTTTACTCTAATTTTACTGTACACCGAGCATCTTGGATGAGCTTTTCTAAAGGAAGCGCAATATACTATACTATACCAAAATATTCCAACTGTGCATGTTGGCACCAATTGCTCCATTCTCGGCGGAAAAAGTGGACTAAGGTGGTCAATGAGTGTGTGCACTACCCATTACTAGGAGACTGAGAACACCTGAGCAGGTTCCACTGGATCAGGGCTCTCATTATGAACAATTGTCTTACCTATTCTCACCAAGTTATGTGCTTAGAATTTGCCTTTAGATGTTGACACTTTTTCCTTTACAAATGTGATTTCAAAGCAATAACTTGTTTTAGAACATTTTTAAATTTTCACTAAAATTTCTTTAGCACAAATTTTAACTAAGAAGTGGAATTTCCAGTCTTTTTCCATAAAATACTTGATTGAACAGTATGCACACACATAGTTATGGCCCCTCTGACATTCCCTGTACTTGAAGGCATGGATTTGGCACTATGATGCATTGTCAAGTTTATTTTGCTACATTGTGATTTTCACAGTTGAGAGAAGTGTAACCTGACAGATATGAATGGCTTAAAATGAGCCTAAATGTCTAAACAGTGCAGATCACAGGAGAATCTTTTAAGAACAGGTGGTCTTCATGTCTCCATAGAAGCCAATGCACTGATGGTCAACAAGCCTGAGGCTGGGTTCACACTACTACACTACTTTCATCCTACTTTGCTCTGTGTTCAATGTTTCCCTATGAGAGCGTCTTGTAGCGTCCTACACAAGTCGGTCCGACTTTGAAAATGCTCCCTGTACTACTTTTGGTCCTACATTGATCCTACTTCAGGCCCATTGAATATCATTGAAGTCGGACCAAAGTAGTATCCTGTTCATGAAAGTAGGATGGATGTAGGACCAATGTAGGATAAATGTAGGACCAATGTAGCAGAGCAAAGTAGGATGAAAGTAGTGTAGTAGTGTGAACCCAGCCTGAAGCAGCTGCATGCAAGTTGGAATAAATGGCTCTATAATATTAGGCTGCATCTGTTATAAGACAGCAACTCAACCTAGTTAGTGAATAGGCATAAACTAAGGAATAATATGCATGGCAAGAGGAAGAAATACTATTTCATTGGACATTAAATTGAAAAAAGAATGCAGATTGTACACAGTGCCCGAATTTTTGGGAATTAGGGCTGTACACAGGGACTAGAACTACACAAATACCTAGTGAAAGCAATGAAAACATCTGAAAGTGTACAATGCCTTAAAGTGTATTTTAATAAAACTTTGTAATTTGCTGCTTCTGCTCAATTTTCCAGATTTCAGTCTTTTTAGGCTTTACTCAAACTACACTTTTTATAACATGAATAATTTGCACTATACAAATTGTTTTTGATAGTGCATAAATATATGGAGGAAAAACAAAGTATGTCTTAATTAAAAAAAATTGGCAAAGCTGGTATTATAGGTTCAATAAAAAAAATAAAAAAATAAAAATCTGGGAAGCACTAGAGTGTGCTTGAAGCAGATGGTAAATGAACCTTAAAAGTGTGAGTAAACTCTCATGCATGATTTTTACCTATAGGTAAGCAATAAGGCTTTAGTCCGCACACACATGCTTAAGCCACAGAGCCTTGTCACGGCACCCTGATATCTGTGGTCCTATCTCTAGCTTATGAGAGACTCTACAATGGAGTGCATGTGCTTCCATTGTGGAGTCTCTCATAAGCTAGAGATAGGACCACAGATATCAGGGTGCCATGACGGGGCTCTGTGGCTTGTGCATGTATTTGCAAATGTGTGCAGACTAAACCCGTTTTAACGCATACTGTTAGATAGGTTAATTCGGTTGTCAGCGGGCTGGCCGGTGAGTAAAGCTTGGATCTTTCCTAGGATTTATCCTTGGTTTAAGCTTATATCAAGCAATAAGGCTTACCTAGAAGTACTGTAAATATCTCCTAAACATGCACCGTTTAAGAGATATTTACCATAGATGCAGCCGGCGATGTCACCCGGTCGTTTCTTCAGAATCCTGTGCCGTAAATGGCAGCTCCCGAGCATATGTGCAGGAGTGACATCATCGTGGCTGTGGCCACTCACACAGCCAAAGCATGCAAACCCAGAAGGAAGACTGGGTGAAGATTGAAGCAACTGCAACGGTGACAGCACTGCGCTGGAAGGCTTCGGTCTAGGGCAAGTTTCACATAATGTGCTAGTATGCGATACAAACTAGCACATTATGCCATTGCCTTGCAGGTTGCAAAAGCAAAAAATGTATCAATTCAAAAACCTGATTAGAACCACAAAAATATCTGGCCACTTCAGACCTCCTACTCCAACGCCATGTGACTCCCTCATTGATAACAGTGTGCGGAATGACCAATACGGCAAACATTGACCTAGGTATTTGCTGGCAATTGTGTAGAGTAAAATCATGAGATAAGATTGTCAAACACTTTACATTTAATTTTCTACCTGAAGGGAATTTTAACTAACTGCTCAATCAGAAGCTCTATTAGCACTCAGACTGCATGCTAGTGTAACAGAGAAGAGGGCAGCCAACTTCCAGTACAAACGCACAATCAGGAACTGCAGATGTTGCCACGTACCCACAGTGTAAGAGTGGCACCCATGGGTATTTAAAAAAAATCTGTACTTTTTCCACCAAGGGAAATAGAACATAACCTTTCAGATTAGGAAGCCTGTAGGGTGTACGGTAGGAAAAAAAAAAAAAAAACACACCGTACTTTTAAGTATTAGAGAACACATTACTCTTTCCCCTACATTCCACAATGTTGCACAAAGTACCAGACAGGCCATCTCCAGGCCCAAGTCCGAGTAATGCCACATGGGGCAGGGGAGCAGATTCCCAGCCTATGTACGCCAAATACACCAAGTACTTTCAGAAGCAAGCAGGGAGTACATGTACAGGAGGCCAAGCATAGCAGCTATCCAGGAAACCTGTTACTTTGCCCATTTGCATTAAAGAGCAGTAAGGTATTGCATAGGTAAATCCATATTTGATGGCCAACTAAGACCGAGCATGCAAATCACAACCCCCTGCTCTACTAAGAATATATAAGAAAGGGAACCCCAAAAACTTGCATATTGTCAATCAAAACAGAGATGGCACAGTTTTTTTTTTTTTTTTTTCAGCAATCATAATAAAACACACAAGGGGTCCTCAATGCTTTTTTATGTGTGTATTCTTAAAAACGTAAACATTGGCTGCATCTGAAAATTTACACTGTTGGCAGCTTGAGTGCCCAAAAAAGCAGTGGTCTTGCCAGGTTGTATGAATTTCCATTACAGGGGGGGGGGGGGGGGGACAGAAAGCATAAAATGATGTGTCTCCTGCCACAGCAATGTCACTAGATCCTTGTGGTTCCAAAGGCAGACTATTGCATGAATAAGAGGCATACAGATGAAGTGCTTGCTTACCTCCTCAGGCAGCTCCCCGTACACCGTTTCAGAGGTAGACAGTAATAATATGGGAGAGAAGGAAGGGATATCTTGCAGGAGTGTTAAAAAGGTAGCCCTCACAGTTTCACTGACAGCCTCCCACCATTCCCCGATATGGGGCATGTAAACAACACTGGGTACTGTTCTCCGCGCTTCCCGGAACACCTGTACAACAGGAAAAAAGACTGTTAGCTTTCAGAAAATATTGCAATAACTAACCTAAAGAGAGACAGACAGTCAAGCACATCAACTCACAAATTTATACAGCAGCTCATTCACCAGCAGATCAAAACACATTGTCTACTGAAGATCTGACATCCACAGAGATACCAAAATCTAAGAGATATGGGTGAAAGAGGTACGTACAAAGGCAGAGATAGCCGTTTAAAAAGGGACATATATTCTGAAGTTGACCACACAGAGTCGCATCTTCCTTTCCACTTCAAAGATCTGTGGTGTGGATGTGCACTCTGCATCGTTGAAACACTGCCCACCTATGCAATCTAAAAAGCTGCCTATACTCGCCTAGGCAAGGAGGACAAATACTCTGTGTGCCCACAGCCTCTTATGATATCCATGTCACATATCCAGGGAGACATTAGCGTCCACACTGCAGCTGGAGGAGAAAGGACCTGTCACCACATCAGTGGGCTGGCTGCAAGATGCCTGAAGAAACTACCAGCTGCCAGAGACCCATGGCAGGGAGATGGTGGCATGGAACCTGGCAGGCGGCTGATTTCAGCAGGACAAAGATGGATTTGATGGGTATGCAAGTGTGTTTAGTTAGAAGCAGATTGGCTACCATGCACCGCTGCATCAGATTCTGACTGAGTGCACCAGTTTTAGTAAATCTCCCCCAAAGAGACTTCAAAGTGGCTGAAGGAGATGAGCAGGATTGAGATGTAACCAAGGAAGAATAAAAGGTGAAAATGTAAAGTGAATTGTTTATGACACACAGGGGGCTATTTACGAAAGGCAAAACCACTTTGCACTACAAGTGCTAACTACAAGTGCAAATTGCACTTGAAAGTCTGAGGGGTAAGATCTGAAATGAGGGGAAGCTCTGCTGATTATCATCCAATCATGTACAAGCTAAAATGCTGTTTTTGATATCCCTTGCATGTCCCCTCAGATCTACAGTGCATTTCAAGTGCACTTGTAGTGCAAAGTGGATTTGCCTTTAGCAAATAGCCCCCACAGTGCCTTAGCAAACCAAAAGTTAGGGCTTAAATGCCTTTTAGGCTAGGTTCACACTAGTCTGTGCGTCCTGCGTTTGCTTGGTAACAGCAGCCCATTTGAATATAAACCACAAAAAAAAAAGCGCAAGCACCTTTTTAAAAACGAGGCAACAGCAAAATCACATGTTTGTGGTTTCGCTGTGGCCAGTTTGCAGGCCGAGATGCGTGGGGGTGCCATTCAGAATATCACAAAAGCAGTGATTTTCGTCCGGGGTTGGATGCAGGTATCAATGCGATGCCTGCAACCAGAAGGCACAGTGTGGGCTAGTGTGAACCTAGCCTTAAGGTCGGCTAAAGACAGTTCAAATCTCAGCCGGTTCAGCAGGAACTGGCAGAGATTAGATTTGTGTGTGGGCAGGCTCAATGCACCAAGTTGATTGATCTAACAACTAGGATACAGCCAGCCTTCCGGATTTACTTTCGATTATTGCTAGCGACTGCTATAGCCACTAGCAATAATCACTGCCTTCTCTGGCAGACAATTGCTCGGCAGGAGGGATTCCCGTCATCACTGAGTGTTGACTGGGAATCATGCAAATTTCTTCCCTGCATCCTGTGGTTGCAGGAAAGAAATTTTCACCATCTGTGGCCTAACATTTGAACACAAGCCCAAATGACTGAAGCTCCATTGCTACTGCTCTTTGAAATTAATTCATACATGCTGGCTATTATGACAATTTACCACGCTGCCTCTACAGTTGAGCATTACAAATATCTCAGCTTTTAACTTTGCAGAAGTTAACATATATAGTATATTCCCATCCAATGAACATGGAATAAACTCACAAAAAAACATTCTGAATTTTGATGAGGTAAAGCGATGTATTTTTCCCACCCCAGGCCTTGTACGGCCTTAACAATGGCTTTATCATCTGGAACTCATTACTGGCTGACTAAAATAGATGGGATTTTCTGCCAAGTGACCTAACAAATGCAGATGTAGCTTGTGAATCCGTTTATAGTGGTGTTTTAACATTGCAAGTCAATTTCACCCTTAACTAAATCTAGGCAGCCTGCCCTGTAAAAGTCAGCATTTTAATTAGAATGGCGCATTGTGTGGAGCTGAGCGGCAGAGAGCCTCTCCACTGCTCCTATCAGGGTATTTACCGCGATAAAGTCAATCAAATGAACAATGCGGCAAATTGCTATTAGTGTTCTCAGACTGCAGTCACTCAAATAGGAGCATCCTGCTTTCAGTGTGAGCTGGAAATAAGATATATGGGCAGAAATTGATTTACACCTAGGTCTTTTCATAGCGTATGAGGGAAATGGGGCTGGAGGGATGTATTGACAGCCATTGATCCGTCACAGAAGAAAAAAAAACACACATTACATACTGAATACATTGTGAATACATACAAAAAAGTGTCATTTTATAACTTATGCTTAATACCATAGATATGAATTAAAAAAAAAGTTACTTTTTTTTTACATAGCATATCCACAGTGAACAATCTTGCAGGAGGAAAGAGCAAAAGAAGGACCTCATTTCTACAGCCCCTCCATTGTCCAATTACAGGGTAGGGTGGGTCCTAGAACAAACTAAACTGTAGATAACTGGGAAGTGCACAGCCTGATTATGCCAACTGGTGAGAAAGCTCAGGTTACTAGACTGGCCGACCAAAACAGCAAATCTCTTGGCAATAGCAAAAATCCATATGCACCGCCGTGCAATATTTATCCGTATTTTAGTTTTAAAGGGTTCGTTGCCCCAGCATTTCATATTCCTAAATGCTGCCTGCTGTAACATGTACTAGTATGAAAAAGTCTGTTCCTTGTATCGCTTCCTTTGTTTGAAATCCCTGGTGTTTCTGCCAGACCCTTTGCTTTCCTATTAAAAACTGACCGCACTGAGCAGGAGAACACAGAGTAGTCAGTTCTCCAGCTGTGCTGGGAACTCAAGTTTACTTTCTTCCAATGATTGGACTTGTTCTGACATACATGCGTGCTCAGGGCCCCCCCATACCACACAGCCATTCACTGGAAAGTTCAGTGCACTGCAGCTTCTCCTCCCCCAGCCCTTATGCAGCGAAGAGAGGGAATGTGATCAAATTACGATTTTTTTGTACCTCCAGGTGATTGACACTAAAGCTTTTGAAGACATGCCCCCTGGGCGTAACCCTACGGCATACCCAAGCAATAAGTGGGAAGGGTGTGCAACAACCAGATAAACAAAGTGTCCCAAAAGGTCCAACAGTATTCTGGTAACCATATTACCGCTTATGGATAACATACAGCAGAAGACGCAACGCCACTATTCGAATGAGAACGGTAGGCCACATAAATAGGCAACAAAACAAAAAAAAACATTCAACATACAGACAGTGAAAAGCAGCCACACTAACCTGTGCACATGACTCCTCAGGAGTTTTTGCACTGACTGAGTAAAGTGCCGGTAGGTCCAGACGATGCACAGAGAATTTTTCAAGCAAGTGCAAGACAGCTGGAGCAAGGTGCGAGGTTTGGCCTGAGCCAGGCTCCCCTGAGAGGAGCAGCCTGGGCCGGTAGGAGGTCGGCTGGTGACAAGCGGATCTGTTAAGTGAAAAGATTTACATCATTAAAAAGGTCAGGCAAGACCAAATAAAATAAAAACACAATGTTTATGACTTCCTGAGTCCCTTAATGGGCTACACTTTCACACTGGGGCGTTGGGGGTAAAGCGCCGCTATTTTTACCGGCGCTTCACAGTCATTTTTGCGGCACTATTCGGCTGCTTTTAACCCCTGCCGAGAAAGGGTTAAAACTGCCTGCAAAGCACCACTGCAGCGGCGCTTTGCTGCCAGTTTCAATGGGCAGGGGCGCTTCAGGAGCGGTGAAGTTAATCGCTCCTACAGCGCCTCAAAGATGCTGCTAGTAGGACTTTTTATACCATCCTGCTAGTGCACCGCTCCAGAGTGAAAAGCCCTCGGGCTTTCACACTGAAGTGCATAGAGCCGCTCTTTCAGGGAGCTTTGCAGGCGCTATTTTTTAGCATTATAGCGCCTCAGTGTGAAATGCTGAGCATCTCCTCCCAATTGTACCAAGAGAAATATGGGGACTGACAATGCAGACCTCCTTGTGAAAACACTAGTTGTCTAGTGCCAGCGTAAATACTTTAAGAGTACCTTACTTGGTACAAGCATGCATTTAGTGAAATCAAGACCTTTACATTATTTAGTTCCTGATGGGGTAGGTACATTTATTGGGGAGTACTTGTGGAAAAGCTCCGATACCTGAAACCGATACTCTAATCAGGTAGTGCTGTGGTTGGGATTCGAACCAACGACCCTAGTGCTGATAGTGCCAAATACATAGCCACTGTGCTGCCCATACTTAAACATTTAGACAAATACAGCCGCAATGACAGCGCTGCAGCCGCTTCCATCTTTACCCGTCTTGCTCCTGGCCCTGTAACTGGCCGTAGCCGCGATGACGTCACTCACGCGCATGCGTGCAGGAGCCTGCGTTCACAGCACAGGGCTCGGAAGGAACAGCTCGAGTGGCCATTCCTTCAGAGCGCATGCGTCAGGCTGCAAGTAATGTAAATTTCTCCCAAAAACAGTGAACGTTTAGGAGATATTTACACTACCTATAGGTAAGCCTCATTATAGGAAAGGAAATTTACTTCCTCTTTAAAGACTCATCGAGGCTGCCATAAAGCAGTGACAGAACATTTGTCAAACGCGTGCCTGACATTGGTATATACCGTATTTATCGCGTATACCGCGCACCCCTAAAGTTGCCCCCGAAATTCCTGTAAAAAAAATGTTATATGATTTTTTTTACTTACAGTTTTGGTGTCTTCCCAGCGTCCATCGTCCGGTCCGGCGTCCGTCTGCGGCCTCGATGGTGTCCTCCCGGCTTCTCCAGCGCGCGCCTCAAGTCGAGTCCGCTTCCTGCGCTCAGTTCGAACGCCTCCGCCGACATATACAGAGTGCAGTACACTCGGGTACATTCGGCAAGTCTCGGCTTCGCTCACGCTCTGTGACGTTTATGCGTGAGCACGAGCGAAGCCGAATGTACCCGAGTGTACTGCACTCAGTATATGTCGGCGCAGGATTTCAAACTGAGTGCGGGAAGCGGCTATCGGCGTATATCGCGCACCCACGATTTTCCCCTTATTTTAAGGGGAAAATAGTGCGCGATATACGCCGATAAATACGGTAATAAAAAAATATAAAAAAAAAATAACACCTTTTCTGGTCATTGGGGTCGATTTACTAAAACTGGGGAGTACAAAACCTGGTGCAGCTCTGCATAGAAACCAATCAGCTTCCAAGTTTTTTTAGTCAAAGCTTAATTAAGCAAGCTGAAGGTAGAAGCTTATTGGCTACCATGCACAGATGCACTCTGTCATAGTAAATCAACCCCAGAATGTCTCATCTTTAATTACATCTTACCATTGTAATCCCATACAATGGGGTGGTGGAACTATCTATGGGTATGCTAAAAAAAAAAAAAGCTTCAACTACATCGAACAGAGCGCTCACATGTCTTTCACGCTCTCCACTTACGTGGTAAAATGGAGAAAGGGTTTGTGGGGAGCAGCTGGTTGCTTCTTTGGTGATCCTGAGACACAACTCACATCAAATATTGACACTGGATTCTCATCTTCACTATCATCCAAAAGAAGGCTCACATCATCTAAAAAGAAAAGCAAGAAAGCTCCGTTACCCTCACCTCTTCAATGAAACAAAGAACTCCAGGTAGGAAGCTAAACGCACATCTGGAATACATACATACATGTAAAGTGTTTTACGTGGCAACGATTTTGTAATTTTGTTCAGTCAGCCTTATGATTCAGATGCCTCTGCTAGGCCGCTCGGTTCTGAACCTCCACTGTATAAGTAGCAGCACAGCATCATTCAAGACACATCCCCAGACTGCTGACTGGACAATGAAGGAGCAGAAGCAAAACTGAGTGATCGCCTACACTTATACAGCCTGAACATGTGATCTGGTCCTACTGTGCCGGCTATAAAAGGAGGTGAAGAAAGGAAAATGTGCTTGAAGTTCTTGCTTTTATTTAAAGGATAAACGACCCTTGGTGAGCACAAACACAATGGATATGACATCTATGTGGCGCTCAGCTTTTAAACACATTTTTATATGACATTGACCTTAACCATTTCTGCACCAGGCCCATTTCTGACATTTATTTACAAATTAAAATCAGTATTTTTTGCTAGGAAATTACTTAGAACCCCCAAATATCTCTCTCTCTATACACACACACATATGTGTGTGTGTGTGTGTGTACATACACACATACATATATATATTAGCAGAGACCCTAGAGAACAAAATGGAGATTGCAATACTTTATGTCACACTATTTGCGCAGCAGTCTTACAAAACATTTTAATACAAAAGTTTCCCCCAAAAAATTCAAACCGTATAGTTGGCCCAATTTTTTTTGTACAATGTAAAGAAAATGTTACACCCAGTAAATTGATACCCAACATGTCATGCTTTAAAATTGTGCACGCTTGTGGAATGGCAAAAAACGACGGTACTTTACTTCACTTTCGCCCCTTCCTGCCCAGGACAATTTACAACTTTCAGCGCTGTCGAATTTTGAATGACAATTGCACGGTCATGCAACACTGCACTCAAACTTATTTTCTTCCCCACAAATAGAGCTTTCTTTTGGTGGTATTTGATCACCACTGGGGTTTTTATTTTTGAGTAAACTAAAAAAAAAGGTTTTCTGCGTTTGTTATAAAATGTAGTTTTCTCCTTCACCGACGGGCACTGGTGAGGCAGCACCAATATGTAGAATTGATGGGCACTGATGGACAATAGATGGCACTAATAGGCAGCACTGATGAGGTACTGACAGGTGTTACTGGATTGGCACTTCTCATGGGGTCTGCGCTGTGATTGGTCAAAGCTGATCATGTGGTAAGGAGCTTCCGTCAGAGGCTCCATACCACGATCAGAGATGCAAGTGTGTCAAACTGACACATAGCACCAATCAATGAGCTGCATGCACTTGCTGGGGGCATGTTATCCTGAAAGACTTCATATGTCTTCTAGTCAGGATAACAGAACCACCGTCTGGCTGTCATTCTGCTATAGGCTAGGCGGGAAGTGGTTAATAATTTCCATAGGCGACACTAAATTTTTTTTGCAGGTTACGCATTTAGAGTTACAGAGGAGAGCCAGTGCTAGAATTATTGCTCTCACTCCAACGTTCATGGCGATACCTCACGTGTGGTTTGAATATTTACACATGTGGGCGCGACTTGCGGTTGCACGCGAGCTTGGAGGGATGAGGTGCTTTACATTTTTCTTTTTCTCATTTTATTTTTACACTGTCCCTTTAAAAAAAAAAAAAAAAAAATTTTGATCACTGTTATTTTTATTACAAGGAACGTAAACATCTCTTGAAATAGAAATGAGCAGGACAGGGCCTTCAATGTGAGATCTAGGGGTCAAAAAGACCTCAAATCTCACATTTACACTTGGGAGCAAAAAAAAAAAACACTTTAAAGCCAGAGGGCGGAAGTGACGTTTGACATTACTGTATATATACAGTGGGCGGTCCAGAAGTGGTTAAACGAGACAAATTCAGTTCAAAGAAACGCCATCAGGACAATACATCTAGCAATACATCTAGCAGGACAATACATGCATAATGTGAATGGAAGAAAAAAAAAAAAAAAAACACTTGTGTGTGCCAGGCATTAAATCCAATGTGCAGAAATAAAAAACACAAACATTAGCACAAGGGGCATGACCTACAGTCAAGTAGGATGTGTCCCTTGTGCTGATGCCTTTTCTGTTAGCTGAAATGTTCCTCAGTTAAAGCGGGAGTTCACCCATAAAACAATTTTTCCCCTTAGATTCCTGCTCGTTTTGTCTAGGGCAGACCTGGGCAAACTACGGCCCGCGGGCCGTATACGGCCCGGCGGACCTTTTAATCCGGCCCACCCCCGCCGCCGAAACCGCCGCCGCGTTAATCACCGCGGCGGGGAACATTAGACAGCGTTCGTTTGAACAGCTGTTTTCCCCGCCGCGCATAGACACTCCCCCTTGGACGGATCTGTCCAATCGCGAGCAAGGGGGAGTCACATAGACACTCCCCCTTGCTCGCAATTGGACAGATCCGTCCAAGGGGGAGTGTCTATGCGCAGCGGGGAAAACAGCTGTTCAAACGAACGCTGTCTAATGTTCCCCGCCGCGGTGATAACAGTAGGCAGGGCCGGGAGGGGTCACACGCAGCCACTTGTGCCAACACACGCAGCCACTTGTGCCAACACACGCAGCCACTGTGCCACCATAAATTGTCGCCACTGTGCCAATCACACGCAGCCACTGTTCCCAAACACAGCCACTGTGCCAATCACACGCAGCCACTGTGCCAATCACATGCAGCCACTGTGCCAATAACACGCAGCCACTGTGCCAATAACACGCAGCCACTCTGCCAAACGCAGCCACTCTGCCCATCACACACAGCCACTGTGCCAATCACACGCAGCCACTGTGCCAATCACACGCAGCCACTGTGCCAATCACACGCAGCCACTGTGCCAATCACACGCAGCCACTGTGCCAATCACACGCAGCCACTGTGCCAATCACACGCAGCCACTGTGCCAATCACACGCAGCCACTGTGCCAATCACACGCAGCCACTGTGCCAATCACACGCAGCCACTGTGCCAATCACACGCAGCCACTGTGCCAATCACACGCAGCCACTGTGCCAATCACACGCAGCCACTGTTCCCATCAAACACAGCCACTGTGCCAATCAATTGGTGCCACTGTGCCAATCACATGCAGCCACTGTGCCAATCACACGCAGCCACTGTGCCAATCACACGCAGCCACTGTGCCAATCACACGCAGCCACTGTGCCAATCACACGCAGCCACTGTGCCAATCACACGCAGCCACTGTGCCAATCACACGCAGCCACTGTGCCAATCACACGCAGCCACTGTGCCAATCACACGCAGCCACTGTGCCAATCACACGCAGCCACTGTGCCAATCACACGCAGCCACTGTGCCAATCACACGCAGCCACTGTGCCCATCACACGCAGCCACTGTGCCAATAACACGCAGCCACTGTGCCAATAACACGCAGCCACTCTGCCCATCAAACGCAGCCACTGTGCCAATCACACGCAGCCACTGTGCCCATCAAACGCAGCCACTGTGCCATCACATGCAGCCACTGTGCCAACACACGCAGCCACTGTGCCAACACACGCAGTCACTGTGCCAATTGTTGCCACTGTGCCCATCACACGCAGCCACTGTGCCATCAATTGTCGCCACTGTGCCCATCAAACGCAACCACTGTGCCATCACACGCAGCCACTGTGCCATCACATGCAGCCACTGTGCCATCACATGCAGCCACTGTTTAATCAATTGTTATTGATTAAACAGTGGCTGCCTGTCCCCAGCCTCTGTCCCCCTCCTGTGTCATGTCCCCAGCGTCTGTCCCCCTCCTGTGTCATGTCCCCAGCGTCTGTCCCCCTCCTGTGTCATGTCCCCAGCATCTGTCCCCCTCCTGGGTCATGTCCCCAGCGTCTGTCCCCCTCCTGGGTCATGTCCCCAGCCTCTGTCCCCCTCCTGTGTCATGTCCCCAGCGTCTGTCCCCCTCCTGTGTCATGTCCCCAGCGTCTGTCCCCCTCCTGTGTCATGTCCCCAGCCTCTGTCCCCCTCCTGTGTCATGTTCCCAGCCTCTGTCCCCCTCCTGTGTCATGTCCCCAGCCTCTGTCCCCCTCCTGTGTCATGTCCCCAGCCTCTGTCCCCCTCCTGTGCCATGTCCCCAGCGTCTGTCCCCCTCCTGTGTCATGTCCCCAGCCTCTGTCCCCCTCCTGTGCCATGTCCCCAGCCTCTGTCCCCCTCCTGTGTCATTTCCCCAGCCTCTGTCCCCCTCCTGTGCCATGTCCCCAGCCTCCGTCTCCCTCTTGTGTCATGTCCCCAGACTCTGTCCCCCTCTTGTGTCATGTCCCCAGACTCTGTCCCCCTCCTGTGTCATGTCCCCAGCCTCTGTCCCCCTCCTGTGTCATGTCCCCAGCCTCTGTCCCCCTCCTGTGCCATGTCCCCAGCCTCTGCCCCCCTCCTGTGTCATGTCCCCAGCCTCTGTCCCCCTCCTGTGTCATGTCCCCAGCCTCTGTCCCCCTCCTGTGTCATGTCCCCAGCCTCGGTCCCCCCTCCTGTGCCATGTCCCCAGCCTCTGTCCCCCTCCTGTGCCATGTCCCCAGCCTCTGTCCCCCTCCTGTGCCATGTCCCCAGCCTCTGTCCCCCTCCTGTGTCATGTCCCCAGCCTCTGTCCCCCTCCTGTGTCATGTCCCCAGCCTCTGTCCCCCTCCTGTGTCATGTCCCCAGCCTATGTCCCCCTCCTGTGTCATGTTCCCAGCCTCTGTCCCCCTCCTGTGTCATGTCCCCAGCCTCTGTCCCCCTCCTGTGTCATGTCCCCAGCCTCTGTCCCCCTCCTGTGCCATGTCCCCAGCCTCTGTCCCCCTCCTGTGCCATGTCCCCAGCCTCTGTCCCCCTCCTGTGCCATGTCCCCAGCCTCTGTCCCCCTCCTGTGCCATGTCTATAACAAGTACTCGTACCAGTTTTCCAACAATGATATTTACTGCTTTTTATAAAGAAATACAATTGATTTTATGCAGTATTGAGTTTAGCCTTTTGGCCCGGCCCGCCAAAATATTTTTAGTTTCTCATGTGGCCCCATCGAAAAAATAATTGCCCACCCCTGGTCTAGGGGAATCGGCTAGTTGTTTTAAAATATGAGCTGTACTTGCCGTTTTCGAGATACATATTCTCCGTCGCTTCCGGGTATGGGCTGCGGGAATGGGCGTTCCTTCTTGATTGACAGTCTTCCGAGAGGCTTCCGACGGTCGCATCCATCGCGTCACTAGTAGCCGAAAGAAGCCGAACGTCGGTGCGGCTCTATACTGCGCCTGCGCACCGACGTTCGGCTTCTTTCGGAAAATCGTGACGCGATGGATGCGACTGTCGGAAGCCTCTCGGAAGACTGTCAATCAAAATAGGAACGCCCAGTCCCGCAGCCCATACCCGGAAGCGGCGGAGAAGATGCATCTCGTAAACGGTAAGTACAGCTCATATTTTAAAACAACTAGCCAATTCCCCTAGACAAAACAAGCATCCATCTAAGGGGAAAAAGTGTTACGTACGGGTGAACCCCCGCTTTAAGATTACAGACTAGCCACAGTGATTTTGAATCATGTGATCCCAATCTCTATGACTATGACCACATGAAGTCTGGAGGGGATACGACAGAGTCCGCATACAGCTAGTCTGAGTGTATGTGTCTACAACTAGGTGCAGCAAATAACACTCCTCTTATGGAAAGCAAGCATGTACACTTTATTGTACATGGGAAGCTTCTAAACAAGGGGTTAGCGTTTAATTCTACAGATTGGAGAGGGGAACATGCATATCTAGAAAGAGGTCAGGGATGATTGCTTTTATACGGCCAATTCTGTGTCTGAGGTCTGTTCTGGCGTGAGGTAGCAAAATTGAACTTGGAGACATTGAGCTTTCAGAGTATGGCGATATATCTGCAAACTCGCACTTCTCTAACACCATAACAAAAAAATGCAGATGTTAACGAGCAAGATGACTGAACTAGACGACATTGCCATTTACCGTCCTTCCTGTGGTCTCTGCTGAACTTCGAGTGAGGAAAGACGTCATGTAAGACACAGAGCACATCAGAGAACGTCCTCTGCAACAGCGGCCTGATAACTGGGGACAAGGCCTGTCCTGGAGACATCACAGCACGTTGAGAAGCAGGCACAATGTTTTTCATTGCATGGTAGAAGTCCTGGGCACCAAGAACAACTAAAGAGATGTCCAGTTGCAGCTTTTGACTGCTGGCATAGATCTGAGGGTAGCGCCGTCGAAGGGCAATCAAGGCAGCCTCAGTGCAAAGTGCTTTAATGTCGGCTCCGCAGTAGCCTGGCACAAAACAGAGAAAAGGGAGAGGTTACAACATTGAGAATTTAGGATTTCCAATTTATTAACACCTTCTAAGCAAATATAAAATTAAGCCCAGTTATGTTTTTAAACAATTCATTACATGTATTTTTTAAAGAGCTACTTTTTTGCAAACACTCTAAAAGTTGCAAATTGAATCAGTGTGTGCATAAACACTTGCAAAGTCTTGTTTGGCTTTTCCAGAATGTCTCCCAGCTGCTGAGCAAGGCACAGTGCATGACCTAGGATTCTCTATGACCCACTGGATTCAGTTCCTCTGACTGAACAGCCATAGGCGCTCTCCAACTCCTTTTGTATACCATTATGCTCTATATAAGTGGCATAGACCAGTGGTCTCCAAATTGCAGCCTTTATCCAGCCCTCGGGCCTATTTCTTCTATTGACACCAATGATGAGGCACCATTCTTTCCCACCAACACGAACAATGAGGTACCAATCCTTCCCACCAACAATGGGCCACTATCCCTGCCATTAATACCAATGATAGGGGCACTATCCCTCCCACACACACCAACAATGGGGCACTATTCCTCCCACTGACTGAGGGGGCACTATTGCTCCCACCGGCACTATTGATTCACTATTCATTCTCCTAATGACCACAAATGCGCCATCTAATTTTCTTACTCCCTCTGACCATTAAGCCTGGGGCACGGTTTAATCCCGACGATGAGACATTTTCAACTACTGCTGGCCACACTCCAACCCCCTTAAGGCTGGGTTCACACTTATTGGATGTGGGTTCCCATCATCCAATTCACAATAGCAAAACAATGTGACCGACACTCTATGAAGCCTGTTCACATATCTACGCAGCGGCTCCGGTTCGATTTGCACAAGACCGCTCTGCGTCTGTTGGTCTGTTTCAGGTCTGAATTCAGCCCAAAATTTGGGCCGAAATCTAACCTGAAATGGTTAACGAGGATGCACCAGACTCCTGCTGTGAGCCGCTCCGTGCTCATATCTGAACCCAGCCAAAATCTGAAAGGCAGTAATTTGGCGGTTTGTTAAGGTGGCTTAAGGTTTGGAGACCCCTGGTATAGACCCATCCCTGGACAGAAAACAGTCTGCTCCCAGACCCGTTCTATGCACTTCCTTTGCATCTGTTGACAGCTGCATTACATAAAACATGTAACAGGGGCCCAGGATGAAGTATGAGAGAGGAAAGATTACTGGAGTCATACAACAGCTCTATTACACGCCTGGAAAGAAAAAATAAATAAAAATATTCCCATAGAGAACTCCCTGCATGGGGAAAAATAACATCACTTCTCTCGTAGCAACCTTGTATTACCTCCCAGTAATAAAGATCCATCATACTAGGCAAGATGGCACAAGGAGAATATAAAATGTAAAAGGTAATGCATATTTGCAACTAGTAATGGCAAACCTGTACTTTACGCTTGACTTGTACTACAAACTTTTTTGATCCCCTTGCCAATTTGTTCATTAGTGGGAGAAAAGAAAGGAAACCCCTGTGTAAGCTTCATATCTATCTGGTCAGAGCTTACACATCTCTTCCCCACACTGACAAATGCTGGATGTCAATGATCCGGTACCAGCATCTTCAGGATGGAGGTAGAACAGTGAACTACGTGTTTTGGAATACCTTGACGTACCAATTAAGTCACTTTGCTTCCCAGGAAACAGTGCAGAAGAGATGGAAAAGGAAATATGCATAAGCTGTAGGGGCTGAAAATTAAAGTAACCTGTTGAATTTCGCTGAATAGGTAGGGCACATGTACCCTTTAAAAATGCTTGGAACGTGAAGTGCCATGCATATGTATTACTGTAGCAGTATAAGTGAACTAGAAAGGTGAATTGTGTTCTGTGTCACGTAGAGCGAACATTAACCTTCTTGGTTCAGTAATACACCCCACCAAATTTCCAAGAACCAACACTGGTTCTTCCCAAAAAGCAGAGCACCCCACAGGAAGATCCTGGCAGCTCTGCTAATGAACTTTACAAGACCACACACCAGAAATCACACCTAACAAAACACATTTTCACGCCTGCTTTTCCCATTAACTGCACTTCTAGTTCTAGACTTTGGAAAAAGCTTTCACAACACTAAATATTCACTAAAGAAGCCAAAAAACATTTAAATGGAAGTTTAGTCAACAATGTGCTTGAATAATAATAATAATTAAAAAAAACACATTTAAGAGACTTTAGACAAGTCTGTGATTACCAGAGCACATTGAAGAGCAGAGGTTGCTGTTCAACCCTTTTTTATATGTCACCAAGACGCAGAATATAGTACAATATGTCTCCTTTAGGCTTTGTTTCCACTAGTGCGACTTTTCATGCGATTTGGCCACAAAGTTGCATAACAAGTCAGCACACTGGTTTCAAAGGTACTTGTTCCAATCTATGCAATTAAAGTTGCAGCGACTTTGATGCGACTGTCTCAGAGCTTAAATTGAGATCAAAGTCGCACTCAAAGTTGCATCAAAGTCACTTTAAATTGCGTGACTTTGGAGTCGCACTAGTGGAAACTTAGCCTTACCGAGCAAAACTTTAAAAAATGACTTTTAACACACAAACTCACCAACACATTTTTCTGCTAGTTCCTCAAGGAACGCTTTAGACAATTTGGGATTCCAGTCCCTGGTATGTATTTGTAAAATGTGCTTTCTTGCCTAGTAAAGGAATTAAAAATCAGTTTACATATACAAGAAAAAAAGAAATTAAGAACCAATACAACTGTCAAATAAAGTGGCCTAAATTGAGTAAAAAAAGTTATACAGCAAGGCTCAGTTGCATTTCTTCTAACCAAAACCTTTAGAGCCGGTTAACACAGGGGCGACCTGTCAGGCGACTCAGCCGCCTGACAAGTCGCGGTCCGCACTATTCAATGGAACCGTTCTAACAGGAGCGACGCAACGAAAAAGGTTACCTATCGGCGTATACCGCGCACTATTTTGCCCTGAAAATCAGGGCAAAATCGTGGGTGCGCGGTATACGCTGATACCTGCTTTCCCGCGCTGAATTTAAATACTGCGCCGGCATATACCGAGCGCAGTACACTCGTGTATCTTCGGGCAGTTTCGGCGCCTCTCGCGTTGACATCCTGGACGTACAGGACGTCACGAGAGTAGCCGAGCCTGCCCGACGATACACTAGTGTACTGCGCTCGGTATATGTCGGCGCAGTATTCAAACTCGGCACGGGAAAGGGGAGGACGCGAGGACGCCGCAGAAGGACGCCGGACCAGACGAAGAGGACACCCGAAGCCGCAGACGGACGCCGGACCATGACGAGGCCGCCGATGGACGCCGCGGAAGACACCAAAACTAAGTACAAAAAAATCTTTTTTTTCACAGGAATCCGGGTCAAGTTTAGGGGTGCGCGCTATATGCGAGAGCGCGCTATACCCCGGTAAATACGGTACTTTACGACTTTGGGGGCGACTCAAGGCGACTTGCATTGACTTCAATACAGAAGTAATTTTGAAAGTTTCTTCTCAAGTCTTCTTGAGATCGCCTTGCCGAGTCGCCCCCAAAGTCGTGCTGCCTGTGTGTGAACCGGCTCTTATAGTATTATTTTTAGTATTTGAGTCAGTCTCTGTCAGTTGTGGATAGAGTGCATCTGCCAATTTTGCAGTTCATTAAATAAATGGGTGGCAGTGAAAGGTCTGTAGCAGGATGCAGAGGGTTAAAATATTAAAGCCACAACAGTTAACCGTAAATAGGCTGTTTGATCCTGTTCTCCCTGATCCTCCCCTTTTTCCACTGTCCCCAATCCATCTCCTGTTAATAGAGCCTTTGGAGTTATGTTCTCAGTTTGGTGTGTATTGCAAGAGTTTTTTTTTGGGAGGGTACATATGATCGGCACAGGGCCAATCAGCACTGTCCAGAGTGTCAGGGGTCCCACAGACTCATAGGACAGTCAGGGGAGAATAAAAACTCCTCCTACAAGCTTTAGCCAGACACTGATAGAAGTCAAAGCTTAACTGAACAAGCTGAAGTTAGAAGCTGATTAGTTACTATGCATAGCCGCACCAGATTCTGTGTGCACCAGTTTTAGTAAATCTCCCCTAAGATGTTCTGTACAGTGGTTGGAGTCCATCGAGAGAAAAGTGCTACAACACTACTGTTCTATTAAATGAGCCAGTGTGTTTTTAAATTGCTGAAATGGTTTGAGAGCACTACAACTTTTCATATGCTTTTTATACTTATAATTACATTAGTCTGAAGTTCATAGCAATTGCAAAACTTCAAATATAAGATTATGTTATGTCAGCAATCTATTCTTTTATATAACATATTGTACCAGTGAAGTTACCTTCTGATCAGGTAAACTGAAAAGAAATTCCCTGTCGAAACGACCAGGTCTCCTGAGTGCTGGATCTATTGAATCAAGACGATTGGTAGCACCAATAACTATGATTTCACCCCGATTATCCAACCCGTCCATAAGTGCAAGCAGGGTGGAGACTATAGAGCTGCAAATAGGGAGAAAAAGTTATTGAAAGCAGAAAACACCCATAAATCACAGTAAATGTCTTCTACTACTGCTCATGTATAGGATCTTTAAAAGAAACCTGTACCGACAGAAATTAGAGGATGCCATTGGTGACCTCCACTTCAAAATAGTAGTTTGGCTGCTATGTTGATCCATAATCTTCAATGATCCAAAACAAAATAATGAAAAAAGGTATACAATCCAGTCAGTCAGTCAGTAAATGGGGGGCCGGCAACTATCGGATATTATTTCACCTTAATGCATTCAGAAATGCATCAGTTACAAACACAACGAGGGAGACTTAAGGGGAGAGACTAACAGGGCTCTTTTGTGACCCCTAAGATATATGGCCTTTAGGACTGAGATCCTTCTTATAAAATTAGACATTTTGGCAGAACGTTCCTCACTAGATTGGCAAGGGTATGCAACCAATGGGCCAGTGGAGTTCCCACAGGAAAGCAGGGAAATAAGACTGGTAGCAGCTGTCAGACCATAGGATACTATGAGCTGATAGCAAGGCTATCTAACCCTTTTGCACCTGCAGCTATGATCTGCCATGTGCAGTTCAAAATTCCTTTACTCTTGCTGCAGGATGGTGTGTCAGAATAATAGGGTCCAGCCCTTATTCTGGCTTTGCCCTCCATGATGGGCATACCCCTGAAGAGATTTTCAGGGACAGTGTCCCGTTGTGGCCCTATATAGTGCCCTGCAGCTAACTCACTACAATGCATCACATTGCCAGGGTTAGCGCCAATGCAGAATTGGTGCCAAAGCAAATTTTACAGGCTGGCCCCGCATTTTCTTCCAGTTGAGATCTAGGTACAGTCTGCCAAGTTTCAGCTGAGGAGTCAACTGATCCAGAAAGCTACCAAAAGGAGAAATGCAGTGGTTGTGGTGCAGCTAGGAACTTGATAGAAGAATCATTGAAAAATAAAACAATAAAAACACAAGGAGGTAAGGTATTCTCAATAGAGAACAGACGTCCATCAAAAAAGGACACTAGCAAAAAAAAAAAAAAAAAAAAGGAGGCTTGCTGGAAGTGGGAGGGGTTATATAGGGAATGCAACTGTAGCTTCTTTTTCCCCCCAGTGTACAATCACAAAGGTAGCTGCATATAAGCCATTGTTAAGATTCTGTGTGGTATGATTTTCCTTACGCACAATTGGGGTATTCTATGCAAACTGAAGGATAACTTTTTCACCTCGAACACCAAGATGAGTGAAAATTCACTTTAAAAATAACTTTGCTAGACTTTAGTATATCAGAGTCCACACGGGTTGATTTACTAATGGCAAATAGACTATGCCCTTTGCAAGTGAAGTTGCACTAATTTCACCCACAGCTTAGTTAATGTAGTAAAGCTTCACTTTGTAAAGAATACCCAATCAGGTGAAAGGAAAAAAAAAACGCATTTCTGCTTGCAAACGATTGGATAATGAAAATCGGCAGAACTGTTCCAAATGCATTGTGCTTTGGAGAAAATTGGTGCATCTGTACTCTCTAATCTAATTGCCTTTAAAAAATCAACCCCATTGTGTCAGCGGGAACACCCTACTGAAATTTGCTTTAAGACAAGTGCGATTATTTTTTGCCCCATTTGCCCTGACCAAACCAAACCTTCTCCCTCCATATGTTTATACTTACATTGATGGCAGTGGCCTCCAAAGATAGTTTACATCCAGTGAAATATATCTCACTGTCCCCGTTTATTACAGTCCCATAGACCTTTATGGCTACATCTCCCTTTGTCTCCAGCCTTGGGACGCAGTCCTACAAAAGTCTACTGGACTGTAATGTGTCGGCACAGGACAGCGAGACTTGTGGAGCAGGATCTAAAAAGCCAGAGACTGCCGCTGTTGAAATGAGGTAAGATTGCGTCTGTGTACGGGAAAGGCAAGTGAGGTTTGGTCAAGGCGTAAGGTGCAAAAGTGAACTTTAGTCCCAACAGGTACACAGGCAGCAAAAATAGAACTAAATGTCCCCCTCTGTTAAAAATAGCTTTCCAACATAGGTGAAAATCACATACATACAATAAAAGACAATATAAACTTACCTATGGATCTGATCCTGCCTGCTAGAGCGAACTGGAGCCAGGCCATCTATTTCATCGAAAAATATTATAGATGGCCTCATCACATACGCCTGCAATCAAAGAAAACGTAAAACTATTGCAAAGCAAAAGCTGCTGTAGCAACAATACACCCTATAGCATTGTACACACCAGAGATCCTTCAACTTTTACCAAAACCAAAAGGAGAGACACCCCTGAAATCACTGAAGAACCATAAGTAGATACATCATGCACTTTTATTTGACACAATTTGATAAAAATCCAACAGACATAGATTAAAAAGTATATCGGTTAGATACAACACATTCTCAAAAGTTTACAAAACATCTCCCAATGGTATTGTGTAAACTAAATGCATTGTGTGGTTATTACAGCTTCTTCAGGACTGCAGAGGTTCTTTCATATGGATTCAAATATTATAAAACCCATTTATAACAAATAATGAAATTGCAAACACAACAACAAAAATATGTTGGTATTCGAGATGACGAAGACTTAGGCCCCTTTCAGACGTCCGCTCCGTCTGTCCGTTCATTACAAGTCCGTTAACGGACTTGTAGTGAATCCCTATGATGGGGGCGCGTCCGTTAGCGGATGGAGCATCCGCTAGCGTCCGCGTCAGTCGGGATCCGCTTTTCCGAATGGAAGAAACCCTATTTTTCTTCCGTTCGGCGGAGCGGAACTGATGCAGACGGACAGATGGTCCGTCTGCATCAGGTTCCCCATAGGGGACAGCGGAGCAGAGACAGGGCGGTCCCTGCACTGTGTGCGGGGACCGCCCTATCCGCCGACAGCTGAGCGGGGATCCCCGCTGAGCCGACGGAGACACACGGAGCGGACCCGGAAACGGTCCGCTCCGTGTGAAAGAGCCCTTATGGGCAGTGGACTTCCCACTCACACCTGGGAATGATACCCCGCTGATAGTTTGCCAGGTGGTTTCCATTTTCATGGAGTCTCATAGGGCGGTTCTTTGGGAGACACCAGGGAGATCTAAGGGAAGAGGTGGGGGTTGTATTAGGATTCTTCAGGTGTGGCCATCCATTACACATGGCGTGTTTGTCTCTAATACCTTATAGTGGTGTTTGCCATTATGTGCACTTCATCTTAACACCAATTTTTTTTTGGAGTTTTTTTTTCCCTACTTGTGTTGCGTTTTTACATTTCATGTAATTTATTTATATATTATAGATGGGTTTTAGGTTATTAAAGCAGAAGTAACCTGATGGGTTTACTTCCTCTTTAGCTCGCTGCAGCATCCTGCAAATGAAAAGCATAATGGGCTAGAATGCATCGCATACTAGCCCATTATGTGCCACTTACCTGTAAAAGAATCCAGCGATGTCCTCAGAGTAGGCAGCGTCCATCTTCTGTCTTCTCTTCCTTCCGGGACACAGACTCCGGCGCTGTGATTTGCCGGAGCCACGTGACGTCACTCCCGCGCAAGCGTACAGGAGCCGCAATTCACGGCACAGGCTGGGGAAGAAACGATGTTTTATCATTATAGGTCTCCTATCAGATAGTGCCTGGCTTGAACTGCGCATGCGCAATCGGAGATCACGGAAATCTCAGAGAATGAACATCTGTTCCATCAGCTGTAGTTGGAGCATGCGCAGTTAACACGCCGCTCCCTCTATCAGATGGGGGACCCATCAAGATAGAAAAGCGATGCCCGTGCTCAAATACAGCAAGGGGCGGATGTTTTTGTTTAAGGGGCAGGTGTATTATGCTTATTCAGTGAGCACGGTCTCTTATAATCATATCCGCCCCTTTGATAAAACCATCTGCCCATTGCTGTATTGAGTGAGCGCGGCCAGTGCTGTTCCATCAGCGAGCGGTGTGTATAAGCATAATACACCCGCCCCTTAGAAAAAAAACATCCGCCCCTTGCTGTATTTGAGCGCGGGCAGCTCTGTTCTATCTTGATGGGTCCCCAGCGAGCATCGTGTTAACTGCGCATGCTCCAGCTACAGTTGATGGAATAGAAGTTCATTCTTGGAGATTTCCGTGATCTGCGATTGCGCAGTCCAGGACGGGCACAATCTGATAGGGGACCCAGATTGTTAGAACAACGGCACTTAAGCCTCGTGCACACGCTCGGTTTAATTGGCAAGAACCAGCAAGAAAACTGCTGGCAGAGCTTTCTTGCCAAGTATACCGAGCGTACGTACGAGGCTTTCATGGTTTCTCGTCAAGAAAACTGCCTAAAATCAACGAGAAAAATAGAGAACCTGCTCTCTATTTTCTCGTTGTGATTCTCGGCAGTGTTTTCTTGCTGAGAAACCCGAGAGTGTGTATACTTACCTGTCACCGTGGAAACCCGTGCATGCTCGAAATGACTTTGACGCATTCGCGGTAGCTTCCTCGGCATAGGTAGGGTTCAGCAAGGTGGCGGCGACGGCATTGAATGTGACGTGCTCATGCTCGTCGTATGCGATGACGTCACCGCGTTCTTGCCTTCCAAAAGAAATACACTGTACACTCGGGCGGCAAGAGATTCCTGCCAAGAAGCTCATCAGGAAAAACGTTTTTTTTTTTTCCCTGACAAAATTCTGGCCCGTGTGTACAGGGTTTTAGTTTTGCTTCTTCCCTGTGCATGCGCAGTGAAGAATTTAGGCGGACTAGAAGTGAAATATCTCCTAAACGGCGCACGTTTAAGAGGTATTTCCACTACCTATAGGTAAGCCTTATTATAGGCTTACCTATAGGTAGAAGTAGTCCACCAGGGTTTACAACCACATCTGCAGTCCTGAAGCAGCAGTACCAACCGCAAAACGTGTATACCGCTGTGGGATGTTTGAGAATGTATTGTTTGGAAATGATCAAGATACTTTTTAATCTATGTCCATTGGAATTTTATCGAACGGTTTGTAATAAAAGCATGTTTTATCAACTATCATTATGGTTCATCAGTGACTCCAGATTTGCATAAAGTTCCCCATTTGCCAATGTTTTTGATACTTGTTTCAGTTAGCATGATGCCCCCATGAAAATATCTTAACAGCATGTTGTAAATGACTCCGCATTTATTTTTGGTTTAGTTTGCACCCTGAGTGTTAAGCCGAGTACACACCAATCGTTTCTTTTTTTTTTTGTTCAATCCGGCGGGTTGAATGAAAAAAACTGACAGCTCCGGCTGGAGCTGCTTTACCAACGATAAAAAGGTTAGTACAACGATCTTCCGCGCTGAGCTGTTGTGTTTTGACAGGGGGGCAGACCCTCCGCCAGAACACCCCAGTCAGCGCGCTCAGCCAATGGCTGATCAGAAGTCGGTCGGCTGCTGGTTTTCCAGCATGCTCGTCCGACAGAAGCCGGCCAAACGGCCAGCTTCTGTCAGACTGGCTGACAATACACACACAGGCCGAATGCCAGTTTTTATTGAACCGACCAATGTCTGCCAACATTCGGCCCATGTGTACTAAGCATTAAGCCCCATTAATACATGCAGATCCATTGATAGAAGAAAAACAGACACCAATGCATCTCTCTTTTTTGGAATGGATCAAAGCCATATTTTTTGTCTGTTAAGAAAAACAGAACGGACAAGAAACGGATGTAAACGAACAGTCAGTTTTTCCATGAAAAAATGTCTCCAAGACTAAAGTGGTTAAAGTGTTTGTTAACCCCAAAAAAAATTAATAAATGGATCCTGCTCCTTTAAAGCATGTTATAGGACACAGTGCTTGTCCTGTGCCATTTGGCCCCCTTTAACAGCTAAAAAAACCTGGCTGATTGTGCCAGTTTCTCCCCCATCCCTCTGTAAACTGCCCACAGTGTATCAGGGCTGCTGAGTCCCGACACTGTGGTCAGTTTACGTGCCTCTCATCATCAGTTTATCTTTATCAGTTTATCTGCTCTCCTCTCTGCTTTCGTGTCCTCCTCCCCCTCCCCTCTGTGTGCGAGCCACCCCTCCTGCTGCTCTCAACACTAACCTGTATACATGACAAGGGGGGGTGTAATGGCGCTTGCAACAGGATCTAATTAAAACTAAATATCAATAACGATATCCATAATTCCTGTATACACCATCAGCACTGCCTCTTATTGCAAAAATAAATACCCAATTTATGACCAGAGATTGTGATCACATGACCAGCCAACTCTCTCCTCCCCCCCAGACTGACTGGTTGGTCATGTGATCACAATCTCTGCAGTGAAATTAGGTATTTGCAGCATTTTATTTCTAAATCACACAGAGAGGGGGATACTACAATAGGAGGCAGTGCTGATGGTGTACACAGATTAGAGTGGCTTAACCACTTCAAGGGCTGGCGGATGTAAAAAAAAAATGTAAAAATGGATGAAAAACTGATAAAGAACACGTAATCTGTTTTTACTTAGAAAAACACGACTGAACTAATGAAATTAAAGGGTCCTGGCCAATGAAAATAACACTCCACTGACTGTGGATCTACAGAGAGCCTACAAAAGAGGATCGCTGAACAAAGATTTTAAATTTGCGCATGTAGCTCTCCTTCCCCGAGAGCTTACACAGCTATTTTTTTTATGAAGAAGAATGTGTACTGGATGCCACAAACAACGTTCCTCAATGTGCCCCAGGTGCACCTATTATACAATAATTCTTCAAAGTTGTTTAGGCATTTGAGGCAAACATTGGCACTGTAATTTCACAAGAAAGATTAAAAATTAGGAAATAAATTTACTTGATCGAACAGAAGTCGCAGTTGACGCTCCGACTCTCCCACCCACTTGCTGAGGCAATCTGCTCCTTTGCGCATAAAGAAAGAAACCTTCCGGTCACCCTGGCTGCATTCGTTGGCCAGCGCTCGTGCCACTAGGGTTTTTCCCGTTCCAGGGGGCCCGTAAAATAAACATCCCCTGTAGAGAGAAAAAAAAACAGATATTAGAAGGGTCCACAAATATCTGCACAGGACAAAACTAAAAACATTATTTGGTAAGCTTTAAAAGTATGACAAGGCAAAACAAAAAAAAATTAGGTACAGATCATACACACATAGCAAGTGCCAACCTGCATAAATCCAGCAAGTCTCTAATTTTACGTACCACACTGCCTCTGCTGCAATAAAAACACAAGCAGTGTTAGCACTGCCCAGTTCTTTCCTGCCGGATTAAAAAAAAAAACAAAAAAAACACAGAAGACCTTACTCTTTCATCTCCGTAAAACAAGCAAGTTTTTTTTCTGTAGTCCAGCAGGGGAGACCTTGGCAAGACACAAACACTGCTTGACAACAATGTGTTGATCGTAATGAAAGTTGCCAATGCCTATTCTTTTAAAGATGCTAGTTTTCTGTCAAGCTGATGCTTTGGCTTCAAATACAGTCCAAATAGCTCACCTTGGTTCAGCAGAGTGATCAGGAATTCCGACACTCATTTGTAGCAAGCGAATTCGGAGGTCTCACTAGGTATTGAATTTAGGCACAGCCTTGCATACAGCATTTTCAGAATGTGACCAGCAATTGCAGGGTCCATACTTCACTTACAATAGGTTTCCTTTAAGACTACTTTTTACCTTTTCTGCATTTCTGACAGTTCTTACACCACAGCTTGTTCACAGAACTCCCAGCCTACTTGGGTAAAACACAAGCAACTTCTCCTGGGACTTCAAGCAGACTATATAGTTGCTGCAGCAGATGGCTACAAGCCTTGCTGTGCAGAAATAACCGGTGTACCATGATCAAAAACAGCTGTATTGGAAAATCTGAGTAGCTACTGAGGCCGCCGATTCTATAGGTGTGCAGAAATTTGTCAAGTTAAGGTATTTGATCCTCTGCTGATTTTTTACGTTTGCCCCCTGACAAAGAAATGATCAGTCTAAATGGTAGGTTTATTATAACAGTGAGACGGAACAAAAAATAAAATATCCCAAAAAACACATTTTAATAAATTGATTTGCATTTTAATGAGTGAAATAAGTATTTGACTGCTTCACTAAACATGACTTGGCACTTGGTGGCAAAACCCTTGTTGGCAGTCCAGGCACCATCCAAAAGGCACACGTGCCACCTTGCACTCGCGGTATACAGTGGGTGCCTAACGTGATGTTTCATGTATTATGCAATGTTTTCTTTATATCACTCATTGTTGTCGTGTGACTAACTTTCCACATGTACTGTATGTACCGTTGTACCGTGTCGGCCTATGCGGCCTTATCCCTGTTTACAAATAAAAACAAAACAAAAAAAACCCTTGTTGGCAATCAGAGGTCAGACGTTTCTTGTAGTTGGCCGACCGGTTTGCACACATCTCAGGAGGGATTTTGTTCCACTCCTCTTTGCAGTTCCTCTCCAAGTCATTAACCTCCCTGGCGGTATGATTATGTCTGGAACTTTGTACCAAAAGCGGTACAATTTTTTGCATGGAAATTTGGCGTTTTATACTGTAGGCCTGTAATTCTTAGGAATAACTCACTTAAATCTGTCCAAACAAGAGTCTAGTAAACATCTCGGGTATGATAAAGTTTGAAAAACAAAATCATAAATTATAATATAATAAATAACTATAAATAATTATAACAAATAATGTAATAATAAAAAATTATTCAATAATGTAATCAAATCAAAAACACTGAAATTTGTTCAGTTTCAGAATTGTCGTGGTCATTTTTATTGTTTGATGATGAATTTCCCCACAAATCGCTATCGCTCAATTCTGCAAGTGATTCTAATTTATTATCGCTGTATTTTAGCTGGTCTAAAAGCACTTTTGATGTAAAGGGACACTTTTTGGTTGCTATGGACAATCTCCAGTTTCCAGGCAGAAAGAACAGTTTTTATTATATAAAAGTACATGTAGGACACTGGGCAGACCACTAAGGACAAAGGGGGTGTGTATTTCATACAGTACTGTAATCTATAAGATTACAGTATACTGTATGTGTATTGTGTTTTTCACTTTTTGAATTTGCCGCCGAACTCCGTCCCCGTGCGTCGTAACTTTGCAGGGAACAGAGCTCGGCGGCACTGTGAATTGAGCGAGGAGACACAGCGGAGGAGCCCGCGCACACAGCGAGGACACATCGCAGGATCCAAGACAAGGTAAGTAACTTCCCCCTGTATCCTGCAATGCAATCCCGAGTCAGATTCGTGATTACCTCTAAGGAGGTTAAGGTTTCAAAGCAGATGTTTGGTAACTGGAACCTTCAGCTCCCTCCACATATTTTCTATGGGATTTAAGTCTGGAGATTGTCTAGGCCACGCCAGGACCTTACTGTGTTTCGTCTTGAGCCACTCCTTTGTTGCCTTGGCCGTGTGTTTTGGGTCATTTTCATGCTGGAATACCCATCCGCAACCTATTTTCAATGCCCTGACTGAGGGAAGGAGGTTCTCACCCACGATTTAACGGTACATAGCCCCGTTTATTGTCCTTTTGACGCAGTGAAGTTGTCCTGTCCCCTTAGCAGAAAAAAGCCCCCAAAGCATAATGTTTCCACCTCCATGTTTAACGGTGGGGATGGTGTTCGACAACTAATCGATTATGAAATTAATCGATTACCATTTTCATAATCGATTAATCGGCCAGTAACATAATGGGGTTAAAAAAAATTACTAAAATTAGCCCTTTATAGTACAAAGAGCAAATCGCTACTATAAATATAACTTTCACTGTCCCACAGTAAAAAAAATTAACCCCTTACAGTAGCGATTTTTTGCTCTTTTTGTACCAATTTTTGTTTTTTTAACCCCATTATGTTACTAAACATCGCCTGGGTCACATCTCTGTTTTTTGGTGCTTTTTGCAGAAACACACTACAGTTCATTTACATGGTTTCCTATGGGACATGTTCACATACATGACTTTTTTCAGCTGTTGCGTATTTGGAAAGGGCAAGGACTTTAACGCAAAACGGTGCCATTTTGTTGTTTTTTTTGGTTGAAAATACTTCAATGGAGAAGCTGCAGAAAAGCATGTAATGTTTTTTTGCAGCAATTTGTGGTGTTTCTTTTTTTTATCTGCCCAACAACAATTTTAAGGTTATTAACAAAACAATAAATCGGCCAACTAATCGATTACGAAAATAATCAGTTGCAGCCCTACAGCATTCCTCCTTCAAACATGGCGAGTTGAGTTGATGCCAAAGAGCTCTGATTTTGGTCTCCTCTGACCACAATACTTTCACCCAGTTCTCCTCTGAATCATTCAGATGTTCATTAGCAAACTTCAGACCTGTATATGTGTTTTCTTGAGGAGAGGGACCTTGCGGGCACTGCAGGATTTCAGGCCTTCGCGGCTTAGTGTGTTACCAATTATTTTCTTGGTGACTAGGGTCCCAGCTGCCTTGAGATCATTGATCAGATTCTCCCATGTAGTTCTGGGCTGATTCCTCACCGTTCTCATGATCATTGAAAGTCCATGAGGTGAGATCTTGCATGGAGCCCCAGGCGGAGTGCGACTGACAGTTATTTTGGGTTTGTGAATAATTGCACCAACTGTTGTCACTCGATGGCGATGATCTTGTAGCCCATTCCAGCCTTTTGTAGGTCTACAATCTTGTATGTGACATCCTTGGATAGCTCTTTAAGTGGAATCTGATTAGTTGCTTCTGTGGACAGGTGTCTTTTATACAGGAAACAAGCCAAGATTAGGAGCACGCCCTTTAAGAGAGTGCTCATAATCTCAGCTTGATACCTGTATAGAAGATACCTAGAAGCCAGAAATCTTGCTGATAAGGGATCAAATATTAACTTCACTCAATAAAGCGGGGGTTTACCCAAAAAAAGATTTTTAACATTACATTCAGCCGAGTTGTGAAAATGACATTAGGCAGTTTTTTTTTAAATCCTTGCCGTACATACCGTTTTATCTACAATTTCACTGCGCTTCCGGGTATGTAATCTGCGGGACTGGGTGTTTCTAATTGATTGACATGCTTCTGACTGGCGCATACAGCGAGTCACGAGTTGCCGAAAGAAGCAACGTCTGTGCGCAGGCGCCGTATAGAGCCGACTCGCAGTCCGGCTTCTTTCGGCAAATCGTGACGAGCTGTATGCGCCGGTCGGAAGCATGTCAATCAATTAGGAACGCCCAGTCCCGCAGATTACATACCCGGAAGCCACGGTAAAAATGTAGATAAAACGGAATGTACGGCAAGGATTTAAAAAAAAAAACAGCCTAATGTCATTATCACAACTCGCCTGAATGTAATGTTAATTTTTTTTGGGTGAACCCCCGCTTTAAAATGCAAATCAATTTATAACTTTTTTGAAATGTGTTTTTCTGGATATTTTTGTTATTCTGTCTCGTGAAAAATAAACCTACCATTAAAATTATAGACTGATAATTTGTCAGAGGGCAAACATACAAAGTTAGCAGGGGATCATATACATTTTCCCCTCACTGCATTTAAAACTATCACTTTTCTACCTAGCAACAAAACAGAAGGGGGGACAATTCTAAGACCCATACACACCATTAGATTTTCTGCAGATTTTTGTCTTCAGATTTACCAAAACCATACAAATGAGGAAAAACGTTAAGAGTTTCAATTTGTATGCAATCAGGCAGGCCCTTATACTACATGGTTTCAGTAAATCTTAAGCCAAAAATCTGCAGAAAATCTAATAGCGTGTATGGGCTTAAGGATGAAACTGCTTGTGTGTGGGGGGGGCGTGGCCGGACGAAGATGGCGTTGGACGCTTTTTAGATGAGCTCCGTGAGGCAGAATCTAATCTGGAACCATCGGCTACAGATATTGCCGTTTTGGTTCTAAATTCGCCCCATACCGTATCAGGAAGTATACCTACACAAAAGGATACCATTATTGAGGCGGTTGATGGTATACTTACCCGTGGATGCGACCCGAGGCGGCCTCTACACTCTGTGGCGTCATCGCCATTTTGAGGCCTACGGCTGCACGGACATCCCCGGACTCAAGTAAGGATCGCGGTGCCGTGTTAGCGGTATACACCCCTCCGTCCACCCAGGATACATTACTTTGTGCTGGGAGTCAGATACAGCCATAGGCTCAGGGAACTAAGACAGTCATCGATAGCGTTGGATTCGACCCCTCCAGTGGTCACTGCCGGATTTCTTCTCCCTGAGGCCTGTAATCCCTCCGCGTTCCGCGGGCTCCATAAGACAAACTACTTGCTCACCTAGGAACATCCTTACCTAGGATTAGATTCTCTGCCCCTCAGCTAGCCGTAGGAAGTGACAGGAGGCATATCTCCTTCCCCCTCAGCTACTCGAGGCCTGCGGTCTCGGCCTGCACACGGAGGCCCGGCGGCCATCTTGCTTTACACACTGTTTTACCTCACGATCGATCCTATCTAATTAAGGCTCTGTGTTGCTTCACCTTTACTGTGGATGAGACATTTTTATGCTTTAATAGAAAAGAGACCGATATTACCACATTAAGTTCACAGAGATTGAGGTATATATAAAGAAGTAACGCCGCCATCTAGTGGCCTGCATATTTTTTACTAATTTGTAAATATTATAGACACTTTTCTGTGGCAAAAAATACTGAAATTACCCACTTTTCTCTCATAATCCGCCTCAGTGATTTAAACTCAGAGTGTAGTGACTTGTGACCATTATATTGTGGAATTACTGTAAGGATCTGATAAAATATGGATGGATTTTATGCACAGGTCACCGTGACATCCTGAAACATCCTGAAACATACATAATCCACTGTATCATACTATTTGGAGTTTTTATTATATTTATTTTTTCTCTAAACTGAGGTAATTCTTAGTTCACTGGCTACCTGACTGCAATGATAATCTAATAATAGTAGTCGAAGGTTGGTTACCAACTGGATATGATGCCCAGGGTCTGTATTATACAGTGTGGAATTATCCTATGATTGGCCCTGCTATGGAAAATTGCTGAGGTGTTCCTACAAACCGTCCGATGTTAGTCGACAAAGGCTACAAACCAATCCGCTAATATAACACTTGCATGATAAGTAATTTGAGGCATTTTTATGATGCTGAACTTTTCACAATACTTGCTGTAAAGGCTCAAATCTGGGCTTGGTCTGTTCACATAAGTAATACCCACTGTATGATGGTGGTTATAAGACTGTTATACCTATAGGAGCTGATATAGGAGTGAACAGTTGCTTTTACAATATAAAGCAACTTTACCCCTGCTGATACGAATTCACTATAACACTTATTATATATGAAGGGGAAACAGTGCAACAAAAAAAAAATAAGAACTCTATTATCAAGGAGTGTCTTTTTGATATGGACACCCCTCCTCATACAAGCTCTCAGGTGCTTGTGGTGGATCCTAAGTCTACTGAACATTTCTCGTCTCATGTGACACCCTCCTCATCACCTCCTCCCTTAGGTTCTACTACAACTTCAGCTTTATTTTCATCTGTAGTAAGGGAGGAAATAATACCTACAATGGCTGAACACGGGACTCCTATGGTTTCTCCCTCACATGACCCTATACAAGTGACTGCTAACACTGAAAATGCCCCAGAAGTTTCTTTCAATGTTGCTGATCTCTATAACAGGATCTCTGAAATGATGGAAAGGGGTCTAGCTCTTACGGCTGAGAAAATTACTAAAGATATTAGGGCAGACTTCCAATGTCTTGGCAACAGGATTGACTCGGTGGAACATAAATTGGACACTAACGTTTCGAAAACTGAACAACATGATGATCATATCCATTTCCTACAAGAACAACTGGAGGCCGCTCAGGCTAAGATTGACAATTTGGAAAACAGGTCAAGAAGAGAAAACTTCAGGGTTAGGGGTCTTCCTGAGTCCATTATGGACGTTCATTCAGCAATACGAGACATTATGAGAATCCTCCTTCCATCTATGCCTGATATAAAATTGGAAATTGATAGGGCTCATAGATCATTAGGTCCACTGAGAAAAGATGGATTGCCCAGGGATGTGGTGGTCAAGCCACATTATTTCACCACCAAAGAGGACATTATGAAACGGTCCAGACAACAGGAGAATCTTCAATACCAAGGTAATACCATACAAATATTCTCTGACATTTCTCCATATACCATTCAGAGAAGAAGAGCAATGAAACCGTTATTGTCTGCCCTTATTAACAAGAACATCAAATATAAATGGGCTTTCCCCTTCGCTTTCAAATTCAATTATAATGGTAGAAACCATGTGATCCATAGTTTCCAAGAGGGTGAAAGACTTCTGTTTGACCTGAAAATTATTTCTCTTGAACCTGCCATGGACACCACTCCACCTCCAGTTCAATCTACCAAGAGAAACACTCCTACTAGTCCGACTCAGAATCCATGGAACAAGGTCAAATACAGGAAAATTGGAGGTGACCAAGTCCCCTGAATATTGAATAGACTTACCCAGAACGTTTCTCTTATTCTTTGATTCAGATTAATTTTTTTTTAACGGATGCTTTTTGAAAAAAAAAAAAAAAAAAAAAAAAGAGGGAAAAAAAAAAAAAAAGATTCCGGGTTTGAATACCTGGTTGAATACAGTTTTTCTTTGGATTTTTCTCCTCTTTTTTTCTGGTCATCATCTGATTCAAAATGCCTTTTTTCTTGAAAATTGTTTTTAGATGTAATCTTTTAGTTTGTCGACAACTGACGACGGTGAGGTATTGAACCTCAACTTATCTCTTGTGTCGACACTTTGTCGACCCAATGGGTAAGAATATAGTCCTTTTATGGGACTATACTAAAATTTCTTGTTTGAATGAGGGAAGGAGAATCAATCTCTTCCCTCATTCTTGGTTACGATTTAAACTTGCACGATCTAATAGTTTGTTGTGCACTATGTTTTTTTATTTTTATTTTTTTATCTCTTCTTTATATTTCTTTTTCTTTCTTCCTTATATTCTCCTCTTCTCTTCAGCCTGCCTGCCGATGCTCATGTTTACTGAACTACTGGTAATATCTATATGGTTTTGCCTGTCAGTCGATGATGCTGAGACTTATGGCTGGATCGAATGATGTATCTAAACCCCTTAGTGTTGTTACTCACAACACTCAGGGGTTGAATTCTCCTACTAAGAGGCGCACAGCCTTTCAAGTATACAAGTCTCTCCGTGTAGATGTGGTTTTCCTTCAAGAAACCCACTTTCCTAAACGATACAACCCCTCCTTTTTGCATGCCCACTTTCCGTTATTTTATCTTGCTAAAGCAGAAAACAAAACTAAGGGTGTGGCCATTCTGTTTTCTAGGTATTGTAATTTTAACCTGATTAAAGAATTTGGAGATCCGGAAGGTAGGTTTCTTTTGATACAGGGTACCCTTGATGGAAGACTGTACACATTTATTTCTTATTATGCTCCTAACAGAGGTCAGAAAAAGTTTTTTTCACAGATGCTTGATACCCTTCGTCCATATATGGAGGGGATCGTTCTTATGGGTGGGGACTCTAACCTAGCTTTCGACGCAGGATTGGATAAATCCAAACCTTCTATTAATGGTATCATCAGACCAACTAAAATTAGTTTGCAAGTAGCACGCATTCTACATCAGTCTAGATTGACTGACATTTGGAGGGAGTTGAACCCCAAAACTAAAGATTATACTCACTATTCTAACCCTCACCATTCATATTCTCGTATAGATCATATATTAATCTCTAACCATCACATCCCAGCTGCCATTGAGTCTCATATAGTTGATGTTCCATGGTCAGATCACTCGATGGTTCATGTGTCTCTGAGGAGAGAGGACACTTCTCCTAAAATATCCCATTGGACACTTAATAGGTCTATTTTGAAGGATCCTATCTTAATGAAGGATATTGAGCGATCTCTTTTAGAATATTTTGAGCATAATGATACAGATGATGTATCCCCTGAAACTTTGTGGGCTGCCCACAAGGCCTTTATCAGGGGCAAAATAATACAAGTGGCCGCTAACCTCAAGAAACAAAGGAACCTGGACATAAGGAGACTGGAAAACAACTATTTAGAACTCCGTAAAAAACATAAATCTGATCCTCTTAACTTTCCAATTCAGGCACTTGATGCAGCTAGATCTGCCTTGAATTTGGTACTTACAACTAAAGCAGGGGAAGACTTTAAATGGACTGGTGCTAATTTCTATAAATTTAAAGATAAAATAGGCCCAATGCTAGCTCATAAATTATCACCTAGATTTCAATCACGGACTCTCCCTAAAATAAGAATGAGTGATGGTTCTTTCACCCTAAATCCTAAGAAGATAATGGAGGCCTTTCAGGACTTCTTTTCTAAGCTTTATGCATCCGCTGCTGATTTTTCTTCAGTGGGAATGGATGATTTTCTGGACAATCTGAAACTTCCTCTATTGACTGAAATTCATAGAGAAGTAATGGAGTCTCCCATATCCGCTGAAGAAATATCGTTAGTGATTAAAAATCTAAAATTAGATAAAGCCCCGGGTCCAGATGGGTTTTCAAGTGCATATTATAAATCATATTCGAGCATTTTGACACCCTACATGGTTAGATTTTTCAACCACATGACCGGTGGAGTTCCCATAGACAGGCAACTTAATTTGGCTTATATTTCGGTTATCCCTAAGCCAGAAAAAGACCATAGCCTGGTGGAAAACTATAGACCTATATCTCTCATTAATAACGATCTTAAGATACTCACTAAGATAATGGCCAATAGAATGTCCTCTTTCATTGGCCAATATGTTAGTAAAGATCAAGTAGGCTTCATCGTTGGAAGGCAAGGTCCTGATCAGGTTAGGAGGGCTGTGGATCTGATCTCTATTTTGAACTCGGGTTGGACTGGTGATACTAATCAAAGGGGAATGCTTCTTTCTATAGATCTTCAAAAAGCATTTGACTCAGTATCATGGCCATTCATGTTCGAAGTGATGAAACGTTGGGGGTTTGGCACGAAATTTCTTGGAGTCTTATCTGCACTTTACTCTCACCCTAAAGCTAATATACGCTTTCAGGGTATTTTTTCGGAACCTATTGAGATTCATAGGGGTACTAGGCAGGGTTGTCCTCTGTCTCCCCTGGTGTTTGCAATAGTTATGGAATCCCTGGCTATGGCTATTCGTGAAAACACAAACATCAGGGGAGTTAGATGTGCCAAAAAGGAGCATAAATGTGCCTTATTTGCAGATGACCTTTTATTGTTTTTAACTGATCCAGACACATCCATACCAGAATTATATTCTCTTTTAGACAAATTCTCTATGGTTTCAGGTCTAACTGTGAATGTGGCCAAATCTAGGGCCCTCAATGTTTCTCTCTCTGAATCCACGGTTTCTTTACTGAAGAAAGATTATGGATTCAAATGGGACACCTCTTATATCAAATACCTGGGTATCTATTTGACCCCCAACATCCAAAATTTGTATTTGGCCAATTATCCCCCTATGTATAGAAAACTTGAGAAAGATTTCAAAGATTGGGGTACTCAGAATATAGGTTGGATTGGTAGAATTAACTCGGTAAAGATGACTCTTCTCCCTAGGCTTTTGTATCTTTTTAGATCATTACCCATACCGATAATTAAAAGTCATCTAAAATCTTTTCAAGGAAAGATTACCAAGTTTATTTGGAACAATAAGAGTCCACGCCTTCCATCTCGCACTCTCTATAACTTACCTGAACAGGGTGGTCTGGGGGTACCCAACTTATTATGGTATTATCAATCAGCGAGATTGGCACAATTATCGGAAACCTTTCTTAAACATGAACGCCCTGACTGGTTAGATATAGAAGAGCAGGCGACCCCGAATCTAACGATAGAGGAGTTGATGTGGAGTCCTACCAAAAACAGGCCTTCTATATTATCTCCGACTCTTTCTCAAACCTTAGTTTTATGGGATTCACTTAAAAACAATCCCTCTCTAATTTCTAAAGGCAGGCCTTTATCAAGCGTTTTTCTAGACCCACTCTTTGTTTCTAAAATTGATATAGATTCTTTCAAATGGTGGCATGATAAAGGGTTGTATCGTATAGGTCGTTTTTTTTCACGATCAGGTCCACTTCCTGAGAAACACTTCATAGCCAAGCTAGATCTTCCTGTTTCAGAAAAACTAAGATTTTCCCAACTACATGATTATGCACAAAGCCTATGGGATAGTGACTCGATCTCTGGATTATTGACACCTTATGAAAGTAATTGTGATCAGGGTTTGATCAGGAAGGGAAATATTTCAATCATATATCAATCTCTTGCTAATAATTGTACCAAATTACCTCATATGTTGGCCTGGGAAAAGGAACTTAATAACACTTGGGATTTATCTGACTGGTGTAATAACTATACTAGATCCATTAAAGGATATGTGAATATATCCCTTGTAGAGGCTAATGTAAAAATTTATACTAGGTGGTATCTAGTTCCTGTTAAACTGGCTTCCATGTATCCGTCAACCTCGCCCCTATGCTTTAGAGGTTGTCAGGGACTGGGGTCTATGGTACATATATGGTGGGAATGTCCCAAAATACGGGGATACTGGAATAAGGTGTTTAACATAATAAGACGAGTCACAGGATGTAACTTACATCAATCCCCCACTATTGCTTTACTTAACGGAATGTTACCCCAGACCTCCAAGGTTACTAGAAAACTCATCCAATACATTCTGACGGGTGCCAGGATCACAATTGCAGCTGCGTGGAAAAAAACTACTGTCTCCATCAGGTATATGAAACGAAAGGTTACATGGATCATGGAACAAGAAAAGAGGGTTTGTTCCATGTTGGATATGTCTACTCTTTTCCATGAAATATGGGAACCTTGGATGCAATTTATGGGAATATCTTTTACCCCGTGAAGGCTGTGAAGACATTTATATCCTGTAGATGATGGTGTTCATTGGCAGGCAGGCTGCCATATCTTTTTCTTTTTCTCTTTTCTCTTCCTTTCTTTGATTTTTCTGTGTTTATTTCTCGTTGTCTTATCTATGAGGATAGAATACTCACTATTTCTCATTCTCAGGGTGTTATGTTTAGGTAAGAAAAAAAAAGAATATATTATAAACATTTGTATTTACCTATGTTTAGGTTTTTAAAGGATTACACCAAACTTTTGGGGATATTAGGTTTGAGGAGGGTTTAGAGAATATATGATTATAGAAACCGGTGGGTTTTAATAAAAACTATTAGAGGGAGGGAGGGGGGATTGAAGGGGTTGCTTGATCTCTTGGACACAGGCAGTTCCCGTTGGGGGTGTCGGAGAGGTTATTGTTCTCCAGAAATCCCATCCTTTATTTGTTCCGTGAACTTAGGTCTAGTACACACATGGGGATTTTTTTTTTTTTCCTTATATATAATTTATTGTGTGGTAATGATAGCCCTAAGGGATCATATAGCATATTAAATTGTTATTTTATTTAATTATATATTATTAGTTACACCTAATTTTTCTCCGTTGCTTATATGAACTGTCTTAATCTCACCGTATGGTGAAGGACATGAGAAATGGATAGATGTGATGGACAGTTACTATGACAGGAATGTCTAATATGTGAAGTAATGTACTTGCTTTACTGTTTTCTGTATATTATTGATTTGTATACTGCTGATATAATACAAATGTATGTACTTTTATTGAAAATAAACTTAAAATTGAATGAAAAAAAGAAACTGCTTGTGTGACATGGCATCAACGGTGTACAAAGAGCAAAGTGCATGTAATGTTTTATCAGTGCTGCATGGGCTACCAGAATGGAAGCATTTCAAAACCCCTCCTATGCTATGATCGGTAGCATTTAGCCGATAATACCGACACACAGCTGTGGCATAGTGTGATAATGAAGCATTAATCAATGCTACCACACAGCTCTCTACAGGACTGCGTTGCTTTTAGGTTTAGCATTCATCACCTGCTATGAACAGCCAATCAGCAGCAGTTAATGCCAATCTCATGAGTCTCCAACTGTAATCTGGGCAGTATGCCAATACTACAGATCACACCCCCTTCACTTGATATGGCATGCTGGGTCATGTAGTTCCCTTAACAGCAGGCAGATGCAGACAAAAATCCAGCTCTTCTAAAGAATACACAAATAAAAAATGCTTCTGTTTATATTTGTGTTACATGAATACAAATATTTCCTTGGCATTTGCTACTTTTACTAGAAAAAATGCCCTTGACTTTAAAACAGTCTTTCATACATACTTTATGAATTATTTCAAAAGTATGCATTTTGAAATTCTAAAAAGCAGCCAGAGATGAGAAGCTCAGAAATGCATCACTGATCTGTGACATAAAAAAAGAGAAATAATAACACAAACTTTCGTTCCACCAAGCAACACACACAGCTCTACACACAACATGGAAAACAGGCTTAGCGGCCAGCACTGAATCGAATGAAATGGCAGAGCTCGGGATAATGCAAGGCTCATCCGTACAGCACGTCGCTAAAAGGTCACTTAAGCGGTGGCAGGGCAATCGAAAAAGAATTTGCATAGAAAAATGCTTTTCATTAACAAGGACGACATTTACCAAGCCTCAAGCACCTTTACAATAAAGTTTTAGAGAGATGCTCTTCACGATTCTCAGAAATGTTATAGTGATGGGTGCAACGAGACTGGCACAATAGTGCACATCATTCTGGTAGTACTAGTCCCTGGTACTGACAGTTTGCAGAGAGGATTAGGCACAGCTGCTCCTGATACAGTACAAGGTGAATATACAGAAGAGCTTATTTTATTCTAATGCTTAGCAGCTTATGGGTTATGATAGGGTAAGGGATTAGGGGGCTCAGCTTAAACTTTAGAGTTAAAGGATAAGTTCCCCTATTGGGAACATGTTTCATCTGTTTTTAGAGTAGAAAAAACCTTTACCTGTAAAAAATATGCATTTATTATTTTTTAAAACATGAACTTATTTACTACCGCTTTAAATGGGTTGTAAAGGTTTGTTTTTTATATTCTAAAATAGGTTCCTTTAAGCTAGTGCATTGCTGGTTCACTTACCTTTTCCTTCTATTTCCCTTTTAAATGTTTTTTTCTTTGTCTGAATTTCTCACTTCCTGTATCTCCTCAGTAAGCTTGCCCCCATCATCCGAGCAGTTCTGGCTAGGGGTTAGTCAGCGTGCTCGCCCCCTCCCTTAGGGCAACTACATACCTGGGGGAGACAGCGTCCCAAGGGAGGGGGCAAACACGCTAACCCCCAGCCAGAACGGCCCGGATATGGGGGGGGGCAAGCTTACTGAAGAGGAACAGGAAGTGAGAAATTCAGACTTTTTGTTTTATACATACTAAAAGGGCGATATTAAGGCTATTTATTTTTTAGAAACTATTAAAAACATGTTATACTTACCTGCTCTGTGAAATAGTTTTGCACAAAACAGCCATGATCCTCCTCTTCTAGGGTCCCCTGCTAATGCTCCTGGCTCCTCCCCCCAGTCGAGTTCCCCCATAACAAGCTGCTTGCTATGGGGGCACTTGTGTGGTCTGGCTCTTGAGCTGCCCTGACTGCAACTACTGACACAGACAGAAGGGCTCAGCCCCGTCCCCCTCTCCTTCGTCATCGGACTGAAGTGTATGGGGACTGGGGGGATTCTCTGCAACAAAAAAGGTAAAAAAAAAAAAACAACTTAAAGCTTTAGAACTACTTTAAAGCGGTGGTTCACCCTAATGAAACATTTTTTTTTTTATAGCATTAAATTAGGCATAGTAGCGCGAGCTACAGTATGCCTGTATTGATTTTTTTAGCCCGGTACTCACTGTGCAATCCTCTATAGAAGATTCCGACTCCCCGCGGGGAATGGGCGTTCCTATCAAGAGGGAGGATGATTGACGGCCGGCTATGGCACTTCACGCTTCTCTGGAAATAGCCGAAATAGGACTTGGCGCTTCACGGCGCCTGCGCATAGTCTGTGAAGAGCCGAGACCTGTTCCGGCTATTTCCAGAGAAGCGTGACGTGCCATAGCCGGCCGTCAATCATCCTCCCTCTTGATAGGAACGCCCATTCCCCGCGGGGAGTCGGAATCTTCTATAGAGGATTGCACAGTGAGTACCGGGCTAAAAAAAATCAATACAGGCATACTGTAGCTCGCGCTACTATGCCTAATTTAATGCTCAAATGTTGTTAGTGTAGGTGAACCACCGCTTTAAGGGCTTTTCACACAATTGAAATAGATGTTTTCTGTGCATTGATGTACATGGTCTTTGAGAAGCCCATTAGCTTTGAAGATGTCATTAATGCATGTTAGATCAATGCACATATTTGCCAGCACACCACAGATCATCTAGTGTCAGCTGAAAGTTTTGCTGAAGAATGATCACATCACAAAGGACAAAGTGCAACGTTTTGGAGCCGTGCATCATCAGATTCAGATTTAGACAGATATCACAATTTCTACACACTCTATGGACGGGGAAGCCTCTCCCTCCCAAATTCACAGATTACGAGCTCTGGTGCGGGCAGGCCATCGGACAAAGGGGAGGGATCTCGGTCATCTACTCTTCACTCACTCGCCCGACCGAGAAGTTTTCCTACATGATGGCATGGGAGACCAACCTCCAACTTGAATGGGACCTGGAGACCTGGCAAGTGGCTTGCTCCGATTCATTTTGGGGTATCTTAAATACTCCCTTGATGGAAGCAAACTTAAAAGTACTCATGAGGTGGTACATGACTCCCGCCAGACTTGCGGCCATCTACCCATCATCAGATCCCAGTTGCTTTAGAGGCTGCCAACTCCTGGGTTCGATGGTGCATATCTGGTGGGAATGTCCCAGAATTAGACCAGTCTGGAAGTAGATTTTTAACCTCATCTACAGTCACTAAATGCTCGGTCCCCGGGTCAGCATCTGTTGCTCTCCTTAATGCTCGGGTTCCTTGTATATCCAAGCCAAATCAGAATCTTATCCGGCTTATGCTCCTCGGAGCTAAAATCACCATTGCTAGGGCTTGGAAAAAGCCTAGGGTTTCAATTGAAGCGGTAAAACGCAAAATTTCATGGATTATGGCACAGAAAAAGCTGGCCAGTATCCTATCAAACACAAAACAAAAATTTGAAGCTGTGTGGGAACCATGGGCGTCCCACTGTGGTATATCTCTGGCGACTGGGGTACACCCTGTGCTACCTGCATCCTCAAGCTCTAGTTAGGCACATGCTCCCTTTCATTTCTTTCTCCCACCTCTTTCCCTTTCCTACCTCTCATTCTTTTAAGATAGTTGTATCACTTAAAAAGGAGTTCCACCCTGAAAAACATTTTTCCACCAAAAATCAAAAAAAAAAAAATTGTTTTACTTACCCTAAATAGCTGTTGCTATGCGGAAGTGCTGAATCTGCCTCTTCATCTTCCGCGGTAGATTCTATTTTTCGGTTTCTTCTTGTGAATGGGACGTGCTGCATTCTGGGAACTGTGTGTATCCCAGAAAGCACCCGGCCCATTCACAAAGCGCCGCTCGCGCATGCGCAGTAGGAAACGGGCAGTGAAGCCGCAGGACTTCACTGTCCGTTTCCCTTACTGTGGATGGCGGCGCTTGGAGCTGCCAGGATCAAGGATCGGCCGACATCGCTGGCGACTAGGACGGGTAAGTGTCCTTATAAAAAGTCAGCAGCTACAGTGTTAGTAGCTGCTGACTTTTATTTTATTTTTTTTAACGGACCTCCGCTTTAAGGGTTTTATCTTCTGTTTTTTTATGAAGACAATTTGGCAACACTATAGGCCTGATTGAATTTGTGATTACGAGCTAGGGGTGCACTGAAGTTAAAGCGGGGGTTCCGCACTCGTTTAACCCAGTCTTCAAGCCTGCTGCATTGCATTTCTCCGAAAAAAGGATATCTTTTAAAATCCCAAGATGGACGTTTCCATCTTTACTGTGGGCACTGTGAAGCCCAGCAGCTTGTCCTTCCGGGATACGGTGAATGCAGACGTCCCAGCATTCACCGCTCTATCCCGCGCATGTGCAGTGTTGACGGCGAATGATCCCATTAGGGGTGCCCGGGACAAGTAGGACTCCACCGAGCGATAGATCACTATATTCACTTCTTTTCCTCCCCTTCCCTTTCACTGTTAGCAAGCTTGTATTCTTCCTTTAATCAGCCCACAGTTGGGCATTATGAAATCAATTGAGGCCTTGTTGCCGACACTATGCCTTGTTTGTTGAATGTTATGATGTAGACCCAGCCTTTTGTCATACTGTAATTGTATTCTGTATTTGAAAAATAAAAATCTATTGAAAGACATTTTTTTTTTTTTGCAATGCTATTATAATATAGGTGCATTTTGACTTGTGTGCACTGGGGGTGCCAATCAAAATAAATGGCAATGCACATATACTCAAGCATTAGGGTAAATTCCCGCTTTAACCAAACGTCAAACGGCCAGTGTTGATAATGCAGATTTGATTTTATTGCAAGACAACCAACCGGCAAACAAAAAAGGTAAGTTTAAAGCGGATCTCCCATGCAAATACGTATTTTTTTTTTTAGTGTAGTTAAATAGCCAATTGCAGGGCATAAGTAAACTCTAAAATCTCCTCTCCAACGTCCGCTCCTCTCTCTTTCTGTGTGGAATATACACTTATATTCCTCTGTGTCCGCCGTTGCCATTTTTAATGTGGGCATTACAATCACAGGCAGGGACTTCCTGATCCCCGAAATCGTGCGATGTTTCCTATAACAGGTCAGAATCTGATCAGAAGGGAGCTATGACACAAGCTCCCAGAACACACAGCGCGGTCCAGGAAATGATGATATGCCCGAGAAAAACCCGAAGTGTGCAGACCGGAAGGAGGACTAATCTATACGGTACTATAAATATTTGATAAACAAAAATATCCGTTTGTGCAATGTTTAGTAGCAGCAGTAGTCTTAAGATTATCTTAAAATTCGGGTGGAGCTCCGCTTTAAGAAAATCTGGAGACCGAAGGTCCCCCTGAACGATGTATAAATGCGGTTGTCTGGTAAGAGTTGGGTTCCAAAGTATCTCTTTACTGAGAGAAGGGCTTTTATAATCAGCCATCTGTTATGCAAGCAGCTAATCCGTGCAATGTGGAGAAATGACTGAGCTGTCACACGTCCCCCTCTCCCCGGCTGACCACATCTTGGTGCAACGCAACAGCTGCTGCCAGGAGATTTAACCCTCTCCCAATGGGGGCATTATGCATGTTTGAATAAACCTCCTATTATAACTGTGTGACACTAGAATAAGCTTGTATTTATACCAGTCTTCATAAATGCAACTAAAGGAACACCGCGTTTTCTGTAAGGCAACAACGCCCTCTACAGAACACACCGAAAACCAGTCTCTCCAATCAGGATGCATACAAAACATACACACAAAACAGACGTCATAAAAGCGACCCTCTCACTGGGTAATTTTTAGTCAAGAGGTCACCAATAAAAGTCTGTTGTACATGCACTGAGCCACCAAGCACTCTTGCTAGTGGCTTCACTTAAAGCAGAAATTGAGTAATTTTTTTTATCTTTCCATATATTAACCACTTCCCGACCTCCTCATGTACATTTACGTCGGCAGAATGGCACGGACAGGCACATCAACGTACCTGTACGTGCCTGTCTAGACGTGGGTGTGGGGTCCGACCCCCCCCCCCCCCCCCCGGTACATGCGGAGGTCGGGTCCGCTCGGGGAGCGATCCGGGACGACGGCGCGGCTATTTGTTTTTAGCCGCTCCGTCGCGATCGCTCCCCGGAGCTGAAGAACGGGGAGAGCCGTGTGTAAACACGGCTTCCCCGTGCTTCACTGTGGCGGCGCATCGATCGAGTGATCCCTTTTATAGGGGAGACTCGATCGATGATGTCAATCCTACAGCCACACCCCCCTACACTAGTAAACACATACAGTGATCCCTAAATGTTACAGCGCCCCCTGTGTTTAACTCCCAAACTGCAACTGTCATTTTCACAATAAACAATGCAATTTAAATGCATTTTTTGCTGTGAAAATGACAATGGTCCCAAAAATGTGTCTAAATTGTCCGAAGTGTCCGCCATAATGTCGCAGTCACGAAAAAAATCGCTGATCGCCGCCATTACTAGTAAAAAAAAAAAAAAAAAAAAAATGCAAAAAACTATCCCCTATTTTGTAAACGCTATAAATTTTGCGCAAACCAACCGATAAACGATTATTGCGATTTTTTTTACAAAAAATAGGTAGAAGAATACGTATCGGCCTAAACTGAGGAAATTTTTTTTTTTATATATATATGTTTTTGGGGGATATTTATTACAGCAAAAAGTAAAAAATATTGCATTTTTTTCAAAATTGTCGCTCTATTTTTGTTTATAGCGCAAAAAATAAAAACCGCAGAGGTGATCAAATACCACATTTTGTTTGGGAGCCACGTCGCACGACCGCGCAATTGTTAAAGCGACGCAGTGCCGAACAGTAAAAACCCCTTGGGTCTTTAGCCAGCATATTGGTCCGGGGCTTAAGTGGTTAAATGTTCTGTCCTTGTCGTTTCAACTTTGGATAGTAAAAATGCTTTTCTGCCAGTAAATGGCTTATACAGCCCACTTCCTGTTTCTTGTCATTAGCCTAGGCTTATGACATCATGCACAGCTCTCTCTAGTGAGTTTGCCAGGAAGGAAGGGGGGGGTGAGTGATAAGAGGACCAATGTCGGTACTGCGACATTATGGCAGACACTTCGGACACTTGACACATTTTTGGGACCATTGGCATTTTAATAGCGATCAGTGCTATAAAAATGCATTGATTACTGTAAAAATTTCACTGGCAGGGAAGGGGTTAACACTAGGGGGCGAGGAAGGGGTCAATTATGTTCCCTAGGTGTGTTCTAACTGAAGGGGGGGTGGGACCGACTAGAGGAAATGACAGGTCGCTGTTCATACATTGTATGAACATGCGATCAGTCATTTCTCCCCGACAGGACTGGGAAGCTGTGTGTTTACACACAGCTCCCGGTTCTCGCTCTGCAACGAGCGATCGGGGGTGCCCGGCGGTGATTGCGCCCAACGGGCACGTGGGCGGCAGCAGGGGCGAGCGCGCACCCCCCTAGTGGCTAAAATGTGAAATGACATTATATTACGTGATTTCGCGCAGCCGAGCCGGCTGGTCGGCTAGTGGTCAAGTATGGTCGGTACTAAAAAACATAATTACTTCTTTAGGTAAATAGATATTGCATATGAAGTATCTCATAAGCAGGTGAAGTTCTTATTTTCTGAAGTTTTCAGGGGATTCATCTCCCACAATACCCATCCCTCTGTGGCATTTTAATCAGAGAATCCCTGAAAGCAGACGCTTTAAAAAAAAAAAAAAATTGATTAGGGCTGTGGGAACCCCATGTATGAAGTACCCCCTGTAGTAGAGGTTCTAATAAGGCTTTAAGGTGAAACCCCCCCCCCCCAAACAGGATCCGCCAGGCACCCCAAGAACATTCTTAGGGAAGGTTTAAAAACAGCCAAAAGCCTCAAACTAAATCTCTAGAAGTTGTTGATTAATAGTTATTCATAATAAAACCCAATATGAGACTGACAGAGCTGCAGAAAAACTACAAGCCCCAATTACCTTGTGGCTAGCTACTATTAACACTAATAAAGATAGCAGCACAGTGGCTAAGTGGTTAGCACTTCCGCCTACCAGCACTAGGGTTGTCGGTTTGAAACCCAACCACAGCACTACCTGCATGGAGTTTGGGGTGTGGGAAGAAATCCACACAGGCACAAGTAGAGAACATGCAAAGTCATGCTAGTAGGGTGATTGGATACTGTCTAAATTGGCCTTGGTATATTGCATGTGTGAATGAATGTGAGTTAGGGACCTTAGATTGTAAGCTCCTTGAGGGCATGGACTGATGTGAATGTATATTAAACATGTAAAGTGATAGTGCTATACAAGTACCTGTAATATATAAATATCCAAATTGCTATTCAGAAAAACCACAGGAATCACAAACCAACACAGTGAAGCTTATAGGTTGAAATTGGATTGGCCAGTGTGAACAAAACCTTGTTAATGTCATTTGCCTGTGCTGAGAATTTACACCCAAGTGAATAAACCCCACTATTTACTCAGCATGTCTGTGACTGAGCTGCAACGACCCCTGTAAATGGCAGCACTGGCCTTCTACTTAAACAGCTTTCACATAATTAGGTTTAATACATGGCAGTCTAAAGAGCGATTGCGATACATAAAGGGCCTTAATCACTTGAGGACCAGCAGTTCCAACTTATGGCCCCCACCAATTACTACAGAACGTTGCTACGGATTTGTTTTTACATACGATAATGGAATTTAGGCACTTCCCCTCTGGAGAAATTGTATTCATTTTTCTTACACATCAAAATCAGCATCGTACGTAATAACTACTTAAAATCCCCAAAACGTTAGATTTTCTAGGCATGGCAAAATAAAAATATGGTAGTTGTAATTTATGGTGCATGAAAAATTTTCAGGAAAAAAAAATTATGTTTGGGCACACAAATTTAAAGTGGTCGTAAACCGCAAAAAAACTAAGAAAATCTCCCTGCTAGTTAAAATGTCATAATGTGCTAGTATTCATCACATACTGTACTAGCACATTATGAAAGACTTGCCTGAAAACTAAGCCCTCCAGCGGCACGCCATCACCGCTGACAGGGCTTCCATGTTCACCTGATCTTCCTTGCGTGAACCGCTGGGTTGCGGCCATCACATTGACCAAGCCACGATGTCTTAAGTCAGGCATGCCCAAAGTCTGGGCCGTGGGCCAATTGTGTCCCGCGTTATGGTTTAATGTGGCCCCCTTGGTAATTTGGAGATAGAGAACTAGAGATATAGATTATATATATATATATATATATATATATATATATATATATATATATATATATATATATATATACATATACACACACATATATATATACACATATACATATACATATACATATACATATATATATATATATCTCTCGCCATCTCTCTCTCGCCATCTCTCTCTCGCCATCTCTCTCTCGCCATCTTTCGCTCTCTCGCCATCTCTCTCTTTTGTGGCCCCCAAAGCCACAAAAAGGGTATACACTGTATTAAAATCGGCGCTGCCGCGGAGGGGGCAGGACAAGCACTGGCAGATTACATACAGGAGAATCTGTTTACTCGGCGGCGTCTAATATGAAGTCCCGTCTCCTGGGCTCTCATTGGACAACTGTTCTAACATCGGAGGCAGGACTTTGTATTAAAAAGGCCGCAGTGTAAACAGGAGATCCTCCTGTATGTAATCTGTTGGTGCTCGACCCACCCCCCTCCGAGGCTACAGATGGGCATTGATCAGGCTGCATTTGCAGCAATGGAGAGGCTGCATTGATGGGCACTGACCCTTTTTTTTTGCTTCACAGTTCTTCAATCTGAAAGAGACAGGCCAAGAGGAGTCATGGCACTCTTATAGTGCTCTGTATTGTTTAAAACCTCTAAAGTAGAACTATACCAACACACAACCCAGCAAAGCTGTATCCTGGGGCTCCCTTACCAGCCGCCAACATCTTTAGCCCGTCTTCTTATAAGTCTTTGATATTAGGCCATTTTGATTGGCCTGGCTGAAGTGACATCACTCTTGTGCATGCCCTCATTCAACTCAGCAAAAGCCAAAATTTTAAGCAACTGCACATACACAGTTGGTGTACAGCGCCAACAGGCAGGTAATACTTTATAAAGCAGGAGAAACATAGTAGGTCCTTTCTGTATTAAAAAAAATTTGCATAAACAGGCAGGTTTTCTAAGTATATTTCTACCTAAATACCTTTACAGTCATTAGTTTAGAGTTACTCTAAATAAGGGACCTAAAATTATTGCTCACTGTGGTGTGCGTGGCAAAAGAGAACATATATTTGTGTGGCACAATAATTTACATGCACGAGTTTACATTTTAGGGGAATTTCATTCATTACCGTTTTTCTTTGCAGTCAACTTTACAACTGTGACAAATGGGCCAACAAGACCTCTGTAATAGAACTGGGTAGGTGACGGGTACTCTTTACAGAGAAAAATTAGGGGTCTATTAAGCAGACTCCTACTTTATTAGAAGACATACAAGCCAGAGCGAGAAACTACAGTGGCTGGCAAGGGGAGCAAGTATCCACTTGATCAGTGGCTGGGTAGCGGCTTTTCCAATACACAGGCCACACAAATGTAAATAAAACGCTTCTTTGACAGCCATCTCTTGACTGATTTTGTTTTATTTTTTTAGTTTAGACAGATTGGGGAAGGATTAGAACCCCCCCCCCCCCCCCCCCATCATGTTTTGCTGCTATCCAGGACTCCATTAAAAGATGTCACCGACCTCACATACTGTCACAATGACAACAAGTTTATTAAGCAGGAAGTGAAAGAAAATACACTGCACATGGTTTCTGCCCAATGCAATATGGAAAGATTCGATGAGGACTTGAAAAAAAGAGCGGACTGACACCCTGGATGTTTGTTCATTTAAACTTATCGACATCCTAATAAAATCCAATAAAAAGACAGCAGACAAACTACAGGGTGAAATGACGCTCATACAAACCGATGCTATGAATAAGCACTGAAGCACAGTGCGAAACGCGTTAGCCTTTTCGTGATTGTTTGCTGTGGCGTGTGATGTTCTGTGACCAGTTTTAATAAAAAGTAAAGTTTTTGGAGTGCGGCTGTCCCAGCTTCTTCTCTTTAATTTTGCATGGAAAGCGTATATGATGAGGCTGGCTTCTGAGCTTTGCATGTCCTGGTCTGTCTGAAGTGTCTGGTCATTGGAGGTGGGACAGACCAGGAGTGAAAAGACCAGACAAGCCAATTACAGAGCATGAATCAGACCAGGAGTCAGACTCCTGGGTCCACCCAGAGCAGTGATTAAGTCTCTGCTGCCTTTACCAAGAACTACAGTGGGGATTGTACAAGACCGGTGGTGGCTGAGGGAATAGATAGACAAGGCAGCCACTGGTCTAGTGGGCAGGATATGAGGGGGAGGGACAGAGGGCACGACACTAAGTAAAGCTGGATTTGTCACAGACAGGTGGACTATGCTCTGTAAGACCAACAAATTAGTTAAAAAGGCATAAAAAGCACCTGCACACATGCCACAAAACTTCTGTCGGAGTTCAGCTTTAACACTTATTCCAAAAGAAGGATAAGGGTTCCCACTGGACATAACGCGGTGCTCTTTTCAGCGGTTGTTGAACTCAAAATATGACTAACTGCACTGACCTGGGTGGCTGGATCTTGAACTTCTCAAAGATCTCTGGATACAAAAGTGGGAAAACAACCATTTCTTTCAATGCATATATGTGCTGGCTCAGACCTCCGACACGATCAAACCGAATCTAGAGAGAAAAAGCAGAAACATACACATTTAAATCAGACATACAAAAGTAAAACAATTTTCATTAAAATTAAGTTGACATTTAGCAATTGAAAGGTTTGTCTTCCTGGCTCCTCTGTATAGTAAAATGGGCAACTCGCTTTCTGCAATAAAGCAATCTCTGGCTGCTCTGTATAGTAAAATAGGCAACTGAATGCCTCCAATAAAGTAATCTTCAGAGGTCTTCAACAACCAACACAGCTCTTTCTTTTCATGTACAAAATATAGCAGGGTACTGAAAAAACACTGCATCTTTAAGAGCCAAAATGCATTCTCCAGGACTTTAATCCTATGCTGCTAGGTTCTGAATGTGAAAGCAAATAAAGCGCTACATTGCTGTGAAAGACCTTTGTATTGGATAATATCACTGGACAAGGAGTTATTGTAGCCCAGAAAGTGTGGGTGGGCCATTGGTTCCTGCATAAGGCAACCAAGGCTGGTGTGCTCTCTCTCCTCTAGTGAAATGGCAAGTCACCCGTCCTGCAAGTTCCCATTTTTCAGGATAGTAAACTGCAATTAGATTGATCTTTAACTCTAAGGATTTATATTTAAAGAATGCGCGATTCATTTGACTGAAACCATACCAATCAGATGTCGCAGAAAATGTATGTTAAATCTGCTTTAGTAAAATACTAATCCCTAAAACACAAACATACACTGCAAGATGCACGATATTGAGTCAGTGCATGGTACAGTCTACAAACATTATCCCATTATTAAGTGCTAAAAATTATGAGTATTTTTTCTCTTTGGGTTTAGGGTCGTGTGTATATATAGTTATATTTTTATTTGACCTTCAGTCTACCACTCACTTGAACAGCAGAATAGGTGTTATTTTAATTAAACATCTTATATACTTACCTGCTGTGCAATGGTATTGAACATCCTCTTCTGGGATCCCCCAGGTACTGTCTGCTGCTCCTCCTCCTGTGTCTGCCCCCATACAAAGATGCTTGCTATGGGGGTAGACATGCAGGCTTTAGAACCACTTTAGAGTAGAATTCCAGGCAAAACCTAAATACTCCTAAAAATGCTTCCTCCTCTTTCTGAACACCTATTCTGACTAACCTGTGTAAGAAAGATCCAAAGACACACACAAAGCGCCCTGCCCCCAGCATTAGATGGTCAGCAGCGACAGCCAATGGCTTCCATAGCTGCCTTGGTCCCAGTGAGTAGAGGGAAGAGGGAGAGAAGAGATGCAAGTCATGCACAGCACTGGATTGATTGAGGACTATTTAGAGAGGAGGGGAGCACAGCATGTTGGAAAGCATTTTTAATTATACATGAAAGTCTTTTTTTTTTAAAGCATAAAACATGTTCTACTTACCTGCTCTGTGCAGTGGTTTTGCACATAGCAGCCAAATCCTCTCCTCAGAACCCTTCGGTGGCGCTCTTGGCCCCTCCCGGGAGCACCTGAGCAGGCTCGCTCCCAAGCCGTTGCTCTGTGTCCATTCAGACACAGAGCCACTGCTTGAGCTCACCTACCGATTTGCTCACTGACTGATTGACAGCAGCGGGAGCCAATAGTGCCCACTGCGGTCTCGGCCAATGAGGAGGAAGAGTCCCTGGACAGTCAAGGGTCTTGTACATATTGCTGAAGGAAGATCGGGCTCAGGTAAGTATTAGGGGAGCTGCTGCACACAGGCTGTTTGTTATCTTAATGCATAAGGGTAAAAAAACTTCTACCTTTAGAACCACTTTAAAAGTAAAAGTCTGTAGCTACAAATACTGCAGCTGCTGACTTTTAAAATATCATTAGAACCATGTTAAAGTTGAATTCCAGGCAAAACATAACTACTAACTGTTAGGAGGGGGGACGACAGTGATAAAAGTTTGGTTTTGCCTGAAATTCTACTTTGAGGCCAATCATCAAGTATCCTAGTGCTATTTTAACCACTTAAGCCCCGGACCAATATGCTGGCTAAAGACCCAAGGGGTTTTTACAGTTCGGGACTGCGTCGCTTTAACAGACAATTGCGCGGTCGTGCGACGTGGCTCCCAAACAAAATTGGCGTCCTTTTTTCCCCACAAATAGAGCTTTCTTTTGGTGGTATTTGATCACCTCTGCGGTTTTTATTTTTTGCGCTATAAACAAAAATAGAGCGACAATTTAAAAAAAAAATGCAATATTTTTTACTTGTTGCTGTAATAAATATCCCCCAAAAATATATATAAACATTTTTTTTTTCTCAGTTTAGGCCGATACGTATTCTTCTACCTATTTTTGGTAAAAAAATATCGCAATAATCGTTTATCGGTTGGTTTGCGCAAAATTTATAGCGTCAAAATAGGGGATAGTTTTTTTGCATTTTTTAATTTTTTTTACTAGTAATGGCGGCGATCAGCGATTTTTTTCGTGACTGCGACATTATGGCGGACACTTCGGACAATTTTGACACATTTTTGGGACCATTGTCATTTTCACAGCAAAAAATGCATTTAAATTGCATTCTTTATTGTGAAAATGACAGTTGCAGTTTGGGAGTTAAACACAGGGGGCGCTGTAACATTTAGGGATCACCTAGTGTGTGTTTACAACTGTAGGGGGGTGTGGCTGTAGGACTGACACCATCGATCGAGTCTTCCCTATAAAAGGGATGACTCGATCGATGCGCCGCCACAGTGAAGCACGGGGAAGCCGTGTTTACACACGGCTCTCCCCGTTCTTCAGCTCCGGGGAGCGATCCCGACGGAGCGGCTAAAAACAAATAGCCGCGCCGTCGTCCCGGATCGCTCCCCGAGCGGACCCGACCTCCGCATGTACCGGGGGGGGGGGGGTCCCGATCGGACCCCCCACCCACCTCTAGCAGAGGACGTACAGGTACGTGATTGTGCCTGTCCGTGCCATTCTGCCGACGTAAATGTACATGAGGAGGTCGGGAAGTGGTTAAAGGGTAGCAGGCTATTCGCAATCTCACTCAATTGTTGTTCAATTAAATTCACAGGAGCAGCAATGCTGCATCATTAAGCAGACTGTCACTTGCCAAAGACCTCTGCTCAACACCCTTCAAAGTCTAGATCTTGGCTCCAAACCCAACCCAGCATCTTTCCTCATATATCCAACACTGCCACACTGCTCTTAACCCCTTTCAGTGACACAATGGAGCCAAAAATAAGCATTTCTTGATGCCACACTCCTTTCCCAAAAGTCACCCACACAGCATGAAGAAGTTGGGTCGGTTGCTTTTCCAGCCATCAGTAAATTCTGCAGAACTTCAAATTAAGGAAAACCTACACCGAGAAGGTATTAAAGGGGTTGTAAAGGTAAAAAAAAAAATTCCCTAAATAGCTTCCTTTACCTTAGTGCAGTCCACCTTCACTTACCTCATCCTTCCATTTTGCTTTTAAATGTCCTTTCTTCTGAGAAATCCTCACTTCCTGTTCTTCTGTCTAACACAGTAATGCAAGGCTTTCTTCCTGGTGTGGAGTATCGTGCTCGCCCCCCCTCCCTTGGACTACAGGAGAGTCAGGAAGCTCTCTTTGCAGATAAAGGAGCTGTGTGTTAGTGGACGTCCTGACTCTCCTGCTCGCCCCCTCAAGGGAGGGGGCGAGCACGACACTCCACAGCAAGGAAAAGGTCTTACATTACTGTGTGGAGTTACAGACAGAAGAACGGGAAGTGAGGATTTCTCAGAAGAAATAAGGACATTTAAAAGCAAAATGGAAGGATGAGGCAAGTGAAGGACTGCACTAAAATAAAGGAAGCTATTTAGGGGAATTTTTTTTTACCTTTACAACCCCTTTAAGGCTTCCAATGGAGGCTACCAGACCCTCTTCTGAAAATGCCATCTCTCTGCCTATTATGATCCAGGTGCTTCTTTATGTGCCATGTCACTGACCTAAAACAAGTATGGAGATTAAGAATTGTGATGTCACGCCAACATTCCTTATTTGCCATCTTATTTTACGTCCGTGACAAAGTACTAGTCAGACATTAAAGGGGTTGTAAAGGTAAAAGTTTTTTCACCTTAATGCATTCTATGCATTAAGGTGAAAAAACTTTGACAATTCCGTAAAATATTTTCTAAATATTTTATTCTATCTTTTCATGTGACAACATTGAAGAAATGACACTTTGCTACAATGTAAAGTAGTGAGTGTACAGCTTGTATAACAGTGTAAATTTTCTGTCCCCTCAAAATAACTCAACACACATCCATTCATCTCGAAACCGCTGGCAACAAAGGTGAGTACACCCCAAAGTGAAAATGTCCAAATTGGGCCCAAAGTGTCAATATTTTGTGTGGCCACCATTATTTTCCAGCACTGCCTTAACCCTCTTGGGCATGGAGTTCACCAGAACTTCACAGGTTACCACTGGAGTCCTCTTCCACCCATCCACGACGACATCACAGAGCTGGTAGATGTTAGAGACCTTCCGTGTGAGGATGCCCCACACTGAGATGCTCAATAAGGTTTAGGTCTGGAGACATGCTTGGCCAGTCCATCACCTTTACCCTCAGCTTCTTTAGCAAGGCAGTGGTTGTCTTGGAGGTGTTTTTGGGGTCGTTATGTTGGAATACTGCCCTGCGGCCCAGTCTCCGAAGGGATGGGATCATGCTCTGCTTTAGTATGTCACAGTACATGTTGGCATTCATGGTTCCCTCAATGAATTGTAGCTCCCCAGTGCCGGCAGCACTCATGCAGCCCCAGACCATGACACTCCCACCACCATGCTTGACTGTAGGCAAGACACACTTGTCTTTGTACTCCTCACCTGGTTCCCGCCACACATACCTGACACCATCTGAACCAAATAAGTTTATCTTGGTCTCATCAGACCACAGGACATGGTTCCAGTAATCTATGTCCTTAGTCTGCTTGTCTTCAGAAAACTGTTAGCGGGCTTTCTTGTGCATCATCTTTAGAAGAGGCTTCCTTCTGGGACGTCAGCCATGCAGACCAATTTGATGCAGTGTGGGACATATGGTCTGAGCACTGACAGGCTGACTCCCCACCCCTTCAACCTCTGCAGCAATGCTGGCAGCTCTCATACGTCTATTTCCCAAAGACAACCTCTGGATATGACGCTGAGCACGTGCATTTAACTTCTTGGTGAAGCCTGTTCCGATAAACCGCTGTATGGTCTTGGCCACCTTGCTGCAGCTCAGTTTCAGGGTCTTGGCAATCTTATAGCCTAGGCCATCTTTATGTCCACCAAGTTATTTTTTTCAAATACTCAGTTCTTTGCCATGAGGTTCCATGTTGAACTTCCAGTGACCAGTGTGAGCGATAACACCAAATTTAACACACCTGCTCCCCATTCACACCTGAGACCTTGCAACACTGAGTCACATGGCACCGGGAAGGGAAAATGGATAATTGGGCCCAATTTAGACATTTGAACTTAGGGGTGTACTCACTTTTGTTGCCAGCGGTTTAGACATTAATGGCTGTGTTGTTAGTTTGAGGCAACAGCAAATTTACACGGTTGTACAAGCTGTACACTCACTACTTTACATTGTAGCAAAGTATAATTTCTTCAGTGTTGTCACATGAAAAGATAATAAAATATTTACAAAAATGTGAGGGGTGTACTCACTTTTGTGACATACTGTACTTGCCTGTTCTGCGCAAAGGATTTGCACAAGTCGCCTGCTGCTGCCACCAAGTCTTCTGTGAAAAGAGGGCGGGGAGAGACGGCACTGGAGCGACTTCAGGGTCAGATAAGTGCTGGGGGGAGGGGGGTGGGTATGAATGTCGGAAGTTTTTTTGCCTTAATGCAGAGAATGCATCAAGGTAAAAAAATATAATAAAAAACTACCTTTACAACCACTTCAACATGCCCTACCCTTTTAGAATCCAATCATAACAGATCTAGAAGAGATAAATACAAGCTTTAAATACAATACTTCAGTGCAACACTCACCGATCTATCCAAGCTCATTGGATCTACATCAGCAAGGCTGGCACCAACCTTGACCCTTTCTCGCACGATACCACTGGCTAGATCTTCAGCTGTGAGATTCATAGGGAGACACCTAATATATAAAACATAAAAAGAAAAAGGTCTCAACCCACAGGGAAACTCAGGAAAACAAGTTCAGCAAACCGTGTCACTGTGCTTCGGACAGTTTTACTGAAGGTATACTTAGAGCTGCATGATTCTGACCAAAATGAGAATCGCAATTTTTCTTAGAATAAAGATCACGATTCTTGTGGCGTAAAATCTTTCACATTATACAAAAAAAAAATAATAATAATAATCGGGCCAACTTTACTGGTTAGTTTTTTTTTTTTTTTTTTTTTTTAATCACTAAAAAATAAAAATATTTTTGCTTGAAACCAACAGAAAAGGGTTAAGGGCCAGTTCACACCAGATCTGTGCGCATTTTTTATGCACTAAAAATGCATGTACAGTGTTTTCCCATGTATTCCAATGGCTCTAGTTCACACCATGCAAAAAATTGTGATAACGATTAATCGTGCAGCTCTAAGGTATACACAAGTCTAAAGTAAAGCCTGGTTCAGGTTAAGTAAAAAATGTGTGTACTTTTTTAATTTTGGATAGTATAAAGAAAGTTTAAAACCTCCCTCAGGTATTTAGTGTGGTTTGTGTCCCCCGCTAGGGAAATTCACACCATTTGTCTTAACTATTGTCTCCGGCAGTGAGTGAGGGAAAGACAAAAATGCAAATTCCAGTGAAAACCGTTTTAGTATTTTCCCTAATTTTGTAATACACGGATATGTATTGCGGTTTCCGTCATATGGAACCGTAATCTTTTCACTTTTTAGGTTCACAGTATTAATATATTTGGAATGTGGTAGTCTGTATGTGTTTTTGAACGTCCATATTTGGATGACCACAGGCCCATATAATTTACAATTTCACTATGTGCTTTTTTATAGTTTAGGGAGAATACCTATGTTTCTCCAATAGGGTTTTATACAGCAGCTTTAATTTGGTTGCGGGTGGTAATTTACATTTTTGGCCGTACTATTATGAAGGATACTTCATTCAGGGACTTATTTTTTATCTATTTACTTTGTTTTCATTTTTATTGTTGCTGCTTTGATAAGTAATTTTATCAGCTTCTCTGTTGGCGCTTATCCTAGTCTTTAATGGGCTGGTGTAGTGCTGTTTCCCACACTCAAAATTGAGTTTTGTGAGTTTCCTGTTCCTTGTGATCAAAGCGAGGCTTGGGTACAAATAGCGGTGAATCACTGCAGAGCCCATCCCCATTGAAAACCTGGGACGTCGTGCAGTGATGTCACCGCGTTCTACGCTAGGAGGAAGGGCTCCTGTTATGCCGGCCGGCATCTGCTTTTATATGCCTATTTTACATGGATGTTTGTAAGTAGGTTTTTACTGTTTTTTATTAAACCTGAGTTCAAACGTTATTACGCTA